>NC_133756.1:24986501-25289531 GCF_036562045.2 Rhinolophus sinicus | reverse complement strand
TTGACTGAATAAATATATCCTGATGGTATAATTTGTATTGACCACTAGCTGCTACAGCTACTGACAAAGAGAAAACAAGAGAAAAAAAGAAAACCCTTCCTAAAAAATGAGAGAGAAAAGTAAAACATACTACCTTTTAAGACGAACAACCTTGTATTGCTATAATGAATGCTGAAACAGGGAGACTATTTTCTCTGGTGATTTCAGGTTGATTACTTTTTTGTTTCTCTGCCAAAAATGTTATTTTGTAATTCAAAAATTCAACACTCTTCTTCCTTAAAGAGGTTTATTCGTTTTGTTTTCAATGCACATGGTACATTATTGCAAAGAATGGGGTTTATCAGCCAGAAGCATCAAGACTATTAGATTTATATCTAAATCAAAAACAACTCTTTTATTGATAACAGTATCAACTCAGCAACTCAGAGAAGCTTACCACATTTAAAGAAATGGCTTCTACAAATGATCTTAATATACAATTTCCTACCTTCCATTCAAAATCCAGTTGCTTCATAGCTCGGTAAACTTCAGCCATAATGTCATATGGTTTGCTTTGACTTCGGATTCCAAGATGCCACTTGGCTTTTTTTACAGCTAAAGATTTGGGCTTAGTTGTATTCAGCGCATCCAATGGACATCTTGCTTTAGGGCTGTCTGCTATAAGAGGTGGCATCCTTTCTGGATGAGGTTTCAGGCCTGGGGGAATATGCATGGCACTATCATCCATAAAAGAACCAGTTGGGGGACTAGAGGCGAGGTAGAACTCACTGGCTTGGTTCATTATTCTTCGATTGTCAATGATAAGATGATAAGCCACTGCGAGCTGGTCTTGAGGGTCACCACTATATAAACTGTTCATGACTTCTGATTCTGTACACTCAAATTTTTCACACACTTCTTTCACAGCCTCATCATCAATGACGTTAGCATCATAGGAGGGGTCTTCAGGAAATAAGTAACTGGGCAAATCTTGTTTAAACCATTCATGTTCTCTAGGAAAAATACCACAATACACTATTGTAAGAACATGCTTTGGGAAGTCCCAAATAATTTAGACATGGGGTAATACAACATCACAGAATTGGCAAGATCTGCTCTCTAGTCACTTACTAGTTACGTGACTCTGGGTAAGTTAATTAACCCTTATGCTTGAGTAACGATGGTTATTCAGACTTGGGTATTTCGTTGACATTTTCTTAAAAATAAATAAAATGAGCCTATCGCTTCAAAGGAAAAAACTGGAAGTATTTGATGCCAATAATAAAATCCAAGATTTCAAGCAAAATTTTAGAACTACGTGTAATTTATATCTGTCTTCATGCGCTTGACAGGTTCCCAATACTTAAAGACTTTTCTGATAACTTTGTAGTGATGATTATAATGAATATGATTTTTGATATTGTTATAATGAAATGTGTCACCATTTGGAAAATCTCTCTACCTCAATAACCCAATATTTTCCAAATGATCAATGCACGATATTGAAGACTTACACATAGGTTAAAAAAAAAGTTTGACTCAAAATGCAAAACAGACCAGTGGGTTTTAATAAAGTACAATGGTTAATTGATATGTTTTCTGATTTGATAACATAACTAACATGTTAAGCTTTGGTTTAATATCAAATAAAATGTCCTCAACTATCTGAAAGGCTATTAAAATATTCCTCTTTTCCAACCCCTTACATGAATGAGGTCAGATTTGGTCCATAGATGTCAAGTAATACAACATATTGCAACAGACTGAATCAAGAAGTAGATATGAGAACCTAGCTGCTGTCTCTGATTAAGCCAAACACTAAGAGGATTTGAAAACTGTAAAATAATGCCACTGCTGTCACCAATATTTTCGTTTGGGAAAACAAGGTTATTTTTCATAAAAGATGTTATTTAGGTTTATTATTATTTTCAAGTTAATTAAATATATTTAAAAAAATTTTCAGTTCTAATTTCTAATGTGGTAAATATTCATAGATATGCCTGCATTTAAAAAAAATAAAAAACACCAACTCTTTTGGAGATCTCAACTTTAAAAGCACAAAGTGGCAGTAAACCAAAAGTTTGAGAACCAGTCTCCCAAATCTTATTTTCTTACACTTCTAGGCCTTTACACATGATGTTAATATTGCCACCATAGGCTATCCCACCCTTTTTCACTTAACATGTACTATTCCTTCAGGATTGTGTCAGCAATACTATATAAGGGAACAGAGCACTCTCTAAGCTTAAATCCAGATCAATATATATTTTGCCTGTATGCCTTCTATTGACTGATTAATTTATGAATATTTACTAAAGACACACTATATCAAAAAGATACACTCCTTCACCTCACAGAGATTATATTGTAGCTAAAGATTCAACAAATAAAAAAATACACAGTTACTCACAAAAATAAATGTATAGTTACAAACACATAAACATGAAAATCCTGTGATAAAGATTCTGAATGGAGGGGCGGCTGGATGGCTCAGTTGGTTAGAGTGGGAGCTCTTAACAACAAGGTTGCCAGGCTGTGCCCCCTGCAACTAAAGATTGAAAATGGCGACTGGACTTGGAGCTGAGCTGCGTCCTCCACGACTAGACTGAAGGACAATGACTTGGAACTGATGGGCCCTGGAGAAACACTGTTCCCCAATATTCCCCAATAAAAAAAATTTTTTTTAATTAGAAAAAGTGAAAAAGATTTTGAGTAGAAAACAGGATAAAATGAGAGTATATTACTCAAAATGAGAGGCAGGTGATTATAGAAGCAACTTTGAGTAATACTTAAGCAGATACCAGAATAATTAGAAGTCATCTAAGCAGAGTTGAGAAACAGGTACTCCCAGCAAAAGAAACAACATATGTAAAGACTCTGAGACAAGAGTTTTCCATGTTCAAGAAACTGAACTCAAGCCACTATCATGACAGTGTAATGACTTAGTTATGGGTTGGAGTGGCAAAAGACATCGGACATTTCTGACAGCTGTAAGCTATAAAACTGGTTTTGGAATTTGAACCTAGGATTAATGAAAATCACTGAAAGATTTTTAAAAGATGGGTGATATGAGCTAATCTGCATTCTGTAAAGATTGTTCTGCTTGTGACACAGAAATTGAATTGAAAAGATAAAAAATGATAATGATGATCATACTACTGCACCAGTCCAAGTGAGAAACAATGGCGTGCCAGGCCCGGAGGATATACACAGATTAAACTTCTACAGCTTCTAGGTTTTTCTATTATAGCGTTCCCACTTTTTTATAGTTGTTGATGTTTAATATTCCCCATGAACTTGGAGCTCCTTGGAAAGGGACCATGTCTTATTTAGTTGTACGCCAGTACCTAGTAAATGCTCAATAAAAACAGAATAAATCAATGATGAATAGACACATGCAGTATGAAGACAAAAATGAATTCATTAATGTGTTTATTTGCTATATTATGATAATAATAAGTATCTAATAAATGTTTAATAAAAATGACTGACAGTATTACTTTTTCAAAAGAAATAATAGAAGAAATTATATTACATGTCTAACATTTTTAAAAACCAATGACAAATACGGAAGATGAGCACTTTTGAATGAACTCAAAACATTCACTCTTCCATAAAAGAAATGAAATTACTAGCAAAAATTGTCAAAATCAACGTTTTCAGAACTCTGGAATTTAACCAAAGGCTTACAACAATCTGCGGAATGCTTATTCAAAATAAATAAAGAAGCGGCTGAATCTCAAGAAGAACAGTGAGATTTGTAATGTTTTAAGTTGCTTTATGTCTTCTAAATTTCCCCATGTCTACGGTAGTCTTGAAAACCAAGAGCCTCACAATCATGGTAGCCAAAGAAATCAATAGTCTAGTAATCACTGGGGGGAAGATGGGGAGCAGAACAGGTTTCGTGTTCTCCAAAAATCCTGTCCCCACAGAACTGTCATTATCTGACATGCCTGGCAGTTCCCTGGAACCCTCCACAAGCAGGCCTTGTCTTTATCTGACCTGACTCAGAGCTCCCTCACTGCAGCCTTCTCCCCAGGATAATTGTCAAAAACAATCAATAGCAACTGTCTAACATCTGAGCTATATAAAAGTGGCAATAAGAGTTGGAGCAAACAAAAAACTGAACAAAAAGACTTCAAAGAAAAAGAGAATAAGAGTTCCATGTAGGTCCTTGAAGTACTCTAATATATTCCTGAGACTCAAGAAGGCCACACACACACACATGCAGTGCTGTGTGCAAAAGGCCCGAATTTCTCACCACTGACTGACTTTAGGCTCCGTGCTAGCAGGAAGTGAACACCAAGACAGATTTATGAACTTGGAGCACTGAAGATATATTCCAACACGCACAGAATCCCTCAGTAAAAGCTGGCAGGCTTATTAGAACAAGGCATTTAAGGAAGGCTCTGTCTAATCATTAACTGACCAGTAAGCGAACCAAGCTGAGACCTGAGTGGCTACTCACGACAAAGAATACAGATCTGATGGAATTAGTTCAGTAAAATCACTAAACAAACAAGAGCAACAACAACATACAATTACAAACTCTAGGCATATACCCAAGAGAAATGAAACCATGACCACACAAAAATCTGTACATGAATGATCACAGAAACATTACTCGTAAGAGCCAAAAAATGAAAACAACTCAAATATCCATTAACTGATGAATGAACAAAATGTAGTATATCCATCTAGTGGAATATTTTTCAAGCAAAGAAGGAATGAAGCACTGATACATGCTACTCCATGAAAGATCCTTGAAAGAAGCCAGACTCAGAAAGCCACTTGCTGTATGATTCCGTTTATATGAAATGTCTGGAATAGGCTAACCCAGAAAGAAAGTAGATAAGTGGTTGCCAGGGGCTGGGAAGAAAAAAATAATGAGGAATGATTACTAATGGGAAAGTTTCTTTTGGGATGATGAAAATATTCTGGGCTGAGATAGTGGTAATGATTGTAAACTTTGTGAATATACCAAAAACCAATAAATTATACACCTTAAAAGGGCACATTTACAGTATGTAAATTATATCAATAAAATAAATGTTTTAAAAAAACAGTAAGTAGGGAAATAATCTATTTTGATTTCTAATTCATTAAACAAAGGACCAAATTTGTTTATGAGAAAAACGTGCCAATTAAAAAGCCATACTCCCAGCTTTTGATGTTCAAGAGTCTGTTCCTTCAGGTTCATTAAATCTACTAACGTACACAGTAACCAAGATGTTCATGAAGGTTCACCTGAGACATCAATTCATTTTGCAAGGACCATTATAACACAGCCACCAGAAATTATGTCCTTGTATCACTACTACCTGATACCTGATTTTGATACATGACTTAAGACTTAAAAGAGTTGTAAGGACTACCAATCAAATTTTAGAAACTTCCCAATGTGTCCAAACTTCTTTAAGTGAAGCTAAAAGGTCTTTAAATATTCACTTAAAAATAAAATTAATAGCTAACACTGTGTGCTGGACATTGTTCTAAGAGCTTTAATTGTATTAGGTTGAATATTTGCAGTACTTACTGGAAGAGTGAATTCAGTGCTCCAAGTTTCAACCTAAGACTATCCTCCCAACAAATACACTATGTATGATGTAACTAAAGCAAAAAAAGAAAGTATATGATGGTAATAAACAGAAGAATCAGGATTCATACTTAGTTGAACTCCAGACCCTTCCCTTTTAACCACAATGACATTAATAGTAATACTTAGCTTAAGGTGCTTAGGAAATTACAAAAATGTGATTTTTAATGACCACAATCTCTGTCTTATCTATTACTGTATTCGCAGCACCTTGCATAGGACCTTGCACAGAGCAGATGCTAAATGTTTGTTGAACAAATAAAAGCAAAATGATTAAATGAATGACTAGATATTGAGATATATTTTCTAACCATCAATGATTTACCATCTTGTAAAAAGATAAGATCTGTACAGAAATGTCTGTTAGAATGTAGTAAGAGAAATATACCGTGTTTCCCTGAAAATAAGACCTAGCTGGACTGTCAGCTCTAATGTGTCTTTTGGAGCAAACATTAATATAAGACCCTGTATTATATCATATCATATCATATCATATCATATCGTATTATATTATAGTAAAATAAGACTGGGTCTTATATTAAGTTTTGCTCTAAAAGACGCATTAGAGCTGATGGTTCACTTATGTCTCATTTTCAGGGAAACACGGTAAAATATTACGGTATACTGGAGAAAGGATAGATGGCATAGAACTCATACAGCAATTCAGATTAGTGGAAACAGTATAGGTTTTGAATTCAGGCAATTTCTGTGTTGAGCCCCACTTCTAAATCTTAATTCATATCAAATATACAATGCGTGGCACATATTAATGCTTGGTCCCTAATTTAAAGGAACTTAATAGGGACAAACAGATACATAAATGAATCATAACATAAGCTTTCTAAACTTCACTTTCATGGTCGGTAAAATTAGATTAATAAGAGCTATCTATTAATCGTCAAGGCAATAAAAAATGTCAAGTATCTAGCAAAATACCTGATATATTATAACTGTTCAATAATTAGTAACGCTTTCCCTGTTGAACTGCATTTTATCGAATCAAGAATTCCCAAACATTAAAAAGCTAAATTTGGATAAATAAAAAAGTGATGAAAACTCCTAATTCAAGTTATTATATTAAGTACAGAAATTAATGCCACTATTTTATACCACCTACATATGTATAAATTAACTCATCCTAGGAGACTTTTACTTACATTTTTCTTCTTACATTTACTTGCATTTTACTTACATTTTTCTAAAGCCTGTACGTACACAAACATCTGTCTTAAAATAACAGTCAATACTTCTACTCTTCCAAATGTATGTGCTAATCCACGTACAAGTGTATATACCAGTATATCTAGTTTTCTTTCTAAGGAAAAGTCAATTAATTGAACTACATATTCTAAAGAATTGTGAACACAAAAGGTTTTTCCCTGCTAAGTTCATTTCCATAACTAAATCTGGTGCTCATTTACAATTTTACATTTTTCTGCATCAGGCCTGGAGCACTGAAGGGGGGCAGGGGAGCACAGTACACAAAGGCAAAAGCAATCGGTCCTGGTTTGTGCAAGGTCAGCAGCAGTCACATGAATATTTAAATATTCCAAGTCACAGGTCTCTAAATAGTCACTCAGGCGTTTGAAGATAAGGAGAAGGATGGAAAGATGTCAAAAGAATGTGTTTGTAGGCAAATTCTTGATGAAATGTTATGTAAGGACAAAAAAAATCCTCCAGGAAACATGACCTGATAAGTAAAAAGTAGAAGGCAATGGGTCATCCCGGCTTGTTGTGCTGCTCATGTTGTGTGTGCTGGTCATGTTCATGGTAACACAGCAACCACACTTACCAAAGTTTCTCACATAACAAGAAATCTTTCACTGCAAACCCACTAGCAACTATTTTTGGATTCAAAGTCTTAGCAAAATTTATAGTCTTTATTTCATCAACCATATGTAAAATACATAAATCTCACCCTGTTTTCCTATTTGAAATTTACTCAAATACTTTCTGAGCACATACTATCTTCCTAGGCCTTCTAGCACTGCATATACGAAGATCAGCAAGACACTTTCTGTCCTTAGTTAAGAGAAAGAAAGACACAAAGAGAAATAGCTACATACAAAATAACAATGAAAGAATGGAAAAAGCAAGAACAAAATGTGGACATCACAGAAGTGGAAGCCACTAACATTAACCAGGGAAATCACAAGTGATTTCACAAGAGAGATGATATATGAGTGGAACTTTATAGGATGAATGGAAATCCAGTAGGTCACAAAAGGCAGAAAAGGCATCAGAGGCAAAAGGACTAATATCAACAGAGACATGTAGCCATAAAATATGTTATGTTTGAGGAGCAAGGAAAAATGCCCCGTGGCTAAAGCACTGATGTGCATGGGACATGGCGGTGAGTGCAGGCAATGAGACTGCAGAAGAAGGTAAGCAGAGCCTTACTACAAAGGGCCTTATATGCTTTGCTACCTAAGCTAAAAAGTTTGGGAAACAATCTGAAATATTTAAAAGGTGAGTGACATGATCAGGTTTGTGTAATAAGGAAAGTCAAATCTGTATAAAGTGTTAGAGCCAAGCATAAAGGAGGCTTTCAATTAGTGACACTGTTGGAAATACTAGAACATGTACATAACAGTAACCAAAAAGATATTCACCTTATGTCTTTGATAGTTGCCCGTTTCAGGGGGTCAACCTGCAGCATATGCATCAGGAGAGTGGCAATAGAACGATTGAGATATTCTGGGATATAAAAAACACCCCCTCGGATCTTCTTAAATAACGTAGGTACATGCTCATCATCAAATGGAAGGGTGCCACAAAGAAGAGCGTATAAGATAACACCACAGCTCCAGATGTCAACTTCAGGACCTGCATATAATCTAAGAGAAAAGATGACAAAACAGACCTGAAACACAAGCATCACTTTTCCTCATCTACATGTACCCTGCTCCCATACGCAATAATATGGACTTGGTAGCTACTGCTTTTCAATGTCTTTAATGAGGTCTATGGCCACTCCCCAACACTCAATGGTTGTTCTCCATAGAGAATAATTGGTCTAACCAATTACTATTCAAGTTTTCCAAGAGAAAATGGTATTTTTATTTTTTGACACGAATTCATTTCACTGAACTTATTGACTAATTAAAAACTATAAAACTTTCTGTGGTTAATTTTTGATAGAAACATCAAAGTAGATTACCATAAACTTGAAAAAAAATACTATATAGTGTATTGGCTAAACCTTTTTATTATAAAACTATTACACGAAAGAAAATGCATATATAATAGAATTTCATCTCTGGCACACCTATTTTAAAGAATATTTGAAACAGTAAAGTACCTAACTAATCCTGTGGCAATCTCTTTGACGGTATTTACCCTGTGTCACATTATCCTGAGTACCTACTACTTTCATTCTAAGCACTTGTTAGCTCATGGGATAAGATTAGCTTTGCTCCAGAAAACCTGTGCCTAGAAGACCATTCCTTTTTTCTCTTACCTATCTATAGTATTCAAATTCCCCTAACAGCCCATACCAAACGCAAACCTGGGTCTGAGGCAACAAAGTAAATCTCTATCATTCCAATTAATAGAATATAATCTATTTTAATAAAAGTTGCTGTCCATCATTTACATCGTTGGCTGTATTGTCCAAACACCTATATCTGCTACCTGTGAGCATATCTTCTCTATCTTTTCTCTCATAGAATTGTGTTCACTTTTAAAAGATATGGGTCACTGTATAAGATGGGTTTATTACTGCAACCTGTATAAACATTTTAAAAATGTACCAATGAGGAAGCTACTTGTGCAGTTTAATTCATGAAATAACATTGTCCCCACAAAACCTCATTCTTCCGAAAACAAAATATAAAATACCATGTATACTTTATAAAAGAATATATAAAATGTTATTAAAGGATCGTGTCGGATAAGTAAATGATGGCACTAGCTTAAATTTAGCAAATGCTTACTTTCTTATCTGCACTTTTCTAAAATGAAAAAAAATCAAGAGTTATTCCAGTTATTTTTAATGGAAAACCTCCTTAAATACATTCACAACAAAATCTAAATTAAATGAATGTTTAAAAAATTGTTTAATATATTCTATATTGTCTCTTCAACAATGAAACAATTAAAGGGATAATCGCTTTCTACTATGTTAAAAATCTTATCTTCCAAAGAGAATATATTACAATGAAATGTTATCAGAATGAACAAAAGATTACACAAAGCTGCTCTTTCCTGATATATAATTACCTGCCTGAGATTACTTCAGGTGCCGCATAATTCGGAGATCCACAACTAGTTCTCAGAAATTCACCATCTGACATCATGTTAGATAATCCTGAAAATAAGAGTCATGTTTACCTGGTGCTGGACATTTTAAAAAGTAGATATAGATAAATGTATGAGGAAAAATGTCAAGTCTTTAATGCACCATACATCATGTTTTTTAATTATTAAAAAAAAAGCATGGAATGTATTTGTTAGACTAGAATGAAACCATTTCAGAGAGCTGTTACACTATGACAAAAAAGCTAAAACACATCACACTATGATTGAAATTAAATTCCTTTTCTAAATAAGAATGTTGATTCACTTCACAAATGAGTGAACTATAAAATTTTAAATTATATGCACTATAAAATTTAAAAGCATCAAAATGTTATTCCAACTTCTACAGTTGAAAGAATAAAATAGCAGCTATTACTTTTTTATGCTATGCTTTCAAAAGCCTTTTTAACAAAATATCTAAGTAGAAATCAGACAGGCTCCAATTTATAAAGATTATATTCCAAACGTTTTTAATTTGGAAAGCTTTAATTCCACACAGAAAACAATCATCTACTGAACCAAAAATCTAGTTGAATGATAGTACTAAATGAGCGTTGTGATTTAGAGAAGGAAAATAGAGAAACTAATTTCCTAGTTTTTAGATCAAAGACCAAGAATTGACAAAAGTTTTTAATAAGCAATGCTGAACTCGGGCACCCTTCCATCTCTCTTTCTATAATCTCTTACTTCCAATTCCTTTTCCCAAACACCCCACTATGAGTATGTTTACTCTGGAAAGTGTTTGACGCATAAAAATTAGATTTTACCTTTTCCTTTACCCCTGACAAAACGTCCTAGTCTTTTACCAAGTTGTCAGACGTTACCCTGAGATCCACTGACACTGCCCCCATCAATTCAGGTGACAAAGCTCCAAAAGTGCATGCAAATTTCCATATACCTCTGGTTAAGTGCATTCATCAAAGAAAGTGCCTATATTTTCATTAGACTTTCAATGGAGTTTGTGGTCCCCTCATAAAAACAGCTAAATTTCATTTCCTTAGGAAGAAATGCAGATTGAATGGCTTTGCCTTGATGCTAGCTAGCCCTCTAACTTCTCTAGAAGTATCTGCATTTTTTTAAAAGTGTGTTTAAATAAACAGAAACAAGCTAGAGTGGAGACTACAACTAATCCTTTTTCATGGTATAGGACTTACAGTGCTGTGATTGAAAGTTCTTAGTTCCATAGGAGGGTTACGCATTTTAAAAGGCAGCTAGCACGTTTCTGAACAATCCTGAGGTTACATACCAAAATCAGCTATCTTGGCATTCATATGTGCATCCAGTAGTACGTTCTCTGGTTTCAGGTCTCGATGCACCACCATGTGCCTATGGCAGTAATCCACAGCAGACAGGATCTGCTGAAAGAGCCGCCTGGCTTCCATCTCCTCAACCTATCAGGTATAAAAGAGGCTGCACTAAGAATATTTGGGACATCTATACAGCAGGAGTTTTAGTTTCATATCAGCCTAAATGCGACAGAGTAAGCTCATTAGAATCGTGTTAGAATTCTTAACAAGTCAGACAAACAAATCCAAAACTTGGATTAAAGCTCAACATGGCAATCAACAGGTTTTTCTTTGCTGCTAGGCAGTAATACTTAATTTTCAAGTAATATTACTAAATGTGCATAGGTTTGGGGGAATTGACAAGTAAAACATAACTGAAAGTGCTAAGAAAAGAAATAATTGAAGCTTCAACATGATATTATGGAACAGATTTTTCATTTTGAAAAGCATAGGCATGTTAGCAAATATAAGTGGAACATATTTCCTAAAATCAGTATTTCAATAGGTGTACTTTTTAAGAAAGAGAGTATGTCTAATAAGCGGTATGTGTAGTTGAACATTATTACAGAAGCATCCCCCACTTTATATCTCTGTGGTTTGCTACTTCCCACTACTTTGCCCTTTTTAAGCTTAGGAGTTTCTTATTGAACTAGAGAGTGTGTTACTCACCCGTCCATGTTTACAGATGTAGTCAAACAATTCACCGCCAGACACATATTCCATTACCATAAAAAAATCTGTCGGAGTGCTGATCACCTGGTATCTTTTTTGTAAATACAAAATAAGTTAGTAAAAAGTTACTTTAACCAAAATCAACCTCATATTTTTATTCTTGCTACCATTTTATATTCCAGGGTTTTATAATATTTTTAAGATTGCAACAAATTACATGACGTTATCAAAATAATCAGAAAGCTATAAACATGGAGCTTTACAAAATTAAACTACTTTCTAAGGTGTACGGACTTTCCTCTAGGTTCTACTTTTCATGTTTACAAAACTCTTTCAAATTCTTCATCAAGTAGGCATTAATTCTTCCATTTAAACAAAAATTTTATTAGTCTATGGAGATGACGTATCATATATTTAAGCAAAAGTAAGACATATTTTTTGAAAGGTTAAATGATACCACAGGGATACAATCAGCAAAATCAAGAAAGTATACAAATGATAAATAAACTACAACAAATAAACTACAAGGAAAAAAAAAGAGGAAGGGAAACATAGATTAAAAGTAACTTAAGAGACATATTAACCAATTATACACTGTATAGACTGGTTTTGATTCTGATTCAAACAAACTCACTTTAAAAACTATGAAACAATCAAGAAAGTCTGAATACTGACCAGAGAGTTGACAATATTATTTTAATTTTTAGGTTTTAAACGAACTGCGCTTGTTATTAAAATTAAAAAGGTCTTTATCTCCCAGAGTAGATACTGAAGAGTTTATAGGTTAAAAATATAATATTTGAGATTTGCTTCAAAATAATTTAGGGTGGGAGAAGTGGGAAAAAGCAGACAAAACAATATACTGACAATTGTTGAAGCTGAATGACAGATACATGAGGCTTCATCACTTTACTTTGTATACATTAAAAACTTTGCATAATAAAAAATTAAATAGATTAATATGTGTGTGAAAGTAATCTACACAGGACAAGATCAATAAAATTTATTTATTTGTATGTTTCTAGGTACTCAAAGGTGAGCACATTAAAAAAAAATAACAAAGAACATTAGCTCTATTTGACAAAATAAAATTCTTCCTAAAATATTACAACCCCCCCATACACACAATTTTACGAGAGTGAAAACTTTGAAAACAAAAATATAACATTTAATGTTTTAACTGACGGTTGCATTTAACACCTATAAATGACCAATTGTTCTACTTTTGAAAATAGGTTTGCTTTGTTTATGAACGATTACCTATAGTCTGACTAGTCATGAGCAACATCTAATGCACACTGAGTTACTACGTATTTAGGGCCACTAAGTACAGCTGTGTAGTTTTTGCGTGGCTTAAAGGCACCCAGTGGAAGGCACAGGTAGGAGCTGAGAAGTGGCCCAGATGCCACCCTTTAAGTAGTTTTGGTAATTAGTTCACCCAGATGGGACACCTTTTATCAATGTGCACAAAATCAAGTATGTGGTACATGGTGGTTCGAGTTACTATTTCTTATTAAAGAGGAGGGGAAAATGGCCAGGAAGTTGGTGATATAACTACACACTATAAATTTTAAAAGCGGACACATCATGTATCAACATTTGAAAAAAATAAAATATTAAAGCTATGGTATTGAAAATGATTACAGATTTTCAGAACAAGTATTTCTAATAGCAACCTTTAGTCTTCGGGATGAAAAACGACAAGGTACCCCACTTACATAAAATAAACTAGTGTAACTGAGGAATACAGTTGAGAGTACTTCAAATGAGCTGTAGAAAGGGAATTTTACCAAGAACTCTAGAAAATTCTATAAAAGCCGTCCTAAGGGGCACCAAACTCTAATTGAATAAAACGAGTAGCGTAAAGCAGGAGCACTTACTCTGTCACCTCCCTGTAGGCTAATCGGATTTATTAACAAAATTCTCACTTGTCTGCTCTGTACATCTTTAAGGCATAAGAGAAAAAAAGGGATGAAATTCTAATAAATTTAGCAGCTGATTTTTCCAACTATACCACAGGTCTTTAATAGACATTAAACAAGTATTCTTTTCAAACACAAATCGGTTCTTCAATAGATTCCTAATTAGAAATTTTGGGGGTTTCACTAGTGCTCCTAGGGCCTGCATTAATCAGGCCCTTGCCTCTCTCTGTGTCACCTTGGATTCCCACCACTACAGTACACGCCTTCTTTGCTTTGTTAGTCATGCTGCACTGCCTCCTGCCACAGCTCCTTGTATGAGATATTTCTGCTAACCTGAATCCTATCCCATGGCCTGGTGGGTACACCCTTCAACTGGTTACTAATCATCCTTCAGATCTCAGCTTGAAGGTCACCCCCCCACGTCCCGATCAAGACCTTTTTGCTCTCACAGGAGCATTTTTAACTTCAGAGCATGTATCTCAGTTTGTAATTATACATTTATTATGATGATTACATTAATGAGCATGCACTTAGTAAATTTCTATAACAAAGTAGGTATTTAAATAAATATATAAATGAACACTTTTAAATAATGTAAGCAGCTTGGAGTCAAAACCAGATTAATCTGAGACTGCAAAATTACAACAAAACCTTAAGCAATAACATTTTAATTAACCAGAATGAGGTGAGGACAAAGGGAAACATGATTTTCAGAAGAAAAAAGTGCTAAGAAAGAAATGCAAATTTAGTGAAAAAGACAAATTTCCAGGATATGTTCTAAGCCTGGCCAGAGTAAGCCAAATTTTTTGTGCCCTCTAAAATAATAATTAATCACACTGAAGCATTATAAGAAATTCAGTCATGAATCACACATGTCATCATTTTCTTAATACAACAGAAAAGGAAACAGATGTGCTTTAGAAAATGTTTCAGAAACAGTATTTCTAATTAAACAAAAATAAAATTCAAGCACCAAAACAAACAAACAAACCACAAAGCACTCCCCAGTTGGTCAAGTCATGTGCATCTTTAGGCAATATCCATTTAGATAGCACATGAAAACTCAGGAAAAAATAAATCCTTCTAAAGCTAGACAAAAAATCAACATTTATGAGTATACCTTTATGATGGCTATAACTATAGAGATTTACAAATATTATTTATATAGCTATGTACAGAGAATAATATTTTTCTTTAATTAGAACTCAGTTATAAGGAAATAAAAGAATCATTATCCTTGGTTCACGTCCCTTATCTTTACTGGTCCATGAATGGTCTACTTTTATGTAATTATTATTTTTAATAATCTAAGTACCTACAAACCCATCACCCAAACAAAATGCCACGACCCTGGCAATATCTTCCCATCTAACCATATAGTAGTCACTGTCCCCAACCCATGGCTTCTCCTTACCCAAGGCTGCCACCATCCTGAATCCCCTGTTCATCCCTTCCTTGATTTCTCTTTTATATCGTTCTATTTATATATATACAAACAGGTGTGTATGTGTATCACTCTCTCTTCAGATGTATGTAAAGTATATATTCATGTGTATTTTTATTTGAATTGTTCTTAGCTTTTAAAAAAGGGTATCACTCTATATGTAACATTTTGGGACTTGCTCTGTTGAGATCATCCACACTGTTGGGTTTGCTATAGTTATTTGATTTGACCATTGCATAGTATTCCATTGTATTTATTCATCTGCTCCTCTGTTAATGGAGAGGCTATTTATTCATCCAATCTATCACTAAAAGGTATTAGGGTTGTTTCTACAATTTTGCTATTATGAATAGTGCTGCTATGCTGTGAACACTCCTGCACACGGCAAGATTTTATCTTTGATATATACCTCGGAGTGAAACTGCTGAGCCATAGTTTATGTGGCTTCCTATCTCATTCGGAGTAAAAGCCAAAGTCCTTACAGTGGCATGTAATAGCCTACACAATCTGGCTCCCTTTTATGTCTCTGAAATCCTCCCTTTCTCCAATTCCCCCTAGATCACTGTTCCCTTGATCTCCAGCCTATGGGAATTTCCACCTGAGAGCCTTTGTATTTGCTCTCCCTCCATCTGTTATTTTCCTCTTCCAGATAGCTGCGCAGCATATTCCCTCACCTCCACACTGTCTAATATACAATATATTTCACTAACCTAGGGTTTATTGTCTATCTCCTCACAATCCCCCACCACACACACCCCCACACACCCCCCCACACACACACAGCAACACAAATATAAGCTCTATAACAGCAGAGATTTTTTTTGTCTTTTTCTTTGATGCTATATCCCCAATGCCTAAGTGGTGCCATCTGTTGAATGAATGGATCAACAACCTAACTTTCTGGCCTTACTTTCCTCCCTTATTTTATACATACTCTGTGCATCAGCCAAACCAGACTGTGTGTTACCAACACACCGTGTTCTTCACAGTTACATTATTGTGCTCTTGCTTGTCCTCCTAGAACCATCAGGATCTTGTTCAAATGTCACCTCTTTATACATGCTACCAATAATTATTGAACACCTACCCTGTTTCCCCGAAAATAAGGCCTAGCCAGACCATCAGCTCTAATGCGTCTTTTGGAGCAAAAATTAATATAAGACTGGGTCTTATATTATGTTACATAAGACCCAGTCTATATTATTGTAAAATAAGACTGGGTCTTATATTAATTTTTGCTCCAAAAGACGCGTTAGAGCTGATGGTCCGGCTAGGTCTTATTTTCGGGGAAACACGGTGCTATTGTGCTAGGGAGAGAAAGATATTTGATATCTCCGTTTAAGTGTCTAATGGGATTCTCAACGTAAAATGGATAAAACAGTATCCTTAATATTCACCCGTTCCCCAACGTGATTCTCCTTCATTCTGCCTATCTCAGAAAATGGCATTAGTATCACCAACTAGCTAGTTACTCAAGCCAAAACCCAAAATCCCAGTTGCTCGGGGAAAATTTTTTTTAAAAGATTCCTCACTCCCTTCCTTTGCATCAGTAATTCTTCAGTTCTACCTCCAAAATATACACTGGATCCATCGAGGTCTCTCCATCTAGATCAGTACTGTCAAATAGAACTCCCTGCAATGATACAACTCTTACATTGTCTCTGTCCAATACAATAGCCACATGTGACTAGTAAGCACGTGAAATGTGGCTAGTATGACCAGAAATCCAGATTTTTTATTTTAATTAATTTAAATTCATGCCCCATATGGCTAGTGATTATTGTATTGGATAGCACAAATCTAGACTATCACTTTAGTTAAAGCCACCATAATCTCTCAGCTGGACTATAGCAATAGCATCCCAGCTGGTACCTGATTCCACTCCTGCCTCCAGACCCATTCTACACGATACTTATACTACATATACCTCCAACGCTCTGAAAGCTTCCCATTTAGTACAAAATCCAAACCTCCTAGCAAGGCCTTCAAGACATACAATATGTGGTCCGCGTCTACTCTTCGATCTCATGAACTACCCCTCTTTCACTCACTCCACTCCCGACATTATAAAAACCTTTTTCTACAACACCTGCAGTTTGTCTCATCCCTCTGAGGTTGCTGTTTCCCTGGCTTTGAGAACACGGTCCCAGATCTTCATGAAGAGATCTTCATCACCCTTTAGATCTTAGCTCAAACCTTATCTCCTCAGTGAGGCCCTTCCCACAACCTAATCTAAATTAGCACTTCCTTCCTTCCTGGCCACACAGCGTATGATAGCATCGTGTTTGATTCTCCTCATAGCACTTATCACAGCCTAAAACAATCTTACTGATTTGTGTACTTAGTATCTAGAACTGCCAGCTACTGCTAGAACACAAAGTCCACAACAGCAGAAACCTTGTCTGTCTTTCACCACTGGATTCCCAATGCCTAGAACAGTACCCATAAGATAGTAGTAAGTACTCAATAAAACTTTGTTGAATAAATAAAAGAAAATAGTTCCTGCTCCATAAGGCTGAAAGAATCCAGCCTTATGAGAGATACTAATAAGAACATAAACAATTATGACATAATGGCAAGGGCTTTGGAAAAGCTGAATGCTGGGTGCTGTGGGAGCAGAGAGGATAAAACCTAACCCAGTCTTAAGGAATAAAGTAGGTTTTCTAGAGATAATTGTATTTTAAAGCTAGGATCTAAATAATGAGTTGGAATTGGAAGCCTAGAGGAAGAGAGAAGTGGGTAAAGTTTTCCAAGCACAGAGAACAACTGAAGTACAATAAGCAAGGGAAGATGGTGACCTAACAATAA
Source organism: Rhinolophus sinicus (assembly GCF_036562045.2). Lineage (NCBI taxonomy): Eukaryota > Metazoa > Chordata > Mammalia > Chiroptera > Rhinolophidae > Rhinolophus > Rhinolophus sinicus. Next base: position 25,271,525 of record NC_133756.1, on the reverse strand, counting down.
GAGCAGAGAGAAACGGATGAATTCATGGGACACTTAGGAAAAAGAGTTGTAGAACTTAATTATTTATATGTAAGGGGTGAGGGAAAAGGAAAAAGGACCACGTCCAAGTTTTAGGCTTAGAAAATTGGGTGAATGGTATTTTCATTCAAAAAAAAGAACAGAAAGAGGAGTAAGGGAGTAAGTTTGGGAGAGAAAGAAACGTTCAACTTAGTTTCAGATGACTCTGTGACTTTAGGATGGAATCATCCAATAAAGAGTTTGAAAAATGTGTTCATAATTCAGGAGAAATAATGACCCAGGAATATAAATTTGGAAAACTTTAGCATAGAGGTGACAAATTACACCAAAAAGGATTCACTAAGAAGATTACAATAGATCAGAATGCTGAAATACAACATTTAACAGTCAGGCAAATAAAGGGACCAGAAAAGAAGTCTTACGATGGGGCAAGAATGAAAAAAAACACACAAAAAAAACCCAGAAGATGGTAACGTCAGAAACCTAGGGACATTTCTCTCTCTCTCTCTCTTTTTTAAAGGAGGGCGCAGCTTACAGTGGCCTCTGAGGGGATCAAACCAGCTGCCTTGGTTAGAGCACTGCACTCTAACCAACTGAGCTAACCGGCCTCCCTAGAACATTTCAAAGTGGTGGTGGTGAACAATGGTAAAAAGCTGTCCATAGGTTGAATAAGTTAAAAACTCTTTAAAAAAAAAAGAGAAAAAGCAGACAGGCAAAGCATTTCTACCAAATTAGGAAGTATTGATCTTTTGATCAGTTAAAATAAAGTTTTCCTAAGAACTATGGGGGAAAGAAAAACAAGGACAAAAATTAATTCAACAAATTCTAGTTCATAGGAAAGTTTGGAGTTTCCTTTCAATCCTGTTTATTCCTCTTAATTTTCTCCCAATGGTTTTTGTTTGGTCTTTTTTCTTCAATTCGAGTAATATAGACATCGTGCAATAAATAGCCTTCCTTCTAGCTTTCAAACTTTCTTGCTAACTCTAGAGGCCCATTCTGTAACAAGGAAACTATTCTTAGCAGCTAGCCCAAGACTGCACATAACAAACAAAACCACTAAAAGGATCAGGTCTCTCTCCCTGTTTAAATCACTAACACTAATAGAGGCTATGTCAGTAAGCTTGTTCTGTAGCAAGAATACATGAGTGCTTTTTTTAAAAAATTCAGATCCATAATTAAAGAGGCCATGTAGCTGAATGAATTAAGCTCAAGGCTGGATGCCGGAAGCGTTAAACATCAAATTCACCTATGTCAATTACTTTCTGACCAACCCTAAGAACGTTCTATATAACTCCTTCAACAAAACAAAATAGCAAATAACTTTTCAAATTCTAAACCAGCATGAAATAATTAGTCAAACTAAAATTACACAATTATAAATTATTATAGAAATTGAGGAGAGAAAGCAGTGGTAGATATGACATCAAAAATAAATCCTCGTAACAATTGCAACTGCTTACTCACAAAATCTGATCTGTGTTTATAAGAACAGCACAGGATCTAGGGCTCATACTCTACATAGGCAAGATTTCCTTGGGGTCGTTCAGGGTTGGCCCTCTAAGTGACGAGGTCAAGAAACAATGCAAATACATAGAGATCTCTCCCTTCTCCAGTCTCACTTTGGCATGTGATACTTTTAGTTTGGCTTCCCAGCTTTCTCCTCTTATACGAAGTGGCCACTCAGCAAGGAAGAGCAAAGCGAGTTAGCTTAGAAGTCACTCAATAACTAGAACAAAGTCATCATTAACGTGGAGTTGAAATCAGATATGAACTATGTCAGTTAACTGAAAACAATTCGGAATCATGAAAGAGGGCTGGAATCAGCTCCTAGGTTGCCAATTTCTACTCGGGGTCAATGCACATCAAACACTAGGCATCACACCAGTGCGAACACATTTAATCCTGAAATAACACATGAGGTATCCCCATTTTAAAGTTAAGGAAACAAAAGAGAGGTGAGTCACTGAACTCATAGGTGGCATTTTAATTCTTAGGATAATCTTAAAACTCCTGTATATACATATTCTGGATCATCTAGAATATCGGCCCTAGATAACCTTATAATCAATCAAATGCTGCCATGCAACTTCAGGGGCCTCACTTCTTGTTTATGTTTATGATCAAGTGAACTTCAAGTGAAGCTCAAATGACACTGCCTGCCGCTCACTGTTAGGATGATGTTTTCACAGTACTGGTTGAGAACGGAGTCATCACAGGTTACCCAGCGGCCCACCAAACCCAAGCAAAGCCTTCTCGGAGCAGTCAGTGGCATATGCATGCTGTCGGTAAGATGCACTGAATGGGGCCCCATCACTGAACACACCAATTTGCAATGACTCACTAGCAATAAACACAGCCAGTGATAGTAAAGACCAAATGCATGTTCCAAATCCCAGCAATAACTAGATCAGCCACTCATTGAAGATTTCAAGAATGCTTATATTCGTTTCCTATTGCTGCTACATTTCAAACATAGTGGTTTAAAACAAGAAAAATGCATTTTCTTCTGTTTTTACAGGTTAGAAGTCTGACACATGTCTTGCTGGGCTAAAATCAAGGTGTCAGCAGGACTGCACTGCTTTCTGGAGGCTCATGGGGGAAATCCGTTTCTTTGTATTTTCCAACTTTTAGAGACCACCTACATTCCTTGGCTCACGGCCCCCATCCTCCATCTTCAAAGCTAGCAAGAGCCAGTTGAGTCCTTCTCACATCTTGTCACTCTGCTTTTACCCTAAAATCTCTTTCCCTGAATCATTTGACTCCCTCTTCCACTTTTAAGGACTGTGATTACACTGGGTCCACCCAGATTACCCAGGGAAATCTATTTTAAGATCAGCTGATTAGCAACCTTAAATCCATCTATAAACTGAATTCTCCTTTGCCAAGTAACGTAATACTCACAGGTTCTGAGGATTAGGACATCTGGGGGCAGGGCGGGGCATTACTCACTGACCACAGCTACTATGCTGGCCTTGTCATGAGGTATAAACAGTGTATCTCTGCAGGATTATCAAATTGCTCCCCAGTAACACTGACATGCAAAGATTGCTCGCTAACGAAGTTCTGGCTAAATGTAATTTCTGATTATAATGAACTAGCAAACAAAGCCTCAAAAATATTAACACTATTTTTTTTTTTAGAGTATACTTATATACTTCTTAGAGTATACTTATAGGCTTTCTCCACAACGATATTGCTTGAATCAAAACATAAATATAGTTTTGGACCTCCTTCTACTAGTTCTGCTATTAATCTAACTAACAGCGATTTGGTGTTTGCAAAACACCATTATTTGTCACCTTATACTATAGATAATACTTTGTCATTGACGTCATTGTCTTATTTGTATCTAAATTGTCAATTTATTTTGGTTTCATAATTGTGTCCAAGCCATGGAGCTTATACTTAGTTCTTTGTCTCTGTATGTTTAAGAAACAGCATAGTTTACCAAGAGGGATACATTCTGAGAAATGCATCATGAGGTGATTTCATCGTTCTGCCAACATCAGAGTGTACTTACACAAACCTGCCATGTTTCCCCGAAAATAAGACCTAGCCAGACCATCAGCTCGAATGTGTCTTTTGGAGCAAAAATTAATATAAGACCCTGTCTTATTTTACTATAATATAGGACCAGGTCTTACATAGAATAAGACCGGGTCTTATATTAATTTTTGCTCCAAAAGACACATTCGAGCTGATGGTCCGGCTAGGTCTTATTTTCGGGGAAACAGGGTAGCTGGTATAGCCTATGGCACACCTAGGCTGTATGATCCAGCCTATTGCTCCTAGGCTACAAGCCTGTACAGCATGCTACTGCACTGAATACTGTAGGCAATTGTACCATGATGATAAGTATTTGTGTACCTAAGCATAGAACAGGTTTTTTTAATGGTCCACCTATATAAGGCATTTATAATGAATGGAGCCGGCAAGACTGGCAGTTGCTCTGAGTGCGTCAGTGAGTGAGTGGCGAGTGAGTGTGAAGGATGAGGACACGGCTGTCCACCGCTGTCCACTTTATAAACAGTGTCCCACAAGCCCTCCCCCTGCATCGAAGCCGTCAATGTTGCTCCAGGGAGCAGAGACGTGGAATGGACTGATTGGAAATACTGGGGAGAAACTGGTGGGGAAGGCATAGGTGACCACAACAGTGACTGTCAGGAGGGATTGGAATGGTGGCCTGAGGATCAGTGGGAATAAGAAACCAAGATGGAGAGAGAAAGGAACATAGGGGGTTGTCATGGCAGTGTGGTTTTGGTTATTGCATGTTGGAACAATGGGCAGATTAAGGAACTTCGTGGTGTTCATTTAAATGGGAGGGGGGAGGTTTAACATGGAGAGGGTGCAGAACTGAGGACTCAAGTGTTTTGACTTCGGAAATTTGTTTTTGGTTCCACTGGCCCTATCTGGCATAAAGGGCTATCTCTGGCACTGAATTGATGGAAGAAATAAAACTTATCTATTTACATCATTACAACCTGAACACATTCCCAAAGTACGGGGAGAGGTTGGCTCCACACTACCACTGAAAGCTTTTACTAAGGTGGCAATGGCACTTAATACTTGTTAAGGGAACTCCTGTGGACCTGTGTCCTTGTACAGGATCTGAGGTCCGCCACAAAGAATTTAGTGCCCTCCGAACAGGATGCTCTGGGGGAGGGGGTGGGGTCAGGCTCCTCGGTGCTGAGACAGCTCAGTGGCTGCCTGAGTGGGATGTCATCTGTGCACCAAAAAGTGAGGTGCTGTGTGTAGGAGGGAATCTACTGCCAATCCCCACAGACACTGCTCCTGTCAGAGAAAAAAAATTCTTCCTGAACCACATATCCATCCATTTCTTACAAGAAATTCGGCTCCATTACAATCTTATGGAACCAACATTGTATATGCAGTGCATCGTGGACTGAAACGTCATCATGCAGTGCTTGACTGTATATTAAAAATAATTAAGGCAAACAAGGGATCCAGAAATTTATACTTCCTTTAAAACGGATTTATATAACTCTCAGTTTTGAAAAAGACTGCGTACTGAAGTAGATATTAACAGCATGGCATTTGGAATCAGATATGAACTCAGTTACCAGGTCTGCAACTTACTGTATATTTCACCTCGGACAAGTTGCTGATACTCTTTAGATATGCAATTTCCTTATCTATTAAACGAGAATAATAATACCTACCTTATAGGCTTAGGATGAAAAGAAATTATATATATGTAAAATGCTCAATATAGTTTCTAACCATTATCAGGTACTCAATAAGATTAATATTCATTTTATAAAACCCTATCCAAGCTTTAAGATAAAGAAACAAAGATAATTATCAGTGTTTGGCATATTTTCTCAATAGATAATAAACGGCAACATCAAATGATTTAATAGACTACTGTTGCATATTAATGTCTGAATTTTCTGTAGATCTAGCTGACTTTAAATTATCCTTCAATGTAATTAATTAACCTGTTATTAATCTCTAATATTTACTTATCTTTAAAGTTTATAACTTGTCTTATCTCCCCAATATTCATTTGCCTTACTATCAATAATTAAAGAGCTTTAATACCAGCAATTAAAGTAATAATTGGAATTTTGTAAGTAATATAGTATGGTGGATAATTTTTAACAGTTACTTTCTACCTTTTCCAAAAAGAAAATACCTTGATATGTTAATGAAAATTGACTAGAAAAAAATTACAAAATGAAACTAGAAATATCAAAGTCCTAAACGAACTTGAAAGTGAATGCTAGCAGGAAGAGTCAACTTCTAAGGCTTATTTTCATCACTTAAAAAAAAAAAAACCAGTACCAATTTCAAAACAATAACTATTAATTCTAAACCATAAGTATGCAAAGAAGGATTGATGGAGGCTAAATGAATTAACACTTGCTCAATATAAATATGAAAAAAGTATTTTTATAAAAGGTTAACTAAAAATAAACACTTATTTGTAACTTCGTAGCTATTTCAAGACAGTTTCTCTTTTGTATTATCAGGTACAAAAATACTTACAGTTTGATAATATGAGGATGACGAAAGAGTTTTAGATTCTGAATTTCCCGTTTTATTTTTCCAACAACATCTAAACTGCGAATCTTCTGTCTATTTAAGATTTTAACTGCAACTTTATGGCCTGTCAACTGATGTTCTCCAACTAAAGAAAAGAAAAAGGAAAAAACAACAAATGCTGTCATAGGAACATAATCATTTATCCGTGCTTCCTTGCACTGTAACCCCAAATTTCTTTACTCATATATACCACTTTTACGTCATTTATTGCATAGAACTGAAGTATCTCTCTTCACTTCCGTCTCTCCTACTAGAGTACTCGTAGGCACTCCTTGAAAATAGAAACCGTATCTTAGTCTCCACTATATCCTCAGCACCTAGCACAGAGATGTTCACTAAATATTTGTGGAAAGGATTACTGAATTATATACTCCTACATAAAATTATAATCAAATTTGGAACATCTTTTGGGTAGAACAGAATTCACTATGTTTTGTTAATCTCTTTATTTCCCCTCTTCTGGTTAATGCCAGTCATTGTATTATAGAAGAATATATGATTACTGTAATATATTAAAACTCATAGCTAGTTTCATTACTATTTCATCATAAAATTCACATGTAGCCCTTTTTTTGGCCTTTTCCCCAAAGCCTTCTTCCCCCATCAGAAGAAATCCAGTATTTATTTCACCCCGTTTGATGGAATCTCTACTTCCTTCAAACCCTCATAGTATGTTTATAAAGCTCGTGTGTCACTTATCATTTTTAGGCTATTATAAATATTTGTGTTTTTCACAAATCACATGACATGAGCGATCAGTTCATACCAGTCTTGAATGAGACAGTCAGTATTCATCTGAACCTCCCAGAAAGTATGTAGCAGTGTTTTGTATATACTAGATGCTAAATAAATACACATTGTGTTCAATGTAACAGTCTTTCCCTCTCCTGGTATACTTAAATACTATTCAAATGAAAAACCCCTCAATCAGGGAACAGATGTTTTAGCCCTCTTCTCCTAGTTCCCTCAGTTACTATTCTAAGCTTGCACCACTGTCCTCACAGCACCTATTCACCGCTTGACCCCTTTCAGCAGACAAATTTCCCTTTCATTTCTTTGGGGAAAACGCAGTCATTAAGAGTGATTTCCTCTGTCTTAAAGGCTTACTTATATCCACATCCCGCTTTCCTCCAGTCTCAGAGATGTTTTGGTCCTCTTCCTGTTCAAGGTCAGTCTCATCAATTTATACCCTTGAACTCATACTTTCTATACTCTCTTTATATTCAACCTCTTTATTTTCTAATAATTCCTTCTGCTCAGCCTATAACACCCATCCGTCTCCCAAATCTTCCATTTACCCTGTATCTTCCACTAGTTTCCAAAATCTGTCTCATCAAAACGTCTCAAAAGCGTAATCTACATTAGTCTTCTTCTTCCCTTATCACCATCCCTAAATTCACTCTCTGGCTTCTGCCTCCACTCCTCTACTAAAACCAAAGGGTCACAAACGTCTCACTAATTATCAAGCCATTTATACTTTTCAGTTCTCAGACTACTGTACAGTTGACCCTTGAACAATATGGGTTTGAACTGTGTGGGTCCACCTATACATGGTTGTTTTTTTTTTCAAACTATAAATGTACTTTTTCTTCCTTATGATTTTCTTAGTAACATTTTCTTTGTCTAGCTACTTATTGTAACAATATAATATGTAATACATGTAACATACAAAATATGTGTTAACTGACTTTATCTTAATAATAAGGCTTATGGTTAACAGTAGGATATTAGTAGTCAAGTTTTGGGGGAGTCAGAAGTTATACGTAGATTTTCAACTTTGCAGGGGACTGGCTCCCTTAGCTCCTGTGCTGTCCAGGGACCAACTATAATCTCTGTTGTACTGGACAACGCTGATCACTCTCTCTTTTTGCTGGCACTGCTCTCTCTCCTGGTTCTACTCTCAGATGGTCTTCATGGCCTCCACCTGTTCTTTAAAGGTTAGTTTCCCCAGGTTTCTAACCTAGGCCCAAGGTGGATCCTTAAGTTATCTCATTCACCTCTCATAGTCTTAACTACTACCCATATGCCAATAACTCTGCCCATTTCTTCACATCCATATATTTTAAATCCATATAGCAGCCCACAAATACTTCAAGTTCAACACATTCAAATTAAGCTCAGCATTCTCTTCCTCCTCCACCACCAAATCTATGTCCTTTATTTCACTTGGTGGCACACAGCCTACATGCTAGAAACCAAGGAGTCAGGTAACATTCTCTCCTAAACATTTCTTGAAGTCAAGTTTCAAATCACTTTGGCAAATATGTTAATAACAAGGACAGAGGTGACAATGACATTTATTAAGTGTTTACCATATACTAAGTATTATTCTAAGTACTAAATGCCCTGCTCACTCAACCTCATAACTCTAGAAAGTATTATTATCCTCCACTGTACAGATGAGAAACCTGAGGCACAGAGAAGTTAAATTACTCATCCAACGTGCCATAGTAAGTACTAGCACAACATGTGGTCTCGAACTGTCTCACTTCAGTTCAGCGGCAGTAGATGTGAGAAAAGGGAACTCTCATACACTGTTGATGAGAATGTAAACTGGTAGAGCCACTACGGCAAACAGTGTGGAGGTTCCTCAACAAATCATAAATAGATCTAACATATGATCCAGCAATCCCACTCTGGGTAGCTATGGAAAGGAAATGAAAACAGGGTATCAAACAAATATCTGCACTCCCAGATTCACTGCAACACTGCTTACAATAGCCAAGGTATAGAAACTAAGTATCTATCGTCGACTGAATGAACAAAGAAGACATGGTACAAGTATATAGGTATATAATGGACTACTAATCATGAAAAGAAGGAAATTCTGTTTGAGACAATATGGATGGACCTTGAGGGCGTTATACTTTGTGAAGTAAGCCAGACAGAGAAAGATGAGTATTGCATGTTACCACTTATATGTGGAGTCTTACAAAAAAAAGTCAAACTCATAGAAACAGAGTAGAAAAGTAGTTGCTGAGGGCTATGGGGTGGAGAAAATAGGGAGAGGTTGGTAAAAGGGCACAAACTTTCAGCTATTAGATAAATAAGATCCAAGGATCTAATGTATAACATGGTGACTATAGTTGATAACACTATATTGTATAATTGAAATTTGCTTAAGAGAGTATAACTAAAATACTCTCACCAAAAAATACAAATATATACATATAAATACATAAACATGTGTGGTTATGGATGTGTTAATTAACTAGATGGGAGGAATCCTTTCACAGTGTATACGTATATCAAATCATCATGATGTACACTTTAAATATCTTACAATTTTGTCAATTATAACTCAAAAAAGCTAAAAAAATTTTAATCATTTTTTTAAACTTTGTATTACTTTGTCTATGATATCTGAGGAAATAGTGACTCATTTATCTTCATACCTGAAAGAAAATTTCCCCCATGAAATGATGGAAAAGAAATGGCATTTTCCCTTGAAAGCACACTGATAAGCTAAATGGACACCTGAGTTCGAGCTGAATGGCTTAAGGATACCCCCTCACTTTGCTGAACTATATTAGTGTCTATTGCCTCATAACTTAAGTGACTTAGTACTTAGTTATAATTAATTCCAAATAGCTGTCTCATAATCACATTCTACCTAAACGCCAAATGATATTCCTAAGAATCTTGTTACTATAAACAGATTTAAGACTAACAATTTTGTCTATGTGTATTACAGCCATACATTTTTCTAAGGAAGTAGCTAAAAGAAAAGGCTTGTATTCATCAAAGTTTTATTCCTATTTATTGATGCAATCTAAAAACATTTACTGAGTACCTTCAACATGCCAGGTCAGTATTGATCAAAGACACATGAAAAAAGAGGTTTAATAGGCCTCTATTCAGCGACAAGAAGGCTAGAATAAATTATTTATGGTAGCAAGTCAGTCTGAAGACTGTTAGGGACACCTTATTTGTAAAGGGAGAACATAGATGAGAACGAACATTAAATATCACCAACGATGGACAACTTGGTCATAACTTACCATGTAGATAAGTCAATATCCAGAGCAATGCCTATTCTGACAGGAGAAATAAGGGGCGCTCACCCATAGAACAACTATTTGATGAAGGACTATATGGTAAGTACTGTACTGGACACTTGGGATGTAAGTGGTGAACAAAGGAGACCTGTCATCCTGCTAGTTGCCCCAATGGTTATTGCACCCTTCTTTCCCAGACGTAAGACTCTCAAATTACAGATGACCACATGGCTACCCAGAGCAATGAGCATCTCTTTACTCATTTTCTAAGAGATGCCCAGAGCATCTCTTACAATAGCCAAGGTATAGAAACTACTCATAGATGTGGCCATGTGACTATGTTCTGGCCAATGCCATGTAAGCCAAATGTCCCTAGCAGCTCCTTTTTCACCCCTTCCTCCATCCTGAAGTCTGGAATTTCAAAGCCACCATCTCGTACTTTTAGGATAGGGATAGGCAGGTGGGACCAACAGAAGAGACAAGACCATGCTTCTGATACCGTCAGGAGTGATGCATGAACAGGCCGGAACAGGTGTTTCAGACGGTTACAAGAGAGCAAAACACTGCTTCGTGTAAGCCACTCTTATTTTGAAGATTTCTGTTGTTCACAACTAAACCTAAATAATACACTATTCAGAATACTTTAAAACTCATAAAAGGTTTGAACTGACTTTAAATTCCCAATTTTGCTGAACTGCCATCTATGAACTACCATGTTTCCCGAAAATAAGACCTAACCGGACCATCAGCTCTAATGCGTCTTTTGGAGCAAAAATTAAAACCCGGTCTTATTTTAATGTAATATAAAACCGGGTCTTATATAAGACTGGATCTTATATTAATTTTGCTCCAAAAGACGCATTAGACCTGATGGTCCGGCTAGGTCTTATTTTTGGGGAAACACAGTAATGAAAATAAATTATAATGTATTGCCCATACAATTTCTTACATTAAAAAGACTGGTAAACAAACTAGAAACAGCAGTTGGACTAAAAATACAGCAAAATCCTTTTCTTAAAGATACACCATATATTCCAAATATAACTTGATTCTTTTTAGCCAAAAGTTATACTTCAGGAAAAAAAAAGATTCTTATCAAATTCAAGTTTTCAAAAACCTTTCATATTTAGAAGGCACTTTCTGAATTATTTTGAACTACAAAAGACTATGTATGAAAGATACACTGCCCAGACATGTATCAATCATTAGATGAGATACAGCATTTGATGGAATCAGTAAAAATTTAAAATAAATATATTTATCAAGGATATGGCAATGTAATTATCCCTGAAGAATGATTTCATACTTACAAGTGTAGACTATCACCCTAAATAAGTCTTTTAAAGATCAGTTTAAAAAGCAGTATGTGTTGTAACGTTGTAAAGCTCGTTAAGTATAACTCTACAAGACAAGTGAAAAAAAAACAAAGCTCTAAGGTTATAGCAGTGGGTACCTGTTATAGTATTGCACAGATTCAAATAACTTAAACAGGAAATATGGTATTCTAGAAAGCCATGCTAGATTATTCAAACAGTACTCCCAGTAATAACAGAAATCTGAAACGTAAGGTAGAAAAAAACACAGTATTTGTAAAACAATATTTATATATATATTTTAAATATATATGTTTATCTAAAATAGTTATATATTATTAATGGAGAAAAGACATGTTCAAAAATATTTAAAGCAGCTTTATTCTTAATAACCAAAAAGTAAAAAGTACCCGAATGCCCATCAGTAACAGAATGGTCGATTCTTAATATAAAATACACAACAACGACAATGAACACATTGCAACTACACACGACATGGATGAACTTCCCAAACAAAGTAAAAGAAGCCAGACAGAAATATCAGTCTGTTTATATAAAGTTCAAAAACAGGTGAAACTAATCAGTGGTTAGTGATTACCCTTGGCGGAGGGTGGTGGATGGAAACAGTAACTAAAACCAGACACCAGGGGGCTTGTGGAATACTGGTCATTTTTTGCGTCATCGTGGTTACATGGGTACGTTCAGTTTGGGAAAATTCATTGAGGATTTCTGTAAAAAAAAATCACTTAGAATGTAGGCAACTTTTTGTATATGTGGCATAATTCAGTAAAAAGGTTAAGAAAGAATGTTTGGACAGCATTACAGCCATACCTAGGCTATGACGAGCCAAGGGACACCATGTGTGTCAGCAAGCAGGGCCTTGCCAGGTGTCAGTCACCCTTTCTTCACTCATTTATACCAAGAGCCTTCACTCGGAAGTCAGGGAAGTCACACGACATGCACACGTTCTGACCCCTACCATCACCAGACGCTGCCAAAATAACACAAGGCTCCTTTCTTCTTCACCCAGGGTGAAACGAAACACAGTCTCAGTGCTTTTCTCCAAACTTCCTTTCCCTGAAAGCCCTTTAACTTTCTCTAAAGGATAGTTCTAAACAGAAAGCAAAAGACTTTATTCCTTTTGATCTAGCTCTGATTAAATAAGCACTACCAGAATTCTGTCAGGTAAGTATCATTCCACCCAGTTTATAGATGAGGACACTAGGAATTAGAGAACAAGCAGGGAATGACAAGATGGGACATCTGCCTCCAAAGCCCAAGCTCACAACTCACACTACTTTACCTCCCATTAATGAGGCGCTTTGGATTATAACGTATCAGGAATGCATACTTGCATGTTTATCTTTTTATATTCAACATTTGAGTTGGGAAATTAGAACACAGTGAAGGGATGGAGTCTAGAAGTGATAGACTAAAGATGGACCTGGGACGATGGATGAGAATAATCAAGTAAGGAGAACTGCTTTGTTCAATGAAAATGCAGGCTGGGGCAGAGCTGTGGCCTTTGCTATAGATCTGCTATACTAGTTATTCGTCAAGAGCTGCCAAATGCCAAGAAAATAAAACATGGACTGAAACAGTCCCATAATACAATAGGTAACATGCACTCAATTTCTACTGAGAGAACTCATGTATCCTTGACATTTCTCTCCTAGTTGCTTTTACTCTGTTGGTCTCTGTACTCATTTGTTCATTTATTCACTCAACAAATATACTGACTGTCTACTGTGTCCTAGGCTATCCAAATGCTGAAAATACAAGTATAAATGGAACTTGCCTTAAGGTGGAGAATAGAAACAATAAACAAATATATAATGGTGATATAATGGCAAAAAAACAAAGAAAATAAAGCAGAGTATGTGTGACAGAGGTGGAGGTAGGAAAATGGGCTATTTTAAATAGATCAGTAAAGGCCTGAAGCTGTGATTTTTTAGCAAAGATTTGCTCTACATCTAACTTCTTGGATAACTGATTACATACATGATATGCTGCATTCTGCTTTATTTTTAAAACCCATGTTTATACTGGCTTCAGATGATAATTTTAAAGTATTTCTTTAAAAATGAGTCAATCAAGAATTCCACAGGAGAATCAACTAACGCTTTACAAAATCATTTACACAGAATAAGAAAAAGCTTTCCAGTATAGAAGTCATTATTTAAAACTGCTGGAGAAAGTATTAGCATCAAGGTCAGAGATACAAGATTTTTTAAAATGTTCATAGATATCCTCACTCCAGATGAACAGCAGAATCTGCCAGGAACGTGTCCAAAGTTTTTTAAATCATCCCCCGTCTTATGTCTTTACAACTCTGGTCCTTATGTCTACATGCTTTGTCTCCTTCTTCACCTTCCTTTCTTTTCCTGTCTCTGCTTCCATCCCCATTAATTGCCCTTAACTGAATAAACTTTTTGTTGAATATATTTACTGAATAAAATTATATGCTCCATAAAATTTCTCTTTAAGATAGATTTGTGGAATGACTTTAGAGATCCCTCCAAAACAAAATGAGAAACATAGACTGTTTCTTACCTTTGGGGCCTTAAGGTTTTCATTTTAGTGGTTACCCTAAGGATTACAACACACATTCTTGATTTATTAGAACCTAATATAAATCAATATTTTACCATTTCCTAGACGATGCAAGGACTTTCACACACTTTAACTCTATTTATCCTGTCCCATTTTTTCTGTTGTTGTCTTTTATTTCTACATGTATTTTCAATCTTACAATACATTATTTTGTATAGTCAATATTTTTCTGCCTGAAGAATTCCCTTTGGTGTTCCCTTTACTATGAGTCTGCTGGTGACAGATTCTCTCAGTTTCTGCTTACCTGAAAATGTATTTCGCCTTTATTTTTAAAAGTTATTTTTGTTGGGTACAAAATTGTAGGTTTACAGTTCATTTCTTTCACCTCTCTAACAATACCTCTACACTGTTTTCTCACTTTCATTATGTTTTGTAGAGAAAGTCAACTTGTTGTTGTCCCATTGATGATAATATGCATCTTTTATCCTCTGGCTACCTTTAAGATTTTCTCTTAATATTTCCTCCCATCTCTATATAGATAGATGCAGTCCACTCCAATATAGGAAAGCCTCAAGCAAATAGAACCAGTTTTGAACAGTTTTCCGATGATGTACCTAGGAATGGCTTTCTTGCATTTATCCTGCTTGGGGTTCGGTGGCTTGATGTGTTTAATCACATCAAAGTTTTAGAAAACTTTCTGCTACTAGCTCTTCAAATATTGCTTCTGTCCCATTCAGTCTCTCCTCCCCTTCTGTAATTGTATAGTGCCTGTTCTGTATGATCATCAGTGATCTTGGGTTCAAAATGACATTCACATTCACAGGACAGAATAGAGAGTAATCTAACACCAATTTTACTGAGTTTTTAAGAAGGATTTAGGACTGTAAACACAGCATATCAATATGGCCAAATCAAATACATCTTCATCAGGAGTCTTTAAAACATCCAGTTGCTGCTTCTAAAACCCCTCATCACACACAGCAGACCAGGTTGTGGGGGTTGAGACCCACATGCATCCACACAATGTACTACAGCACCCCTAAGTCTCAGACAGTAACTACATCATATAACAGCCCATTTGTGCAGCTTCTAAGCTCTCCACAAGGGGTGCACTGAGTTAGAAGAGACACCATAAGGAAAGCTGGAGGTCTGTTTCCCTACAAGATTTATACTGGCGAAATACAGCAGTAGCAATGTAGTCTCTTGGGGTATTAACATGTCTCTTCATTCTCCCAGTCCAGATGTAATTCACTAGTCACAGGTCATTTCTACAGTAAATTGGGGGTTTGGTACCAGCACTGAAAAAATCACATTTATCTTGGTAGATGTCCAGAGAAACTGTATTAAAATAAGATAAAACAGAGGTCATCTTTTAATAGGGGAAAAAAATAAGTCTGCAATTAACTTTTTTTCTATAAGTTCCAATAATACATATGTTAGACTTTTCACTGTTTACTTTTGTCTTTTACACTTTCTTTCCATCATTTTATCTGTTATACTTCAGTCTAGATAATTTCTTCTAAACTATTTTCCAGTTCACTAATCCTTTCTTCAACAGACTCTAATCTGATGTTAAACCATCCATAGAGTTCTAACTCAACTATTGTATTTTTCAGTAATAGAATATTTTTATTTTTACGAGTCTCTACTAAAATTCTTCATCTTGAACATATTAATCAGTTACTTTAACATCTGTATCACCTACAAGTTTGTTTCTATTGTCTTGGCCTCGTCTCCTGGAATGACGAACACTGTGAGAAAAACTGTATAGGCTCCAGCTGATTTTATTTTCTATCTGCTTATCTGACTCCTAAAGATCTGAGAAAGATCATCTTAATACTCTAGGATTAAGTTGATTCTAAGAAGAATTTCAATCTCCAGAGAGTTGCAACCAAAAACCCAACTGCTAACCAGGGACTCTGCTCCTTGATAAGATGTGAACTCCAACTGTTGTCTCCGCAGGACTTGAATTCTGCTTAGCTTTTCTGCCTTTTACTCACTGCTCTCTCTGGCCTCTTACATTTACTATTAGTACAAATTAGGAAATGACTCAAAGTCAAACAAAATGTCAGGCTCACTCCAATGCATTTTTATTCTGATGGGAATATTGACTGCTCAAGCCCTGGCTGCCTTCAAACAGATTTTTAAAATTTCTCCAGATTCTCTAATTGTTCTTGACTAGAAGGCTGATTTGATACAAATTAGAAGTCATGGCTAGCTATGGAAGTCAATCACAGCAGATAAATAGATGTACAATAACAGAATATTAAGGTTAAAAGGAACTTTAAAGATTATCTATGCCAACCTTCCATTCAAACTAGGAATTTTGTGGTAACAATCTTGAAAGATTATCATTCAGTATGTAAGGAAATATGTCAATGACAGAAATCTGATTTGTGGTACAAACTGTATCACTCCAAGGCAATTTCCTTTATAGAAAGATCCTTATTTTTCTGCATTGTAATTTGCCTCCTTAAAACATTGACCCAACAGTCACAGTTGTATCCTTCAAAGCATTATTGAACATGGTGGCTTTTTTTTCCCAGATCATGGTACTTTAGCTGTTTAAAAACAGCTATTGATCTTAAAATATGTCTTCTCACAGTATAAAAAATATTTCATATCATGTTTCCTTTACCATATCTCATATGGAATACTGTTTATAATGGTCATTCTCTGAATGAAATATAATTTGGTAAATTTCTTCCAAATTGTGGTGCCAAGAACTGAACCCAATATTCAAAATTTATCTTAATCCAAAGTACAGCAGGACTATACTAGCTCTACAACTACCAACTAATATGGCTCTACACAGCTATTTTCCATCAACAATTTTTACATTTAAGCAATCATAATATATACTTTCCATGTTTGTGGTCAGCTAAAACTTCAACATCTTAGGAACTACTATTAATTATACTACTCTTTTATGCACCTGTTTTTTTGTTTGTTTTTGTTTATAACCTAAGTGCTAGATTTGACACTTAGCGCTATTAAATTTCACCTTCTTGATTTTCACCTAGCAATCCAAACAGCCAATATAGATTTAAATTCTGATTCTATGCTTTCTCTATTAATTACCTCATCTAGCTTTGTGCCATCCTAAATAAGAAATCTTACTATACTTTTTAAATAGAATCAATGACTGAGATTTCCCTTTAGGATGACATCTAACTTCTTCGGGAACAGTTGTTCAGCAGCAATAAGCCATTCAGAGCACATTGCCTCATCTTATTCACAGAGCTACTGTAAGACACAAAGTCAAATATCTTTTTGAAATCAAATTTATAGCATACAGTATAACTGAGATCTAACTGAATTAGGAGAACACTAAAGGAACCTGGTATGAATCTGAGAAAAAAGTGGATTCATCATATATCATATTTGACTTAGAATTCAAATGTCAGAAAAGAACCATTTAAGTAAATTCTGTGATGAATATTTCCCACTGTTTTAATTCAGTAAATCGTCTGTTGTAGTGATGTGGGAGAGCTCCCCACCCCCACCCCCCACCCCCGCACTATAGGAATTTTAAGTCTCCTTTTCCCTAGTTTCTTAGCTCCCTAGTTCCTGACCTTAATCCCCTTTCAAATCAGCTTTTTAACCTGAAACATAAGATTGCTCCTAGCCTGAATCATAGGAAGTCCCCTGACCTCCTGCTCAAGGCGATTCCAGGCCCAGCTCCTGGGTGACTAATGCCACCTGAATGAATGGATTAACCAGAGGGAAAGGCCACAGGTTCCCCAAAGCTGAACAAAATTTCTATCACACAACCACCTTGTGTCAATGGTTTTGGGTCCTGTTTCTTGGGCCTACACTTTTAACTCTTTAACCAAAATCTATCTCTCCTCATCTAGGGGCTGATGGGATACAAATGATGCCCCAGAAAGACTTCCAGTACGTCCCATGCAAAGAGGTCAACATGGCATTCTGGGCAGATTCCAAGACCCCTTCCCCTCATCTAAGATCAGACAGGGCGCGAGTTCCAAGAATCCCCAATAGGTAGGACTATGGCCACATTCAGCAGGAAGCAGACACAGAAGAAGAGACCTCCTGCCCCTCAACTTCCCGTAGAGACTTATGGGGATCACGCCTCTCAAGGGAAAATGAGGCAGGCAGTTAGAGATAGGAATGGGGTCTCCAAACATTCCCGCATGGTTCAACACAACCTATGGAAAGCAACTGCCCAGAAGACCTCCCCTCCACACCCAAATCTTTTTCCCTTATCCACTATAGCCATCAACCACTATGATGAAGCTAAAGGATACAAAATACCTAACTAGATTAGACCTGCCACTCACACCTGTGTGGTAAAGGCTACAATGACCTTCATTTCAGCTGGACCTCATTATACCATCATTGTAATAGCATACATATGCCCAGAAGTTCATTAATATCATTATAACAGACTGAACGCTCGGAAGAAACATGTGCAGTCTAAAAAGATGAGAGAATAGCCTCCTGTCAACCACAGGTGACAATCGAATGGTCCCACACCTGGAGAGGAGTAGCCCATTCTAGAAGAGAAGGAAATAAAAACTCCAAGTCCTCGCCAGCCAGAGTCTTTTGAGCCACTCTGTTGCTTGGGCCCACTCCTATCTCTCTGGAGTGTACTTTAGCTTCTAATAAACTGCTCTTTCACCACTGCATTTCTGTGTCTCATTCAATTCTTTGCTTGAGACACCAAAAACCTGGGCACCGCGCCGAGAAGGGCCTGCTCTCCAGTAACAGTAGCATTGCCACATTTTCAACACTAGTAAAAATATTTGCTTAAAATTCAATATGACTAAGCACAGTAAATTATATATATATATATATATATATATATATATATATATATATATATTTCATTAAGTCTGGGAGAACAGAAGTCAATTACGTAATATGATATAGCGCCACATTATACTCAAAAACATTAAGGAAATAAACACAGTGTGATATAATATAGATGATGTAATACAGAATTGTACACCTGAAATCTATGGAACTTTGCTAACAATTGTCACCCAAAAAACTTTAATTAAAAAAAAGAAAAGAAAATTAATTAATAAATTAATTAATACTTATGGTGTTTATCAAGTAAGAATTTACAAAAATTTACTGGTACACTTAAAATTTTTATTCTATTATTTTCAGCTATGATAGCTAGATAACTAGTTTATAACTAATTTGTAATTCAGAAATGGAGAGATGTTAAATGAGAACATACTGCTCATGGTGTTTTTAATAGTACATAAAATATATAAAATAATATTAAGAAAAAATTCTGAAAAAAAAACAAAGTATTTTAATAAATTGATACATGGGCATTCAAAATAAGAGACATTATAGCAAGATCTGAAAATTATTTTGAATCATATAATGGGTGTTTCAAAAATCTAAGGGCAAATTAAAAAAGAAATATTAACACTTTAAAAACAAAGACACCATCAAAAGAAATATAGTAAAATGCATCAGAGGCAAACACTGTTAAACATAAGACACCACTTAAGCAAGAATACTGATCCCTTGAAGGGGTGAAGAAGGTTTCTATTATTAGCAGAGATAAGAGCTGCCTGAAATTCTTTCCTTAATAATACCAAACTAAAAATAAAATGGTTCACCACATTGCAAAATAAACACATTGCTTTGCATATTCATTTCAATCATTTAAATAATAGGTAAAAATCTATTCAACCAGATTCAAGGTGCTTTCTCTTATATTTGTACCTAATTAATATACTAGGGAGATTCACTCTCATCCAGTATTTTAGAGGTCTTGTGCTACTCACTTATTCATTAGCTCCTAAAGGATTTGAGATTAGATCTTCTGCTACCATGTTTCTCCGAAAATAAGACCAAACCGGAAAATAAGCCCTAGCGTGATTTCTCAGGATGACATCCCCTGAACATAAGCCCTAATGCGTCTTTTGGAGCAAAAATTAATATTAATATAAGATCTGGTCTTATTTTCAGGGAAACAAAGTAGATCGAATTAAATTACCTGCTTGGCTTTTTAAAAAATCACTAATTTCTCTTCAAAATATTGTTGTATCATCAAGGAAACCACAGGAATCTAAGAAGAATAGATGGGGCAGTATTATCATTACAAAGGAGTAGTACCAAATGCTTTACCATCTCCCACAACATAAGTGAATATTTTTCATGTTTTTGCACAAAGAAAACTAGATAAAGCAGTGCTGTGTCAGCATGGGAAAGAGAGAAAACTCCAAGGAATTGAGGTAATTACCTCAGTATATGATCAAACTACAAAAATCCTTTCTAATTTACATAGATATGTTAGGTCCAAGTTTGTAGGAAGGCATTTTTAGCTCAGTCTGTATTTTCTATAGTTTAAAAAAATAAACTTCATTTACTATTTCAATTCTACTTGAAGGAGACAAGGCCTTAAAAAATGACCCATACATAAAAACTGCCAGCTGCTCAGACTCTCCTTCCTTTCCCAATTTTTGCCTCCTTCCTTGAAGAGTTTTATGATCACTACCACAGGATCTGGAATATGTATGTTAGTGCTTGTATATACGCACTGCAAGTGACGCATAGGAGAGGGTGATGAGTGAGCAGCATCCAGAGAATTCGTTTTCTGAACATATTTAAGTGAAATATGAAAGAAGACCTGGGAAAAAGAAACCAGGAGATCATGAACTCTTCTTCCCCCTCATGAAATAAATTTCTGGTCTCAGAACGAGGGCACAGATTTTTCTCAGAGTTCAGCTAATTATGGGTTTGTATATAATAGTACATAAGACTTAAGTCTTTTTGAGTATTTTCTACATTTTCTCATATACTTCTCACAACAGCATAAGGGAACTTATGGTATTAGGTTGGTACAAAAGTAATTGCGGTGTTTGCAACTGTTTTTAATCTTTTAAACCGCCATTACTTTTGCACCAACCTAATATTATTCTCTTTTTTATAAATCAAGTGATTTTGGTTTAAGGCCACACAGCTGGCTTTACAACACAGCAAAAGGTCCACCAAATCCAATGTTCTCTATCCTATATACCATGCTGCCTTTGTGGATTTACCCTGAACTTATTCACATTTATAACTTATTTCCTACAGGGAAATATCTTTTGAGAGTCAGACAACTGATCACACAAATGAATAAAATCCTTTCAGAAATTAAGGACAAAATTACCTATGTCGATATGACATAAATGATATATGTTAGCAAAAGAAATCTAAATAGCATATCATTTACCTAATTATTTACGAGATATGACTGAATTGATTTTGAGTCAAACACTAATCATCTAGTATTTGAGAAGTAATACAGCTTCATTACTTAGCACTATTTCAAAAGTAAAATCAGTTCAGCTAGTAATTTATATGAACGTTCACTATTACTTCCATTTCATTATTTTATCCATTTTCCATAATTGTTGAAAAGCAAATTACATGACTTATTCAAAAAGGATACTGCATTTTAATATAAACATTAATAATTAAGTATCATATAGCAAAAATAGTCTTTTACAATTTTCCTCAATGCAGGCAACCAAAAAAATACAGGCAGATTTTTTTGAGATCGCTGTCTCAAAGTTGATATCCGAAATGAAGGCATTTCTAAACACAGCAATCACTTACTAACACCTCACACAGGGTGCAGAATTTACAACAGCCATGCAATCTATTTGTATGGCAATTTATCTTTTTTAAAGCCATTTCTTGTACCTCAACCATTTAATCCTCATAAGAATTCGAGAAGGTAGGTAGGCCAAATGTTGTTATTGCCATTTTATAAAGGAGGAAACAGGCTCAGAAAAATTTAATGGTTTTCCCAAAGCCATGTAACTAGTAATGCAATGGAATTAAAATCCAGAGCTAATTAATGCCTTTCAAAATCAATGTTCTTTCTAGGACATCAAATCATTTTTACAAGTTCTCTTTAGTCTGGTTACTAAAGGTTACTGGTAATCTTAGTCAAGGCTGCTTTCACAGTAAGGGAAAAAAAACCCTGACGTATCTAGTATTTCTAAGAAATTTGGGTTAAAATTGTTAGAATTCAGCACATTCATCATATAAGACATAGAAAGGACTGAGGTATAAAAGTTGGGAATATAAAAACATAAATGTTAAGAATACATATGGAGTTTCAAAAAAACTTTTATTCTCTCTAAATGTGAATTAAAGACATTTAAATCTCTTTTTCTCAGTCCTTGATAAATATTTACAGACATGTAAAATTATATCCTTGTAGGTTTGAAACTCACAAGATAACATGCTGTGCATTTTGACTTTACATTCCATATAGCACAGACTTTGGAGTCAGAGAACCCTGAATTTGACTGCTAATTCTGCCGCTTACTAGTAATGTGACCCAGGGCAACTTAAAGTATCTCATTCTCAATTTCTTTCCTTGTAAAATGGAGATAATGTCAAACTCAGGATTACCCTGGGGAATGAATAAAATCAAGTCTACATATAGTACTTAGAATATAACAAAAACTGAATCAATTTGTAACTTTTATCACTAAAGTGTTACAAACACGTTTCCTTTTTCTTTTGCTCTACAGTTCAGCTCTGGTCTTCAGTAATTCAAATTTCCATTAAAACAGAAGAAAAAAATTAAACACATCCTTTTCGAAATTAAATTTTTAAAACAATCCATTTAGTGATAAAGTTGTAAAATCCCTAACAGATTACATGTTCTAGTATTCTTTCTAGAAGAAAACATGGCCCAGAGAGTAACCTCTGTCTTGTTCATGGGAGTCAAAAATAATCCCAGTAAGAGCCCAAAAGGCCACAGGCACAACTTGCAGGTCCACCAACTGACTACGCATTTGTCCAAAATTCAATTTATCATTTGAGATGTATTTACATTTCAAAAAAGGTAACACATTGCTTGTTAAAAATTTTCAGGGAAAGTTCTATTTGCTTATCTTTCCAGTTATCTCAAAAATTAAGTTGAGAATTAGTAAAACATTTACTTAAATTCTTAAAAGCGAACTCTGTGAGCCATTCAAGAAAGTATATGAAAAACAGAGAAGGTAAATTCCTTGATGAGACTTTGCCGGCTAGAAAGAGGTTACTGTGCTTATAAAGTATCCCTTGGTGTATAATTCTGATGAAGAGTAATTATTTCAAAACAGAAATCTAGCAGTTCTTGCCTTGAAAATGTAGGATTCTTTTTAAATAAATAATTCACATTACATTATATATTTTTTCTTCAACCAGGCTTTGTATAACACAAACAACAGATCTATTCTTCTAGAATTTCTATCACCTTTACTAATTTAGATAAGAACTGAACAAGTCTAACTACAAGAGCTCTTAAACAGTAGTTCCACCCTATCCTGGAAAGAGTAAGAACCGAAACGATCAATATAGAGAAAAAAATTAAATAAGTAAAAAGTGTTACTTTTAAACTCTGTCAGCCCACATAATTTGCTTCCATAAATAATTTCACAACAGAATAATGGAGAAAATTCAATTTAAACATTCTAAATAAGGCTTTAATTACTTACCAACAAATAATTTCCATATACCTTTTAAAAATAACTTGAATCCAGAGCTATTAAATGAAAACTATGCCACTTTCAAAATCTGTAATTAGCATAACAATTAAGAGACAAAGCATATAAGATACTCTTCACTCTTCCATTTCCATGTTTTTATAGCCATAAAAATGAAATCATCTCCTATTAAGTTTTTTTAAGTACCAAAAGCATGGTCCATAAAAGGGAAAAAAAATCAATAAATTAGACCTCATAAAAATTCAAAACTTTTACACTTCAAGACACCATTAAGAAAATGAAAAGTCAAACAACAGACTGGGAAAAAATATTTGCAAAACATATCCAATAAGGGATTTGTATCCAGAACTTACAAAGAATTCTTATAACTCAACCTACGAGTGGCAAACAACCCAATCAAAAAATAAGCAAATGATAGGAACAGACATCTTACCCAAGAAGATATACAAATGGCTAATAAGTACATGAAAAGATGTTCAACATCAATAGTCATTAGGGAAATGCAAATTAAGGCCACAATAAGATACCATTTCACACCCATCAGAGTGGCTATAATAAGACAGACAATAACAAACACTGGTGAGCATGTGGTGAAATGAGAACCCTCATACATTGTGGGTGGCAATGTAAAAAAGTACAACCATTTTGGAAAAGTTTGCGGTTTCTCAAAAAGCTAAACATAAAACTATGATATGGCCTGGGATATAACTATTCCTAGTTATAGCTCCAAGATACATAAAGTCATACATTCACACAGAGACTCAGATGTGAAGTTAAGTTTGTGGTGGCATTATTTGTAAGAAGCCAAAACTGAAAACAATGTCCATCGACTGGTGAATGTGTAGACAGAATGTGGCCTACCCACACACTGGAATATTACTCAGCAATAAAAAGGAACAAACTACTAATACATGCTATGTCATGCAGGCACCTCAACAACATTGTTAAAGAAGCTAGACATGGCAGACTCCATATTGAATAATCCCAGTTATAAGAAGTGTCCAGAGAACGCAAATTTATACCGACAGAAAACATATTAGTAGTTTTCTGGGGCTGAGGGTAGGAAAGAGGATTAACTGAAAATGGGCATAAGTGATCCTATTGTGGTGATAAAAATGTTCGAAAATTGATCTATGATGAATGTTGCACCACTTGGTCAAGTTACTAAAAATCAATGAATTGTACACTTGGAATGAGTTAATTTTATAATATGTACGATATACCTAACAAAGTTGCTTTTAAAAATGCATGTGCTTTTGTTTCTTGTCCCTTGAAGAATTAAATGAGTAACTTTAGATTGTAGCAACTTCTATAATTTGTATTAATCAAACAGTTGTACTAATTCGAATCATGGATGGAAAAACCACAATCTAACTTTAGAGAGGTTCTAACATAGTGTTAGGACACCCCTCTGAATGGTTGCTCATTGGACAGGGGTCCTCCAGGCAAAGGATTTCTCATAAATCAAAGTGCCTTCTGTTGGTTTATATTTTAAGAAGCCAGTGCCTGGAAGCAGCTCAAGAGTAACATATACAAAAGAGATTTAAGTTGTTCCTTGACAATGGGCCAATTGATGTGATGGGTGTTTTAGTCTATATTCATGTTACAGTTGAAGAATTTAAAGAAATAAACAAAAATGTTAACACAATTTAGGACATAGGGTAAGTTATCTAACTTTGAGAGTGTACATACATGTCCAGATAGCAAATGCACCATTTGATTGAGTCATTGCATCATGCTGAAACACAATAGTCCTCAGCAATACCACTTAATGACAAGTAATGTTTCAGGCATCAATCCAATCTCTAGATCTTCCTATATTCATTTTAAAACATATGCTCACAACCCACTCTATTTATGAGGTCTTTCCAAAACAACCCAAAAGTTCACAGCCCTCATGGGACTTCAAAGAATTTTACCACCTTTTTAGGCCTGGACACACACCCCACCTTGTCTGTGAGTTCTTGCCTGACACCTTAGTGAAAATTGCTAACCAAACAAAACTCCCTAGCCTCCCTTCCCTGATTCATTTCTCTCAGTAGCGCTAAACATACTATGTATTTTACATATACACTGATTATTGTCTTCCCCTACTAATATAAACTCCACAAAAGGAGGGATTTTAATCTGGATTTGTTCCTTGCTGGATCCCTATTCCCTACAGCAGTGCCTAGCACATTGGAGGCGCTCAATCGGTATTTTCTGAACAAGGAAAGGGTATCAGATATGTGTAAGGAAATAAAAGCTGATTCTGGCAACAGGAATGAACAATACGTTTCTTCCATTGAATAGATTTAAGATTAAAATATGAATTTTAAAGGAAATAGAGGTCTCAGAATAAAATCTCCAAACTGCCTATCCAACATTTCTACAGCAAAAAGAATTAAACAGCCAACATTCTACTTATAATTCTGGATTTGCAACAATCAAACGGAAAGTATTTTTAATAAACTGGTTCTAGTTCTGGAAAGAGGACAAATTAATTAAATCCCATGTGACTCCTGTTAACAACAACAAAAAAGGAAAGTTTAATAGTTAACTAGCATGGAGGAGAAATTCTGATAGCAGCCTGTTTTTCTACATCCAAAATGGTCTCTCATCATCAACAAAACAGACCTTAGCAGAATCGGCTTTAGCAGTTCTGGCCCCCTCAGCCCCACACCTTACAGGGTCCGACACCAAGGAAACTTTGTTCTCCCCTCATCCCAGAAGCCTTCCTAGAACCACTGTACACACGCCAACCAACCTTCAGACTTCCCGTCGTAATTAACCCGCCCCAACCCAGCCGCATTCCAGCGGTTCACACGCCCCGCA
This sequence comes from Rhinolophus sinicus, assembly GCF_036562045.2. Taxonomy (NCBI): domain Eukaryota; kingdom Metazoa; phylum Chordata; class Mammalia; order Chiroptera; family Rhinolophidae; genus Rhinolophus; species Rhinolophus sinicus. The sequence continues at coordinate 25,245,284 of NC_133756.1, read as the reverse complement.
GAAAGACCACTCGGCCCCCAAACATCCCCTGAACAGCCGGCCGCACCAACCCAGCGTCTCGCAGCACGAAAGAATCAGGGTGGCAAGGACCTCCAGCCGGGCCAGCACTGGAAGACATTTTACACTTCATCCTGGTTCTGCCAATTTCTGTGTGACCTTGGGCACTGTCCTAAACCTCTAGGGGTCCCCGTGCTCTCACCTTCCAGGTGAGGATGACACCTTCATCAGGTGCTGTTAGGATTCAATGAAATCACACGTCAAGCACCGAACAGGGCACCTGGCACGAAATGGGACCTGGAAACCATCAGTGACGGATGTCATCCCCCAGCCCTATCCACACGGTCTCGGAGCTGAGGGCGCCTCACCGAACAGCCCGCTCTCCCCGTTTCGGAGAGCAGGGCACCGAGGTCCGGGAGGCAGGGGCGCCTTGCTCCCCAACAGCCGACCGCAGCTGGGCGCTGGCCCTAGAGCCCGGGGCGCCTATGCCCGCCCGCTGCCCGGCTCCAGCCGCCGCTGCGGGGCCAGGCGGAGCCCAGCGCTGCCCACCGCCCTCCGGGGCCCCCAGCTCCGCGCGGCCCGGGGCCGCCCCACCTGCCGCCAGGCCCGGGGCTCCGGGGCTCCCCAGTGCGCCCGACCTCCCGCGAGGCGGGGAGCCCCCCGCAGCGCCGCGGGCGCGTACTCACTCTTCACTTTGCCGAAGGTGCCGACGCCCAGCGTGTCGCCCAGCACGTAGTGTCCGATCTTCACCCGCCCGTCGTGCTTCTGCTTCTCAGCCATCTTCAGCGCGCGCAGCCCGCTCCGCCGCCGCCGCCGCCGCCACCGCGGGCCCCGGAGTGCGGCCGCCGCCGCCGCCGCTTACCCACAGTGCAGCGGGCCCGCCGGGGGGGCGGGGGAGCAGGCCGGCCGCGGCGCGCGGAGGCCGGGGCGCCGGGCGGGGGCGGGGGCCAGGTGGGGAAGGCCCGCGAGCGGCGGGCGGGGCGCGCGGAGCGCACGGGGAGGCGGGGCGGGGGGCGAGTGCGCCGGGCCCCTGCGGCAGGCGGCGACAGTGGGGGCTGGACCCGGGCGCCCAGCGAGGGAGGGGTCCCCGAGCAGGGGGCGGAGGGGGGGTCGGAGGCTGACAGGTGTGCGAGGTCGGGGTGCAGGGGACCGCGCCCCTTTACCTGGGGGAGAGGCTGGAGGGCGAGAGTGGGCTATAGGGGCCCATTATGGGGAACACCGAACGGAGTGAGAATGTGGGGGTGAGATTTGGGCCGAATCCTAGGGAATGGAAAGAGGTTGGAAGTAGAATTTTAAAAAAGACAAACAGGCCCTAAGAGTGGGGAGAGAGGAGATGTAAATAGGGCTACGTGAGTCTAAGGGAAGTTGGGTAGGAGGTGACGGGAAAGGCCTTGACCCTGGAGCAGTCAGAGAGCCTCAAGGAAGGCTCTCAGGCTGAGTGTTTGTGATACAGGTCATGGCACATGGAGAACTCGAATCTGTGCTCCATTCAGTCGTCCTCCACGTATATTATAATTCTCGATTATTTTCTCCTATAGGTGGAAGAGACGCTCTCCTCCCGCGCTCTCAATTCTAATTTGCACAACATTCTCCAATAAATCACAGCCGCATATTTGCTCAATTGTATTTTAGCACATGCTTGTATTAATATATAGTGTAGAATAGTTTGCGATGGAACTGTGCAGAAACAGTGAAAGAAATGAAAAAGGAAACTGAATACAGTGAACATAGAAAGTAAAATACATAAGGGCAAAGAGAAATTGTTAAAAGCAAGGGCAATTTCCTGTATATGGTGATGGATGATAGAGAACCGACTCTGGGTGGTGGACACACAATGTGATATATAGATGATGCATCATAGAATTGTAAACCTGAAATTTACATACCTCTACTAACAGTTGTCACCCCAATAAACTTTAATTTTAAAAAAAGCAAGGGCAATTTAAATGCACAAATTAATGAAAGAATAAATGTGATAAAGATAGAAGTCGGGGTAAAAAAGGGTGAGAGGAAACTAGACTGACAAAAATTTGGTAATGAAGTGATTATATATCCTTCCCTCCCTCCCTCCCTTTCTTGTCCTGTTCTTTAATGTTGCCTATCTTAACAGTGCTTAAAAAATATTGGCTGCTTGATAATAATGTGTAAGGATTAGTTGAACATTTTTAACATTGTGTATGACAATACAGTTTCAAAGTCACATTCCTCTAACAAGAAGTCACTTACCGCACTGCTTATATGTACAGAGAGAAATGTATTGATCAGAAAGAATAAGATGTAACAAAAATTGTTTTTTTAAGAAACGATAAATACACAAATGGCGCACATACATCATTCTTGTTTACACACCAACACAATCTGATGAGAAATGATCACAGCTTATAAATTATAGATATCACAGCTGTTGAACAGAGGCTATTTTTATTCATTCTTGCGATCATCTTTCTTGCTGACAAGAAGTATCATTAAGAATCGCTCTACCTAGCTGGCAATTTGGAGAAAATAGCCAGTTATTTTAGATACTAAACTTTCATTTGGTTAAGCTCAATCCTTCAGTGTTCATTCAGATGAATAAGAAAACAAAATACCTCTTCAGCTTTTGCAATATAAGATTCATGTCTGTCTCTTGTTCTAACATTCCGTTAGAAGATGTTGAAAAGTCTATTAGATTGTTTTCTTGAAGCTACATGAAGACAGACTATAAATAGATATTTTAAGGCATTTTGCACTGTCTTAACTATTTGTTGATAATTACAACTTAAGTTATACACGTCGTAACAATGAGCCTTACCTAGCTACTATGAACTACCTTTATTTTTATGTCAAGCAAGTGTATGATACTTTGATTAAAAAGTCCATTTAAACACAAGTATCTCATTTAATTGTCATAAAAGAAACTTATGATTATCCCCATTTTATAGATAATAAAACTTAGTTTTTTCCCTTTCTGATTTGTCCAAGGCTAATCAGCTAAGTGACAGAGTCAGACCTCATATCTAGTTTTGACTTACCCTTTATCTCTACTATTACCACAGCTGCCTATAAAAACGTGGTGCTCGTGTAAGTTTAAAATCTTCACAATTGTCGTCCCATTCTTGTTTTTTTGATTTTTTTGTTTTTTATTTCTAGGACAGGCCAATAATATGCCCTTTAAATTTATATTTTTAGCTCTTTACCTGACCTTTAGCTCTTTTAGAGGAACGGTTGAATGTTAAGTGGGTGAGAAGGGTGGGAAAGCACGACTTCTGGCAGCACTCAGCCTTCTATTGCCCTGAACGTTTTAGATATGGTTCCATCCTTGCCTCTCCCTACAGAGCAATACAGTGTGACAGTTAATCAGACCAAATCTGCTTAACAGTCATGCCTTTTGAGGGTTCACTCCCTAAAGATGTCTGGTAAGCCCAATATTCCCCACTTTATTATTTTCCAATGATGTTTTAATGTCCGTGTGTTATTTAGTGCCAATCTCTGAGATTCGGTGGACCAGGCAGCTATTTACTTCTTAACCCTAGTCCAACTGTTACTGCTTTACCCTCCTACTACTGGGTCTTTGGCGTTACTTTACTTCAAATATTCTAAAGCAAGACCTGAATAGGAGAATAATGGAGTACCACTAATCTAATAAACTACATTCCACTGGTATTATCAATAACCAGTTCCTTCAAGTTGCTCAGGGTCACCTTCTGAGTGAGGCCTACTTGCTCTGACCAATCCTATTTATTGCAGTTTCACCTCACTCATACACCCTGCCCTGAACTCTCCGTCCCCTTAACTTCCTCAACTCTGTCTAACATACTATTTACTTGTTTACTCTGTTTTTTTGTTTTGTTTTGTCTGTCTCTCCCAAGTAGAATGTAAGCTTCATGAGTGAGAGTGTTTTTCTCTGTTTTGTTCACTGATGTTATCCTCAGTTCCCAGAACAGTGCCTTACAAATAATTATAGGCACCTGAGTGGATTCAGGCTGTGACATCTAATGTTTATACAATCTGGGGGACCTCATTATGGGGGAAAAAAATGCAAAATTGGTCATGAAAGTGAATATTTCTTTGAAATGAAATAAACTATCTACAAATATGTTTAAGCTGACAACACAAACATCCCCAAATTCAGAAAAAAAAAATCTATATAAATTAACTATCCCACATACCGTTATAATTCTTATTTTCTACATTTTTTGGTTGTATATTCTTTGATTGCCTCTTCATATTTTATAACATTTTTTATAGAGAGAATAGAAAGATAATTCTGTCCTTCCTCTAAAGTGATTCATCAAGTTTTTGACTGCATATTTCTCTTCAGGATTCCCATAGCACTTTTTTCATATCGCTAATACAGCATCTATCAATTCTGTTATTTTATATATATACATGAAATATATATATTATTGTATATACATGATATATATATTGTATATATATATATATATACTATTGTATACATGAAAAATATATATTTCATGTCTACATTAATATATATATATAAACAACATACTCCATCTGCTGCTTCTAGGACCCAACGGAACTTGGTACATCATTCCAGAAATATTTGTTAAATTGAAATAAAGAAGATGGTTATTAACCTATGGAATTAAGGAACAAGAACACAGGAAAGAGCACTTTAAAAAGAAGTCAAAGTTAATAAGTTCATTTTATGCATATAAATGTTAAATACCAAGCTTAATTTTCCATCTTGGGGTAGGTAGGTGTCACTAGTGAGGTTGGAGTTAGGCGTAAGCCAGAACATACTGGACCTTATAGATTCATGATAAGGTGTTTCCGTTATTGTTCTCCAGTTTAAAATAAAAAAAAATTAGACACTCAGTGATTAATGAAGTGTGTTGATGATATCTTATATGTAATACAAGCCAAATAATTATTTCTTTGTTATTTTTATTATGAAAATATGTAAACATATACCAAAGTACAATAATATGTCAATGATTAGCAACATTGTCAACATTCCCCAATCTACCTTCCCATTTTTAAAATTGGTTTGTTTCCTGGGGTGTTTTAAAGCAAATAACCATATAGATTATTTCACTGGTCAATACTTCTGTATATAGCTCTAACAGGTAAGGACTTCTTTTAGGCACAGCCACACTACCACTATTACAGCTAACACAATTACCAATAATTCCCTACTATTATCGAATACCCACTCTATGTTCAATTTCCCTCGATTTTCTTAAAAATATAGTTTTAGTTTTGGTTTGTTTTAATCCAGATCAAAAAAAGTTTGCAGTTACCATTTTTTTTAAATGTCATTTGTTGAAAAGTTGGGTCATTTTACCTGTTGAATATCCAAACTTTGTTGGATTTAGCTCAATAATTATTCTTGATCACAAGAGATAGTATGGTGTTGTAGACAAAGCAAGGTATTTAAAAACAAAAATCCTGAGTTTTTGTCTCAGCTTAGCCACTGAGCCGTGTGTCCTTAAACATGTAATTTCACATCTCATTGATAAAACTAGTAATGTTGAACTAGATTATATTTAAAGTTATTTTCCATTGCTAGGAAATTGAACTCCCAAATCCCACTTCCCATTTTAGAAGGAAACTATCAAAGGAAAAAGATAGGGAGATTATTATAAAGTGCTGTAGTCCAAGGTATCTCAACAAACTATTTGATCTTGGTACCTTATTTTCCCTACACACATTTATTTAGTTCTCAACATTTATTATTATTGGTTTGTAAGGCTGAGAGGATATTCCTGGCCCAACCCCTTCAAAAAGATAAATAGATAAAATACATGTGACGATACTTAAAACACTTACAAGGAAAACGTAATATATAACTTTGAAATATTATTTTTAGCAGGTACCCTAGTAACAAACTTAATGTAACCCATTTCCATTCTGTGGCTGAGTACATTTATAAATTGCTTCAATATGAGTCAACATTGTAATTTTCAGTGTAGCTGAGAAAAAATAAAACATTTTGGATCAGACTTCTTCCATGAGCAGATGTATTAATTGGAATAACAAAGGTTGTTTGCTTTGTTATATAAACATTATGGGTCTGACAGCATTTTTAGAATCTTGCTTTCATGTGTGTGTTGACAGCTTGTCTGAAAAAGGCTCAAACACACTTTTAGATCAGTTAAGCCAATTATTTCTCCCCTGGCATGGATTCAGTGCCTATCAATACCGAATATTTTTAGGGGTGGCCGGATGGCTCAATTGGTTAGAGCATGAGCTCTGAACAACAGGGTTGCCAGTTCAAATCCCACATGGGCCAGTGAGCTGCACCCTCCACAATTACCATGTTTCCCCAAAAACGGACGATCAGCTTTAATGTGACCTGGTCTTATTTTACTATATTATAAGACAGGGTATAATATAGTATAGTGTAGTATAGTGTAGTATAATATAGCATAATATAATATAATATAGTACTGGGTCTTATATTAATTTTTGCTCCAAAAGACGCATTAGAGCTGATTGTCCAGCTAGATCTTATTTTCGGGGAAACAAAGTAGATTGAAGACAATGAGCTGCCGCTGAAATTCTGGAGGGGCAGCCAGATGGCTCAGTTGGTTAGAGCACCAGCTCTCAATAACAAAGTTGCCGGAATCTGCAACTAAAGATTGAAAATGGCAACTGGACTTGGAGCTGAGCTGCGCCCTCCACAATTAGATTGAAGGACAACTACTTGGAGCTGATGGGCCCTGGAGAAACACACTGCCCCCCAGTATTCCCCAATAAAATTTATTTAAAAAAAAATACTGAACATTTTTAAATTGGTAAGGTTTGCCTAAAGAGATACCAATGTCACCTTGAATTGATTATCATTTTTGTTAGGCTTGTGCATTGGAATTAAAACAACCCTTGACAAAACTATACAGTGTACGTATTATTTGAAGTCTTCTATTACACACTTTTAATGACCTCAAGCGGGTGTTAATACTTTGGCTTGTTGGCTCAACCCTGTGAACATTAACAACAAAGCTTTGATGGGATTAATTAGTGCAAAATTCAGATCAATTAAGTAATTTCAAAATGCTCTGTAAATAATAAAATAATTCTCCTTCCAAGAATAAAGACCTTTAAAAATAGCCAGAGAATTCACTTTCTTTCTTTTTTTATTAGAGTTTATTGGGGTGACAATTGTTAGTAAAGTTACATAGATTTCAGGCGTACAATTCTGTACTACATCATCTATATATTACATTGTATGTTCACCACCCAGAATCAGTTCTCTTTCCATCTCCATACATTTGATCCCCTTCTGTTTTTCAGTTAGAATGTTGGCTTGCATTAGGTACCCTTCAAGGGCTCTTGACTCTAAGGTTCTGATTCTATGAAATTAAATTGTTAATCTTTTTTTTTAAGTCTTGATTAATAAATTTTCACCTTTGAATTTTAAAATATTGAAATGTTTCAATAGTGGTATAAAACTAGCTATTCCACCTATTAAAGATTCCCAGATCATTTGAGAACATTGTTCCTTGTTCCAAATATATGCATTCATTGGACACAGGTGTGTTGATGCCTACTGAGTCCTAGGCCCCTGGTCTAGGCACTGGGGATACAGTAGTGACTGAGACAGTCATGGCAGTTAGTGACTCGTTTACCACTCATAATGTTAACATTTTGTTAAAGAAAAAATTAATCATGACACTCGTTAAACGCATACTTTACTCGGGACTACTGCCATCGGTATAAGAACTACTGCAATGGGGTTTTGCAGTAGGAGTGAGAAATTGGCCTCGACTATGCATAAACAAAGAAAAGTGAGGATTTATAGCCCAGGAGCAGGGTACAAAGGTCACTGGCAGAGAAATGACCAAAAGGGGATAATTCTTTGCTAAACTGACCTAACAGGATCCTTGCTGAAAGCAGGCCAAGGTCATAGGAAGGATAAGGAATTTTGTTGCCTGTCGAATCATTATCCTGGCTAACCTGACTCAGCAGGATTCTTGTTAAAACGGGGCTCTTGAGGACATGCCCCACTATGGGTTCAGTTGGGCTCAGAGGATCCTGACAAGAGTTAGGTCAAGGAGAGAATCTTTGTCACATTTTAATGGAAAAGGCAGACAATAAACTATCAAACAAATATACAGCAGTCCCCCTCTTATCCATGGGGGATACATTCCAAATCCCCCAGTGGATGTCTGAAAGCACGGATAGTACGGAACCCTATGTATACTACGCTTTTACGTTTGCACACATACCTATGATAAAGTTTAATTTATAAATTAGCACATTAGGAGATTAAAAACAATAGCTAATAATAAAATAGGACAATTACAACAACATACTGTAATAAAAGTTATGTGAATGTGTCTCTCTCTCTCTCTCTCTCTCTCTCTCTCTCTCTCTCTCAGTATCTGATAACTGATCTTATAACCTAGACAGCTACTAAGTGACTAATGGATGGGGAGCATATACAGCACAGATACCCTGGACAAAGAGATGATTCATGTTCTGGTTTAAAGAGAACAGGAAAACACAAGATTGCATCATGCTACTCAGAACGCATGCAATTTTAAACTTATAAATTGTTTATTTCTGGAATTTTCTATTTAATATTTTTGGACCAAGGTTGACTATGGGTAACTGAAACCACAGAAAGTAAAACTGTGGAGAAGAGGGGAACTACTGTATAATATAATGTAATGTTCGTGGCAAGCGCTGTAAAGAAAAATAAGTGGAGGAAATACATACAGAAATGAAAGTGAGGGGATGTGAATAGGCATTTTACATAGGTTGCCAAAGAAAGTGTCTGAGAATGTAGCAGATACATTTGAACAGATACATGAGAATTATGTGAAGAAAGGAGCCATTGAAATATCTGGGATAAAAGCATGACAGACAGAAGGAAGAGCAAGTGCAAAGGCCCTGAGACAGTACAAATAGCATATTGGAGGAATAGCAGTGTGTCCAGAGTGATGAGTACAAAAATAAGAATGGAAGTGTTTGCAATTAGAATGCCTAGAGCCAGATCATACTTGGTAGACTTTGTTAAAAACTTTGGATTTTTTTTAAAAAGTGTGATTACATTTTGGGAGAATTTTTTAATATGAGTGATGTGATATGAATTATAAACTTAAGAGATCTCTCTAGATGGCTGTGTGGAAAAGAGTCTAAGCTGACAAGAGTGGAAACAAAGAAACTAAGTAAGAGGCCATTGTAGTAGACCAGTTGAGTGTTGATAGTTGCTTAAACTAGGGTGGCAGCAGTGAAGATGGTGAGAGCCATTCAGATTTAGCATACATTCTGATGTTAGCACCAAGAGGATTTGCCAATGGTTGAATGAGAGGTGTGAGAAGAATCACAAAAGCAGAATCAAAGACATAGATTTTTTTGGCCCATACAACTAGATGAACAAGCGGGCCACAGACGGAAATGCAAAAGGCTTCATGAGTAATAAGTTGGGAGAAAAAGGAGGAGGGCCAAAATTCTGTTTGACTATGGTTAAGTGTGAAATGTTTTATAGAAATTCAAAAGGACATGTCAAGTAGGTTGTTGACCGCAAGAGTGTGAACTTCGGAGGAGAAATCCAGACTGAAAATGTAAGTTTCAAAATCATCAGCATATATACAATATGACTGGAGATCCCTCAGGAAGTGAATATGAACACCAAAAGAGATGCTCAGACTGAGATATCCCAGATTTAGAGATCTATAAAAGGAAGAGGAATTAGCAAAATATATGGAAAAGGAATATCTACTAAGGTAGGAGGGAATTTAAGAAAGTATTATCAATATTTCAAGACACTATTATCAACCATGTCTAATGCTACCAATACATCAAATGAGATGAGGATGAAGCATTGACCATTGCATCTGATGACCTTGACAAATGACTTTGTAGTGGAATGATAGAAATAAAGGTCAGAGTGCAGTAAGCTTATGAGAAAATTGAAGTGAAGAAATAGAGAAGGTGCTTCTGTACAATTCTTTTGAGTTTTGCTATGAAAGGGGCAGCAGCAAATGGGAGGTGTGGAGACAAGGGTGGACTTTTTAGGACAAAGGAAAAATACAGCACACTTGTAAGCTGATGGGAATCATCCAATAGAAAAGGGATAAATGATAGTGCGAGATAGAATAACTGTAGAACATTTAGCAGTGACTCCTGATTTGACAGTTCTTTAGGACCTCCCACACCTTCTTTCAAGGGACTTATGCTCTACTGAAGAATATATACATTAGATTAATAAATTTCAAAATGGTACAATAAGTCATATGAAAAAGTTGTGGATAGGACTGAAAAGTGTGGAGCGGTAAGTTACAAGGTCTTGTATTTGACCAGAGGAAATATGACGAGGACCCGAACCACTGGCATTTCCAGTAGTGAAGGAAGGGAAAGGATGGACGTGAGAACTGTTTAAGAGAAAGTATGAATAGGATTTAATGATTGCTTATTTATGAATTAGGAGAGAAATGGAGTAATTCTGGATGACTTCCAGATTTCTGGCATGGTACTGAGGATGGATGAATCTTCCTAACATAGCGCTTAGCCTTTTACTTTCTTCCTTAAAAATGTTCAAAAACTTTTTACATTGCTCAAAGATGAATGTTTAAAGCTCTATAGTCTGGAATTCACCCCTAAAATCTGCCCTTTTTGGCATGCCCTTTACCTTTCTGAGGTACCTCCTTAGAACTTAAGGACTTACCGTAATAGCATCCGGTTTGAAAAAGGACTGGTCTGCAGAGTAAAATTCAAAGCCTTTAAGTCTGCATTCAAGGCCCTCTGCAATCTAGCTTCTCCCAAACTAATTTTTTGCCTCATCTTCCTAACCCAAAGCTCTAACCATATGAAATTTCTTTCTATTCTGTGTCCACACCAACCTGTAGTAGGCTACTGTACCTTTTCTCCCATCGTTCTCAGTGTCTGGAACTTCTTTATTCTTCGGTACTCTCAATCATGGTCTGCCAAACAAATAACCTCCACATGTTTCAAAATTCACCTCCTTTGTACTGTCTTTCTTCAACGTCCCAGATACATTTGACCATTCTGTCTTTAATAACGCTGTGTACTTTATGCTTAATTAAATCCATCATTCTACTTACCTATTTATGTATCTGGTCCACCATTTGCTTATTAATCCCTTGAGGGCAAGCACTGTGAACATAGTAGGCATTTAATAGATGTTAGCTGAATGACTGAGTAACAAATGAAATCTCAGCTCAGGCATCACTTTATCTTCATTTACCTGTCCCCTCCAAGACAGCGCTAAAGACTTCTTTCTGTTCATTCCTGTAAGGCCCTATTTCACTTCTGTTTATTCCTGTGAGGTCCTGTATCACTTCTGTTTATTCCTGTAAAGCCCTATAGCACTTCTGTTTATTCCTGCAAGGTCCTGTATCACTTCTGTTTTGCACTATATTGTGCCCCAACATCGTATTTGTTCTATGGCATTGTTTTTTCTCTCTCTTTTGGTGTATGTGTCTCCTGCCTGAAATATTCAAAGGCATGGATTTTATCCTGTTTATCTTGGCATCCCAAGCACTTAGGTTCTCAATAAATGTTTTAAGAATGTATTGTTTAATAATTAAAGTGCTATCTTACTTTTTAAAGTCTTAGACCATGCAATCATGCCCATCTTTTTCCACCTTCACAGAGTGTTCCCTAATCATTCTTGGCTAGAATTCACCTTTCACTCTGTCATTCTATTAAGCTGTAGCTGTATCTCTGTTGTGTAATTATCATTTCCTAGGACAGTTATTGATCTAGATCGAGTACAAAAGCCTAAGAACAAGAACACTTTTATTCTTCATTATAGTCCTGTACTGTTGTGATTCTCGACTCTTCTTTTTTGTGTACTGCGATGCTTAAGCAGCGTACACCCCTACCAATTTCTAGAGAACTTGACAAAATTAATGGCAAAGGACCATTGGAGAGAGTCATAACAGCAACAATCTTGAATCTGATATGATTTATTTTGTCAAAATAAACAAGTAATAAGCTCCTGCATTTGTACTATCACTAGTAACATTTTCCGACAACCTTCGCCCCACTGAACCTCATACATGGTAGGCATTCTTTAAATACTTGATTAATAAATAAAGGAAGGAAGGAACACTATTGCCACTACCAAGTTCAGAGGGCATTCAGACTTTGCCTTTCGTACAAAATTTGTTCACTCATTTATCTATTACGGTTTAGAGCCAGAAACAATTTATTTACATGGGCTAGAGGAAGACAAATAATTTATTTATATTGTCCTTCATAAACTAAATTCTAGATAAAATAATAGTTTTACTTTAAAAAATTAGATTTCTTTTCCCATCCCACACTAACCTTGGAAACAAATAGAAATGTTACAGGAACTGAGTATTCCCTGAGGTTTTATTAAGTTCTGACCTCTCTATTCTCTCTGGAAACCCAAGTGACCCATACTCTTTGCCATTTCCCAGGGTTGCTCAGCGCTGATTGTCTAGCTGGCACCCTCTGCTGCTAAGATCCTTAAAATTGAGGAGGAGGGATTTTTTGTTTATTTTCTCCTTCCGGTGACAACTCTTTAACCATTAAAAAGGTGATGGTCTTCTTTTAGGTTACAGCCCTTTACGACGCAGAACTTGAAACAACTTTCTCAGGAAAAGGGCTGAGCAACAAGGGAAGGAGATCATCCAGGTATAGCCATACTGTCATCCCTGCTAACCATAACTGAGTAGCCCAACCCTCGTGTACCTGTCTTTCTGCTTTCTTCTACCACTTGGGTAATCCTTACCTTTTCTGGGAACACCTTCCACTTTCCCAAAGATTGGAGGCAGCATTTATTTCCCCCACTTTGCTTTTTTCCTCTTTGTGTCGTCATCCTAGGGCCCCACACAGAGTCTCCTATTACTGGGAAAAAGAGAGGAGGGAGAACAAAGCACGTTGGGAGGAGGTCCCCACACAAATTTGACACTTTGGGGCCCTTGCCAGAATATGGAAAGTGAGCCTGTTGTTGGTATCCCCACTATGATCCTGCTCTTATACTCTTTTCATTATTTGATCCACCTGATAGCTCAGAAAGATTATGTAATAAATGGTGTAAAATTTCAGGCGTTCTTGGCTACAGACATAGATTAGGGAAATGCTAAAAATTATAAGGTGTAATGAAAAATCTATCACAGCATCTGCCATGAGTTTTTTCGGGGCGAAAAAATAGACGTCAAAACTGTCTTCAACTACATCCCCGGAAGTGGAGCTTTAACATTTTCCTAATGAGGAATAAAAAGAAATCACCTTACGTATCTTCCTTTATTTTTTTTAAATGTACATGTTAAGCCTTTTATAATCTATTTCAAATATTGTTTGGAGAACAGTGAAGAAAAATACATTTTGAAGCATTCTTTTTTTTTTATATAACTGATTCTGATTCACTTTTATAAAACTTACAACTACTTTTGATGTGGCTTTTTTCACATTTTATATTTGGCTTACTATAAAGTTCAATCATTAGAATATTTTTTTGTAATTTAAATGCTAATTTTTCAGAATGCAATTCAAACCTCAAGAATTTTTTAATGTTGAATATACTAGATACAAAGAAGTATCTCATGAACAATGCCCTTAAGGCTCTGACCTTCTCGAAGAGAAGACTTGTACCCATGAAACAATTTAAAAACAAGTTACTTATTTTTTGACTTGTGGATTAAAATGTGCAACACCTCTATCTATTTCACCAAACTCTTTTTTTCGTTATATAGGAAAGAAGTAACTTAATTTTTGTTCATTATTTTCATTGCGTATGACATAAATACCTTCAGAAACATACCCTTGTAAAAAAGAGTGTGATTATACACCCTTTCTGCCTTTTCTTTACTCCCCCATTCTAAAATCTAACGGTAGCTTATGATGCCCACAGGACAAAAGCTAAATTGTGTGGTGATTGCTTAATGAAAACAACCTGGAAGGCAAGGAAAAAAATGTTTTTCAGACAGAATTAATCAAACCTACTTTTAATAAATCCCATGCTTTTAAGTCCCAACGTTGACTATATTTCTTGAATCCAAAACTCAGCTTCAATCCTGAATTATTGCTGGAAAGTCTCTCTGCATCAGTCTGATGTATAGACAGCTGTTGTTAACTCTTACCAGTTGTTCCTTACTTTGCCTCTTAGTTTTCTGGTTAAGTCTGTTCTACATTTTTCTTATTTACCCATTTTCCATTCCTGCTCCATTCAAAATCCAAAGGCCTCAACAATCTGTTGTTCATCCCCACTAGTCCAAAATTCATTCTATAAAATTCGGATGCACCCTAGAAAACTCCAAACTTTCACCGAAGAAGGATGCCATAGTATCAATTAAACCAGGAACACGCCTCTCTGACAAGGTTTTGTCATACCAAGCAACCCCCAACCCTGCAACCCACCAGCATTTATCAATATTGAGAAGGGATCGCTTTTTCCTCTTCTTCGTGAAAGAGGTTGCCATAAACGGTTATTATTAAGCTTCGTTTAAAGAATTGAACCTATTGAGAGGTTTTAAGTGAGGAAATATTTGGATTGGTAGTAGAAGGCATGAATAGCTTTTATAAATTGGAGAAATGAAATCTAAGTTTAGTTAAAAGCACATTCTACACTTTATTTCCTGTTCAATAAATGGAGCATTTTTGTGGAAATAAGCCAAAGGTTTTATGAATAGCTCTTTACTTTTTCCCATGAGCTTGGAGCATTTTTCAAATATAAATTGAAAAATAAATCCCTACAAGAATGTGTATGTTCTCACTTTTTTGCTGTTGGGAACTTTACATCATAACTTTAGTTGTTTTAGCTGCGTTTGTATCCGATAAAATCCTTAGAATAGAGTCAAGCATCAGATCAAAACAACTTGATCTTATTGTATGGCAAATATCTCTTAGCAATAAGCAAAGAATTTTGAGATATCAGATGTTATCTATTTTTTAACTGCTTTACTATTTCTGCCATAATATGTCTAAGTTCCTAAATTAAAAGCTCCTGAATATTTGTTACAAATCTGATATTTCATGAGGTAAGCTGGTATTGCTGTGTGGTTTAGATAATACATTTAGTCTCTAAACTGTTATCACATTTTAACCTATTAAAAAATAAAGGCAAGTTCACTTGAACTGTGATGATATCCATTTGCATCCTCAAAAGTTTAGTCATGACAATTAAGTTTCCCATAGTAACGTAATATGTATGTATAAAAATCATGAGCACATTCTGTTTCTTTTTGCGTAGCTATATTAAAATAATATTTTCTATTCTTGTCACATATTTAGTCTATCTAAAACCAGTTACAGAATTGGAAAGTTATGGTTTGAGGAAGCAGGGGAAATTGTAGAAATGATATCTCTATATTATTTCTGGATGACTTGCACAGATGCAATTTTATATGAACTTTATTTTAAAATATTGCACGACTTCAGTGTGAAGTTTGAATCATGAAAAATATACAATTGAGCCAAGTGAGTTTAACAATAATTATATAGAAATTGAAAGCTTTATTATATGCATTCAATTGGTAATAGAAACCAGTTTGCGTTCTATTATTTCCATTTTTTTAAAAATTAGCATCAGCTTTCTCATTCCTTTATATTGTTTGCTATTTACTGTGATGGCACTGCATCATACAATCTATTTGAAATATTTTTAACTGTGCTAGTACAGTGATAGTCCTCCTGACAGGCTCATAACTACATAACGTGAATCTCTGAAGGTTTTCCCAGTAAGTAAATTAGAAAAGCAAGAAATGTGAAAGCACCCAGTTCAAGAACTGCTTTTCATCAGTAGTATAGTAAATGAATAGTGAATACCCTAAAGACAGTTCCTAAATGTATAAAAACTGCACAGATCTCTCTCTCTCTCTCTCTCTCTCTCTCTCTCACACACACACACACACACACATTCACACACACACAGGGACGCAGGTGCACACAGCTTATCTGAGTGAAAGTACTTGCAGTATATCAAAACAATACATGTATACCAATGATAAAGTTTAATTTACAAATTAGGTATAGTAAGAGATTAACAGCAATAATTTATAGGGGGTGGCTGGTTAGCTCAGTTGGTTAGAGCATAGTGCTAATAACATCAAGGTTGCTGGTTTGATCCCCACATGGGCCTCTGTGAGCTGTGCCCTCCTTAAAAAAACAAACAAACAAAACCCAATAATTTATAAAATAGAACAATTATAGGTATATAATGTAATAAAAGTTATGTGAATGGCTTAGGGCCATTATTTAATAAAATAAGGGTTACTTGAACCCCAGCACTGCGATACTAAGACAGCTGATGAGTCTAGACGGCTATTAAGTGACTAAAGGGTGAGTAACACATACAGCGTGGACACACTGGACAAAGGGGTGATTCACACCCAGACAGGAAGCAGTGAGATGGTGGGAGATTTCATCATGCTACTCAGAACAGCATGTAATTTCAAATTTATGAATTGTTTATTTCTGGAATTTTTCCATTTAACACATTTGAACAGAGGTTGACTGGGTAACTGAAACCATGGAAAGTGAAACTGCAGATAAGGGGGACTTCTGTATTCTGGATTATATATGTATGGGTTCATTCAGTCATTCAACATTCACTGAGTGCTTACTCTGTGCGAGGGGTTTTACTAGGCCTTGAATATACAAAGATAACAGGTACCGCTCCTGTCTTCGGAAGTGAATAACCAGAAAGCACAGTAATAAGAAACATGTTAGAGGTAAGCATAGGTGCTTAGGAGGCCCATAAGAGGAATGACTGTTTTGTTTTGTACTTTCTTAGATTTAATTACTATATCAAATTTCCTTCTCTAAACTTTCACTCTGGCTCTGAAACAATCAAGTCCTTTGTAAGTAGAAACATTAAAATTTTAATAAATTCGCAATGATATTTTAGTTTTTAACTTTTTGTAACTCAGGGATGTGACTTGGGTTTTTAATCTGTAGTAGTGATAGATTGTATTATTCTTCAACCAATATTTACTCTTCTGTTCTTCCCTTCCCTCAGCTAGACGAATATACTTCCCCACGGCACTGATAAGGAGTGTGGCCATGTGACTTGCTTTGGCCAATGAAATGTGAGCAGATGTGACATAAACCCTATTCTTGCAGAGAAATTAAATATACTTGCATGGGTTGGCTTGGCCTTTTGAGCGTCCATTCTCTGCCAAGAACAGCCTTTCTCAGATAGTCCCAAACTGGAAAAAACACATAGAGCCCATCAAAGCTGGAGGCAACTCACAGGCCTGTTAGCATGAAATAAATGTTCATTAGTGAAAGTCACTGAAATTTGGGGATTGTTTGTTACTGCAGCAAAAAATGATTAATACAAGAGTCAACTTTATAAGCACACTTGTGTGAAAAACCATAAGCAATATAAACAAAAGGCAGGATATTTGAAATGACTTTCAAAATTTAAAAAAAGCAAATGTTATACATAGATTGTGAAATATGCTCCATTTGTATCACCATTAACACATGGCTATCTTATAATACCTGGTGTAGGTATAAAAGGCAAATATTTAGGAGCCAGGCAATAATCTACCATATGTCAGTATGTCTGTATTAATAATTAATAGTTATGTATCTGTCATGAGTCCCCTTATACTATAAAATTTAGGACACTGATTCATTTTTACAATAAAATCTATTGCCATTAATCTAATGCAGAAAAGTACATGAGGAAAAAGAGTTTCATCCTAATAAAATAGAACTTAGGCTTATGAAATGCTTCAGTTTTCACTATCCACAAATGACCACAGGAAACAAAATAAAGAAAAAAAATCATGTTCTAGGACTATGTTATATAACTACACACCCAGATATATAAATCATATATATTAAATTATATATACAATTGTATAAATTAATGTAAAAAGGATAAAAATACCAAACATTAGTAATTTCCTCATTTGTAGCAAGGTTCTAGTTCTAACACTAAGAAAGTTTTCTTCCTCAATACTGTGCATTAGTAGTAGCAGATCACAACATTTTAAAATCGTCTATGACTAACATTCATCTTGTTTATATTTTCACATAGCATTTACATATTATAGTTATCTGGCTATCTCAAAGCAACCTTCCTGTTCCCAAACGAATCATAATATTGTAGACTAGTATGTGTGAGTGGAGAGATTGTAACCGTATAAAACAATGATATTATGCTGTTACCAGTATGAGTACTTTTATGTACTCTAAAATCATGTAAGAAAGCACATTTTTATAAATTGAAAAACATTTTATAAGCACCGGTGGGATGTAAACGCCCTTCACAAAGACACATATTGGCTTCTTCCTGAGCTATCTGGAATTTTTCATCTAAATGAAAATTATTTTTACAGCTGATTTTTGCAGCAGTTTTTCATTCTACCCTGCAGATGTATTAATGTGTTTTTATCATGTGGACATCTGATTATAAACAAATCTATTTTATGTTAAACTTCAGTGTTTCTCCCATGCTTATATTATGAGGAAATGGAGACTAGTTTGAATCAAAAGAAGTACCTCCAGAAGTTCCTGTTGACCTTTGCCAGCTTGAGGCTAATTTGGGGGGAGATGGAGAGGAGGTATAATCATCTAAAATATAAATAAAAATGTTTTCTCAAAGTTCCTTGAATCAGAAAGAAAAAAAATATGTTTGGGATACACCACATAGATTTATTTGAATTCCCTTGCATACTTCAAGTGAATCCACAGCCAAACAAATGAAGCTTATGGTTGCATAGTTGGAGACTTAACTACTTCTTCATTTTATAAAAATAAAATTGCAGGTGATTGTACACCAGTTGGTTTGAATTTGTGCATGTAGCAAGTAGCTAATGAATTACTTCCTCCACTTTCTCCAGGTACTGAATAAAAGCATTTTTCATGAATCTGTCATATACTGCAAGAAGGAGACTGGATATTAAGGCTGAAAATAACTTTTTGACAGGTCCTTTTACCTATTCACTCCTTGATTTGTTCCTTTGTCCTTTTCTTCACTTGTGTATTCATTCCTTTAACAATAAACATTTATTGAGCTCTTCCTGTGAAGTAGGCAATGTGAGAAGTTCTGGGAATACAGCAGTAAATAAATAAACGCAAGAGGAGCTCAAAAGACAATACCAGATCCTTCTCAAATTCACTCATCCATTTATTCACATTCATTTCCGACCCATACCGGTAGTGCAATGAAAAAAGTCAAACATGGGTTTAATTTGCACTTAACAGCTGGGTGATATTGGGCAAGTTGTTTAAATTCTCAGAGCCTCAGCGTTCATATCTGCTGTCTATCTCAGAGAATGTTAGCATGGATTACAAACATAACAGAGACCTGCTTGGCATTTTATTTTCCCACCACTCATACCAAATCTCACCTGTTCCCCACGTTAGGTCGTAGGGATACATAATGGATAGATGCATTTCCTAGCCCCATGCTTAGTTGTAGCTAAGAATATAGAGAAATATAAAATGTGGTCCATGCCTTCTGGAAAATTAAGCTTAGAATAATAATGAGTAACATTTACTATATACCAAGCATTGTTCTAAGCACTATACGTGGATGAACTCACTATCTAATTAAAACCTGGATCATTGGATATGTTTCTGTTTAATAGTCCTTCCTCTTATTTTTATCAGTAATGTTTGTTTTTTCCTAATCTTTAACATATAGTATACATAACAAGATACATCCAACATTTACATTTCTAACACAACCCAGTGCCATAAAATTATTAAAATGAGATAATGCATGTTAAAGTTCTCGGTAAGCTGTCAAGTACTGTGCACACATTGTCCCAATGCAATCACCATTAACTTATACATCTCAGACTATACAGTATGTCACATATACACACAATTCTCTGTGTGAAAACCCTTTATATGCTAGAAGGTTATCATCAAATCCCCATTCTAATATCTAGGCTGAATAGGCTAGTTTGTTTACAATTTCCTCCTACAATCTCTTTCTAAAACTTTTAGTGATCTTTGTATTTTGTGACTTTTGTTTGATCTGTCATCTATTCTTTGTTGCCATGATAATCTTACAAGTGAACTTCACTTTATGAAACACAACTATGCAAAAGTAGAAGTTTTTTTAATAAATTGTGTCAGATTGCAGTTTCTTAAAGACCCTCCGTAGAGAAAAAGGAGAAGTTAGAAAAGGACTAGTTTATGGAGACCCTCCTCCTCTGCTGATCTGTAATGTGACCTTGTTTCTTAGCATCTCTAAGCCCTAGTGTCGTCATCTGTAAAGTAGGGGCTCACCATCAACCCCTCCTGTAGTGGTTCTCAGTGGTTCTCACATGTGCTGGGGCACCTTTGAAAATGCCATTTGTGGCAATATGGATGGACCTGGAGATTATCATGCTAAGCGAAATAAGTCAGACAGAAAAAGTCGAGAATCATATGATTTCACTCATATCTGGAAATAAAACTGAAAGCAACACAGGAACAAGACAAACAAAGAAACAAAAACTCATAGACACAGACAACAGTTTAGTGGTTACCAGAGGGTAAAGGGGGAGTGGGAATAGTACAAGAGGGTAAAAGGGGTCAAATATTTGGTGATGGAAGGAGAACTGACTCTGGGTGGTAGGCACACAATGTGATATACAGATGATGTATTACACAATTGTACCCTTGAAACCTATGTAATTTTATTAACAATTTTCACCCCAATAAATTTAATAATTTTCAGTCCTCACAATAATGTGGTTAGCTATTGCTATTTAGTGAGGGGATGGAGTAGGGGGCAGAGACATAAATATATATCCCAAAATGCTTAGGGCAGTCAATCATAACTAGAAACTGTCCTGCCACAAAATTTTGAGAAACAGATAAAGCAACTCCTTACAAACTTCCCCCTGATAAACTAGTGAACACTAGATGGCAGGATAAGGGTACTTTATGCTTAAGGAGGATTTAAAACAAAAAAAAAAAAAACACAAAAAAAACATTCAAAATCCAGGACACTCTTCTGTCCTGTTAAAATAATAATTTTAAAATTCTTTCCTGCATAAGTTTGCCCAAAGCACATCTGAAACTCTCCTGCTAGAGAAAGTATCTTAAAACCTCTGATCAGCTCCCTGTCAGGTTAGAAGAGTTTTATTAATAACTTTAGAAATAGCTAGCTGACTTCCATTTTTATCTGTTTCTAAAGTATTACTTGCCTTGAGTCAAGTAAGCTATATTTCCAGTTCTAAGTTGTATCGGACACTTCTTTGGATGCATGTCTCTTATTCCAGGTGCTGCTGGGCCAGACAGCTCTGTAGGGGCTCTGACAAAGTTCACACAGGCCTCACTTGAAAACACTTTACCTCCTACTCCTGCCTCACACGTCTCTCCTCCCATCCCAGAGCATCCTATTAGGGGCATGCATGCACCCATATCTACGCTACCTGGAAGGGCAGGGGGTGAGCCTATGACCTCAGGGACCATAGCCAGTGGATAAAATCTTCCTCTTTTCTAGCCCCTCCTCTTCTAAGTTGGCAGTCCTGGGATGAGGCATGTCCTAATCTTAAGAGCACAATCTTTTAAGTTGAGCAATCAATTGTACTTTGCAACAACTAACATATAATGTCCCCACTTTGGCTTTCCCACCTCCTTGCCTCACTCTCCTTGCCCGTCACTCTTCTTCCCTGGGATTGTGCTCCTTAATAAAAAAATAAGAGCGCATAAGCCGTCTGCTTCAGGCTCTGCTTTGGGAAATGCTGGCTAAGAGTAAGTAAAGTGGAGCACTGAAACCATCATCTGGTTAATTCGGACCAAACTCTTGCAGAGATCAATTCAGACTAATTTACAGGACAGGATGCGAAATACAGAAGAATGGTGATATTGCCAGTTGACGAGTAAAATGAGCTGTCAACACCGCCCAACCATCCTACTACATTTCTCTCGTAAGCTCACTTCCACATTCGCTGAGATATCTGTTTCACAGAATTTCTGTCCTATCCTTCCTGTCCACATTGCTATCACCTTCAACTGACAAACTCACTCCAAATTTAATTGGGAAAACAGAAACCATCAGATGGGCACACTTTCACAATCTTATCACCAGATCAACAAAGCCATCTGTGCCTGCCCTCCTCTCCTTCTCTCTTATTTCATCTGATGAGTGTCGCTTCTCCTATTATCAGCCAGTTCCTCAGTAGAGATCTAATTCCCTCTGGCCGTCTCAGGGGCCTGCTTCCTTATTTCCCTCTCCTTCTTGCAGCAGTAATTCCTCTCACTCTGCTGCATTGTTCCCCTGGCGTTCAAAGTACTCTCCCACCATTAAAAGGCCTCCCTTAACTGCACTTTGTCCTCCAGCTTCTTCCTTCCTTTCCCAGTCAAATGCCTCTAAACAGAAAGCTGTCTCAACTTTCTCACTTTCTATTCACTCCTCAGCTCTTGTAATTAGGCTCCCACCTCCACCACTTCACTGAAACTGCCCTTATAGAAGTTTCTAAGGACTTCTCTGTTGCTCCACCTAATGATCGTTGTTGTTTTTTTGTGGCTTCGTTTTAACTCCACCTCAAGCAGTAATCAACACAAGCAACCATTCTCTCCTTTGCACTCGCTCTTCCCCTGGCTCCCTTTGACACCTGCTCACGTGCTGCTATTTCTCTATTGCACTCATGTGCTGCTCCGCCTCTTCCTGGCTGCTGGTGTTGTCTGTCCTCCAGGCTTGGTCTAGGCCTCTCCCCTCCTTGTTACATACTGAGGCTTTCTCACATACACCCATGATTTCAAATGACTTCTTTTGCAGATGACTCACAAATGTGTATTATCAATGGAGACCTTTCCTCTGACCTTTATTTCCCTCTGGTGCTTACAATCTTACCTGAGAATCTCAAATCCACCTCAGTCTCAGTATATGCAAAAAACCAACTCACTATTTCCGCCCTACCGTCCCCTCTGCCCACCCTGGCTGTCGTTCTATGACTTGATGGGCAGTGATGGGTATCACTGCCCATCAAGTCATAGAAACAGAAACAGCATGAAGGGAAACACCCCCTTCACCAATCCATCACTGTGCCCTATTTGTACAGGTTTTTAAATATCTCAATCGATTTAATGTATATTAAGTGTATTTGAAAATATTTCTTGAATCTGCCCACTGTGCCACCACCACTGCCCCCAGAGTGTACTAGTTAGTACCTCGCGCCTGGGGAACTCCAATGTTTGTTCAGCCAGAAGCCAGAATGGTGTTTTCAATCCCCTAAAGTGATTGTGTCACCCTGTTGCTTAACATCTTTAAGTGGTTTTTCTGTATTTTAGAATAAAATAAGGAATCCATCCTCTAGGCTACAAACCCTGCATGTTCTGGCCTCAAGCTACCTCTTCAGTTTATTTTTTTTTTTTTTACTCTCTGTCCTTCTAATTCATTGGTTTTCTTTCAGCTTTTCCTATTATCCGTGCACCCTCCTACTACAGTACCGTGTTTCCCTGAAAATAAGACCCAACCAGAAAATAAGCCCTAGCAGATTTTTCAGGGTGACATCCCCTGAACATAAGCCCTAATGCGTCTTTTGGAGCAAAAATTAGCATAAGATCCGGTCTTAGTTTCGGGGAAACACGGTACCTTAGGATATGCTTTCCCTCTGCCTAGAGTGGCCTTTCTCTAGTTAATGCCTGTCCAGTCTTCATGTATCAGCTTAGGAAATTTTTTTTAATGCAAGCATTCCCTGATCTTCCAACCAAGTCAGATTCCTCTTATACAGTCTATCCTAGACACCAATAACGTGATGTGTGAGAGAGCATGTCTAAAAAGTACACAAGGATTTAAATTAAAGCAGTGGCTTTAGGATTTAAAAGTCAGAACCCAATGTGAAACATGCCCACAAGGGAAATTATTTTGATTTTGTGTCTACTTTACTGGTAGCAAGGAATAAAAGGAAAGTTGGAGGAAATTTCGAATGTCGGACTTGTTTGAATGGATAGAGAAAGGTTCCTTAAAGAGAGATGGCAAATTATTAGGCTGGTGCAAAAGTAATTGGGGTTTTTGCAATTACTTTTAATCTTTTCAACCTCAATTACTTTCACATCAATCTAATAAAGAGCAGAAATGGGTTTAATGGCAAATTAACGAATGAATGCTGGTTAATTTCTATATATTACTATAGAGTTGTCTTCAGGATATGGTGTTAAGGGTAAAAAAGAAGGAGGAGAAAGCATACATAGTATGTTACTATTTATTTAAGAAATGGAGGGGTAAATTCAACTACATAGAGGGTGCCAAAAAAATGTATACACATTTTAAGAAAGGAAAAAAACTATTAAAATTACACTGATGGTAACCACTTTGAGCACCTCTTGTAATTGCAGAGTCAAACATGACTTGTATTCATCTTTTGTTATCGGTATATGTTGAGCACTACAATTTTAATACAGCTTTTTCCTCTCTAAAAATGTGTATATAGTTTTTTGGGCACCCTCTGTATATTTGTACTTATATTTAAAAACAAAACAAAATGACAAACCATAAATATTTTAAATAGTTACCAATGAAGGGGGGACATAAGACTGTACTGCAGGCAGGTCTGACAGAACACCACAGACTGGATAGCTTATAAATCACAGAAATTGACTTCTCACAGTTCTGGGGACAGGAAGTCCAAGATCAGGGTGCCGGCATGATGGGATGAGGGCCCGCTTCTGGGTCACAGGCCTCATGCTGTGTTTTCACATGGTGGAAAGGGCTAAGGAGCTCTGTGAGGTCTCTTTCATAGGGGCAGTAATCCCATTTGTGAAGGTTCTACCGTCCTGACCTAAGAACCTCCCCTTTCTGACCTAAGCACCTTCTAAAAGCCCCACCTCCTAAGACTATAACATTGGGCATTAGTATGTTAACATAGGACTTTGGGGGGACACGAACATTCAGACCATAGCACTATCATATTGGGGACTAGAGCCTCAACATAGGAATTGGTGGGAGGCGGATATAAATGCTCAGTCCATAACATAAATTATCTGTGTTTAGTCACTGGCTTGGGGTTGCCCAGAAAGAGTGAGGTCTCAGTTCGAAAACCAAAATGAATCCTGAAGGCACTGAAAATAGAGGCTGTCAATGGACTTCACTTTTTCTAACAGTAGCTAGACAACAAGTTGTCTCTTGAAGGGATAGCTAAGTGATGCACCTCTCTGGCCAGGCCAGGCCAGCCGTTGTGTCATGTAGTGCATTTCTCCCTAGGGAATATCTCTTCCAGGGTTCTTCATGGACTTGGGATACCTGACTACTCAGCTCACTTGTTCCCTTCATTTCTGTTCCTGTTTGATCCCAGATGTGACACTTTCATTTTGAGTGCCATGCTGCTGAGCACATTGCTAGGGGGAAAATGGGATGTAGTAATGCATGGCCTGCAATGGCATCATAGCTGTGCTTGATTGTGATGAAGTGCCAGAAAAAGCATGTGCCTTGGAAGCTTAAGTGGCTACTGTGTTTGCCCATTATGGCAGTCAGGATGATTATAAGGATGGTGGCATGAGATGGATTCTTTTGTGATCACTTCAACACTTACACACACACACACACACACACACACACACACACACACACACACACACAAAATGCGAAGTCAGGTCCATTAACTCTCAGCTCTCTTACCCATGGATGTCGCTTTCTATACTCTGTGCACAACAATTGGTACCCCAAAGGGTTACTTCCTGCTTGCCCAGTGAATGTGGACTAGCTCTGGTCTGGGAAACCAGAGAATTTTTTATCAGCTACTGGACTGCAACTACACCTTCTCCAATGAAGTCTGAACTTTTGTCCATGTTTTAATAAGCATGTTCCTCGGTTATTCTCCTCAGCCCCAAGGTGTATTTATATCTTATTCTTTTAGCATAACTTGATAATGGATTATATTGAACTTCCCTCTTTAAATCACAGCATTATATCTATCTCGTGACTGGACCCAGACTGAAAGAAATGGAATCCAGGTTTAGTATCTGGTACATGTCTAGAAACTGAGCAAAGGATTACAAACTTTTTTTTAATTGTTATTATTTTTTTAAATTAAAGTTTATTGGGGTGACAATTGTTAGTAAAGTTACATAGGTTTCAGGTGTATAATTCTGTATTACATCATCTATAAATCTCATTGTGTGTTCACCACCCAGAGTCAGTTCTCCTTCCATCACCATATATTTGATCTCCTTTACCCTCATCTGCCACCCTTCTCCCCCCTTACAGAATCATAAACTTTTATTGAGGCAATTGCCCTCAGCTCCCTGCTTACCCATTCTTGTTTTCTTTTGATTCAAAACGGAAAGCAGTACTTTTTTTTGACTGCTTATCTATTTTTCCCCTAGAGACACTGTATTATTTCTCTGAGTCATCTTTATGACTCTGTGGATGAAGCTGTCTTAGACCAACTTGGCTCATTATTATGATAATTGTGAACCGTTGGCTTCTGCTGGCGCAGCCCTGCCAGGTGGCCTCATGCCCCTTCCTCTCAATGAGCCAACTTCTCCTTCTGCGCTTACTGTCAGACCCGGCTTCCACCTGAGAGCTACCATTAAACCTCTTAGTGATACTGATGCCTCTCTCACTGACATATACCTGAAGACCTTGGCAAATTGTGTGGTCTTTGGAACTTTTATAGAACAAAACCCTCTGGTGGGTCTTTTAGCTTCACAAGACATTTCTACTCCAGCATGCTCATTGCCTGAGCTTTTTATTCTCTCTGTCCACCATATGTCACAGAAAGTCAAGCATTTCAACTTAGCTCAATGAGCCATTGCTTTCTTCAGCCACCATTGCAGTGAGTTTGCACTGTCTTCTTAGTTTCTTGGAAGGGTGCTAAAGCTAACATCTCAAGAGAGTTCTCCCAAGTCAGTAAACTCTCCCTTATTCAGTCTTATATTCCAGCCCCTTTGATAAAATGTTCTCAGTACCAGTCCCACATGTACTCCCCCTGGCTCCATCTGGAATATGCTAATTCTCACAGCTCATTTGGAGTACAGACCCTAGCCTTTCTTATCAGGCTGGGTTATGCTGTCACTCCACATAGCTATTGATTTGGTAGCTTGAACCCAGTGGAACAGTGGAGGAGAGGTCTCTAGAGTGTTTTCCTCCACAAAGAGAACATTAGTTATTAGAAGGTGTAGGCCACCTCTGCAGGCTCTGAAGGCTTAGATAAGTCTAGGGAGCAAAAATCCTCAGGGGCATCTAATAATTATCCCCATTCCATGTATCAGGACCCCAGGTTTTTCCAACCAGGGCCCTGACATTGGCATAATAGACCTTCTTTGGTTTTATATCCAATTGCCTTTGAAGCTAGAGACTATTCAATCTTGAATTTGATTTTCAGCTTTTTTTCTGCTACAGGAGATGAGGGCCTCTTTCTAAGATACCAAGAGGCTCTCTGGCCGTCACAATTAATTTTCTGTTATTAACCGCCCTCAGCTTTTCATTATCCCTTTGTAAGACAGAGGATCTGTAAGACACAACTTAATGACAACGAACCAATTTTATCGTATGCATTACCTCCCACTCCCATTCCTGAATCATTACACCAACGAAGACATCCCCCTTCACCAGAACATTCTAAAACACCTGAAAATTTGAGCAATTGGACACCACCTTGTATCAGGGGCAATCCATGCCCCGATATCCACTGGTATGATTTTCCTTTAACTTGAAGAACTTCCATTATCATTTCTTGTAGTGCAGGTCTGTTGGCAATGAATTATCCCAGTTTTTGTCTGAAAGAATCTGTATTTAACATTCATTTTAAAGGATATTTTTCCTGGATATACAATTCCAGATTGACAGTCTCCCCCAAGCACTTTAACATGTTAAATTCATTGGTACATCTTTTTTTCTGGCTAGCATTTTTCCTGACAATGTCTCCTATGAGTAATGTGTCTATTTTTCTCTGGCTACATTTGGATTTTTTCCTCCACTGTTAAGTAATTTGTTTATTATGATCCTTGGTTTGGGGTGTGTGTGTGTGTGTGTGTGTGTGTGTGTGTGTGTGTGTCCATGTGTTTATTCTGCTTGGTATTTGTTGAACTTCTTGAGTCTGTGGGTTTATCGTTTTCATCAAATTTGGAAAAAGTTCAGCCATTATTTTTCCTCTCCTCTGGGAATCAAATTACATATATATTATATGACTTGATATTATCCCACAAGTCATTGTAACTGTTCATTCTTTTTCAGTCGTTTTCTTCTCTGTGCTTCACTTTAGAGGTGTTTCAGTTAACTATGTCTTCAAATTCACTCATCTTCTGTAGTATTGAATCTGCTAAACCCATTCATTGAATCTTTTTATTTGGGATATTATATTTTTTAACTGTAGAACTTTCATTTTATTTTATTTTTTAATCTTTCATTTTCTCTGCATTATACTTATATTTTCCTTTAAATCCTGGCTCTTCTTTAAAGTTACTGCCTACATCTGTCATTTCTGGGTCATTTACATGAACTTATTTTTCTCCTGGTTATGAGTCACATTTTCCTGCTTCTTTTCATGTCTAGAAAAATTTCATTGGAAGCTAGATATTGTGATATCATTGTGTCAGGCATCAATTTTGATGTCTTTTTTCAAAGAGTGGGTAAGTTATTCTAAAATTTGTTTGACGCTTGGGAGCTGCAACCTCTTCTCCTGCCTCTAATAAACTATCTTCCTGGAGATATTTTCCTGTTTAGCTCCCACTGTTCTGTTACTCTGCTTTGTAAGTTCTAGTCATCTCAGCTTCCCTGACCACGAATCTTTTTTTCTTCTCAATTCAGTGAGACAGCTGTGCTAGTTATGCTTTCTCCCTGCACCACATTTTGTAGAGTGACTTCAAATAAAAAGATGGGCAATCATAGGGAGTCTCTAATTTTTTCCCTTTTTTTAGGGATCAGAGCCTTCGTTATATCTGTTGCCCAAATTTTGAAAATAATCGTTTTCCATATTTGTCCATTTTATCTAGTTTCTTTTTTTTTCTTTTTTGAATGACAGGAGGGCAAGCCTAGTACCAATTATTCCATTATGGTGGAAGTAGAAATTTGTCATAAGTGTTGTGACAGGTATGAGCACATGGTTCACCCAAACACACAAATATTATAATAGCTTCTCAAAAAGACTTTCCAGAGACTGTAACACCTCCTCTAAAAGAGAAGCCAAAACTAGAAGGGGCAAAGGATGTTTCAGGTAATAGACTAGCATGAACAGAGGCAGAGAGGGATTCTAGAACCGTCAAAAGTGTAGCTAAAGCCTAGAGTAAGACTTGCAAGGTGTGGGGAAGAGGAATACGTAAGAGATTATTTAGGGGAAAATATGATGTTCTTCTCATGCATTTAATCAGTAAAAATGACTAAAGAAATTATGTTTCATAAAACTGCTATAACCACTCATTTAAACACTCTAATTCCGTTAAAAATGATGGTTATGAAGACTATAAAGCAGGGATGGGGTGCTTATAATGTTAAATTAAAAATTCAGAATAAAAACTTACATTTATGTACATACTACTATAATTATTTTTAAAAGTCAAATGCATAGAAAATAATATCAGAAGGAAATATACAAAACTGAAAAGTGATTGTACTAATGTGGTGAGAAATGCATAATGGTTCTCCCCCCGCCTTTTTTTTGTTTCAGATATTCTGTATTTGGTATTATAAAAATGCCAATACATAAATATATACATGTCAGTACATACATGACACATACATACAGGCTGGTCTTACCCTCTGTGCCTTGGTTTCCTACTCTGCAAAATGAAAATTGTGGTAGTACTTATCTTACTGATTTATTGTGTGAATTAAGCGGGACATAATTTATTTAAGCATTTTTTTCCCCCAACAGGACGACTGTTGCATTTGTGAAGGACAATGCATTATGCTGAATTCTGCTACACTTCTGAGTCCCACGCATTTTATGCATGTAGCAACCCCCAGACACAGTGAATACAAAAAAATGTTATCCCATATTTCCAAATATTTATGGTCGAAAATCACATGTGTGAGAGTTATGGATCAAGAGACACAGGAATAGATATATGACTGTAAAGGCTCTTTCTTTCCTCTAATTCTTTGATGAAACATAATCCCTCACATGCGAAGAAAACCCCATACAAAAAAGAAACAGGAACAATGTGGTATGATAGCAAGTGCCCAGGACCCGGACTCAGAAGATACAGATCTTGTTTTATTCTCTTTTTTAGTCAAGTCCCTTAGTCTCTCTAGGATTATTTCTTGCTAATAAAATGAAGTCCACGCTACAACTAAGAGTCCTCCTGCCTCTAAGTTTTGATCATTTTAATGCATTCAAGAAATAATTCTGCTGAGGTGCCTTCTTTCTGTAGCAAAGGTGGACATACACAGATAGACCAGTTTTGCAACTTGTGAATTACAGAGGGGAGGGGTTGAGATTCTATCACCCTTCCCCCTATTTAGATACAATCAAGTAATCCAGAGGTCAGATGACAAAACCTAGGAAGAATTTAAACAGCCGCCCAAGCTTTTTCAGATGAAGATTTTTATTGGCCAACCTGAATGTGAACTCTCAGTCTTGTGTTTTTGTCTTTAGCTGTTTCTGTTTGGATGCATCTCTTTGCCGAACATAGAATGCTGAACTTCTTTCCTCATTTGTCTATACATTTTAGAAACTTGTGCGTTTCAATTACTTACCACACATGAAGTGTTAATCCTCCATAACAGAATGTGGTTTCTAAGTAGTAGTTGCATTATGTAGCTGAATTATAAAAAGATACCATGAATTGAGTATCTTATTTAACACTGTATGTACATTCTTTACTTAATCTGCATGGGAACACTGTAATGTAAATACAGCTCCTTTTACAGACCAGGGAACTCAGGGACAGGGAGCTGAAGCCACTTGCCTGTGGTCACACATGCTAGTAAGGAGCACAGCCTATATGACTCCACACTATCACAACATCGAGATTAATCACCTGAATCATTTAGGGAATTTAAGGAAGATATTCACTTCCCTTCAAAATTAAACATTCAGAAACATGCCTATTAAGGGTTAAGAAACTTTCTCGAGTATTAGCCCTAATATTGTCTATTGTGTTTCCTGTTTTTTAAGAGAGAGTATCTATATCAAATCCTGGAACCTGAAAACCTTCTAATTATCCTAGGAGAATGACCCACAGAGAATGCTCAATGGCATATATAACCTTTTATGTGTTACTACCTTCGGATAGTTACCTTGATCTCCACTCCAACCCACAGGGTGGGCATTAGACATAATACTTTGCCCAGATTCAACTGTAAAATAATGTCTTCTTTATTACTGTTATACAAACTGGGTTAAAAAGTGGAAAATAATGAGTTTAAATAATATCGTAGAAAAAGACATTTATTGTTTAAGGATAAATAAGCTTGTCATTCTTGTAAGAGACTGAAGGACAACAAAGTTCCTTTCTGTAACCCTTTCTTCTTGTTACAGTGGGACTACCTTTAATAGTACTAAACTTTTCCTGTAAAGTAAGTCAAATCCCGAGCCCACCTGCCTCCCTGCCAGGTGTCTGCCTTTCCCCATGGGGTCCTGGATGAAGGTTTTTTCCTGGTGCTACTGCTGCTCTAGATGTTCCCTGCTGCTTTGACACTTGCTGGGCTCATTCCAGCATGGCTGCTTCCACCCTAATTGATATCACCGGTCATGCCTTTGAGTGGAAAAAGGTCTTTCCCTTTCAGCATCTGTGTTTGACACACAGAGCTTTATACATTCTTCCCGGTTGGCTGGAATGAAACATATTTGATAGTGAGTCAGTAACCTACTTGACAATCCCCCCTGTCAAAAGATCAACTTGAGCTCCAAGCTCATGTGTCTCAATTCTTTCCTAACAATATGATTTTACTTCATGGCAATTGGGGATGCTCTTCATCTCTTCAACCCTGTCTTTTTTGTTTATTCTGAGGCTTAAACACCCCCATGCTGGATTCCACACAATCACATTTAAAGTTTACTTCACGGTTTTTCAGGTGCCCTAGGAACCTGAACAAAGAATATCTTTCAGCATCTTGAGGACAATTTTTTGTTCCTGGGACTTAATAAAAGTTGGTGTTCAATTATGTTTATTGAATGAATGGACAAATTGATGACACATAGCTGTTAAGTAGGCATACTAGTTAAGCAACATAAGAAAAGCTGTGTAGCACAGCATTTCTGTATTTAAATATACCTGTGTAATATATTTACAGGTACTTTTTAGACATTATGATTTATTTACTGAGCTATATAATTTTTAACACAGTATAGTGGTAACTTGCTATGGAAGCACTTCTTACTGAAGAACGATATCCAGACCTACCTTAGTAAAATGATGGGCAGCAGTTAGGCCAAGGATGAATTTCTATCTATAGCTCTACCTCTATCTAGTTAGCTATGCCCTTTCAACTTGATCTCTTTTACTATTTGTTTCAATACTTTTTCTTCATGTCCTTCGTATTAGTAATGATAAAGAGTGACATACGCAGTTTAAGAATTCATTATAAATATGTCTCCTAAAACACTCACAGAATTTATTAGGTGTTTGTACTGATCCTCTCCATTCGTTTTGTAACTGCATGGCTGACTCCCAGGACCACTCTGTTGCACAGGGTTGGGGGCTTCACGGATGTCTTTGTGAATGGAGACCCTGGAATTTTGTGGCCACATATGTGGCCCTAGATAACATACATTTCCAAAATTTTTATGGATATAATTCTGTTGATAAATAATATATAATTTTCTATATGATGTATTATATAGAAAATACATTATATTTGTATTAATAATAAATATAATTAGAAAATTATGAAGCATGCCGTTCAAATCAAATCCCTATCAAATCTTAGCACTAAACTAGGAGTCTATTAAACTATTCCATTAAAGAATTTTGATCATTTTAACAGTGAAAATAATATAATAATAGTGTATCTTCTAAGAAATGATTAAAGGATGATTTTTTAGATAGAGTCATTTCAGTCTTCAAAGGATTTCCACATTCATTATCTCTTTAAATTCCCATATCAAGCCAGGGAATAAGGTCTGCGATTCTCACTTTATCAAACTGAGAATTGAGGTTTAGGGAGAGATAGCAACTTGCCCAAAGTCACACAGCTACTTAGTGACAGACCTGGGATTCAAGTTGCCAATTCTATTTGCGATAGTATTTCTATTGTGCTACTTTTTTAAAAAAAATTGGAAATACCTTGCATGTACTAGAGAGAATTCCATGACCTCATAAGTGTATATAAAATCAAAGGGGATATAATGATATTACATAAAACCTCAAAAGAGCAGGATAAAAATGCCCACAGACATCAGAAGGGTCCTTCTGTGAAATTTTATTTTATTGTATATTAGATTTTTAAAAATTTATTATAGATGGTTTATTACTCACTTATTAATTCAGTATACATTTTTGGGGTGTCTGTTATTGACAAGGCACTGAACTGAACACTATGAGAACTATAAAAATGAGCATAATACAACCACTGATCTCATGAAATGTACAATCTCCAAGCATACAAGTAACTGTAATAGCCAGTGGAATGTTGTAAATGCTGTACCCGCTGTGGGAGTACAGTGTTAATGACAAATTAGCATAGAAAATGGGGAGGCAACATAATTTTCATGTTTGCCTACATTGAAACTATATTACTCTTGTAATAATAATTAAAAGGGAGTCATTTATATGTTTTCCGCCCCTTCTTCTACCTTCCCCCTCACTCCCCACTCCGGTTCGAGCCGTTTTTTATCAGTCTAGTTGTGAAGGACACAGTTCCCTAGCCCATGCTGGTAGTATGAGCCTTGCTCTACCCCTGGCTGAGGCAGTCGGTGTCTGGTCGTTGGTCGGCCACTCACCCATCGACCTTGCCGTTAGGAGCATGGTGCTCGAATCACCTGAGCCACCGGGCTGGCCCACGTTTTTTAAAGAAGAGAGATTATTAAGTTCATGGAAGACAAACAAAGGTATGGAAGTGGCCATGGAGAGTTAGGAATATAGAGATCAACTTTTTTTTTCTTTGCCTCTTGAATTAACAGGAAGAAGAAACAGTAGCTACCTTCCCCAGCAAAGTTCCAAGGAAACGATGATACCTGCGAAAAACTAGGTTTCAAGTAAAATAAGCAAGTAGATGCATTTTTAGGGCTAGAGTGGGGGGATCTTGGCTGTCATCTTGCACAAACGCCCATTTTAAAGTTGAAGAAACTGAGGCACAGATAAGTGAAGATACTTGCCCATGATCACATGACCTGGAACAGAGACAGAACTGTTCGTGTTCACATCTCTAGACCCCACACTATGTTCCCTGAGTACGAGCAATATGTAGATTACTGTCTAAGGCATTAGCAGAGTCAGGTTATCTTTATGGATATCTACAGCTGTGCCTTGTACATTATAAGCATTCACTAATTCTTTATTTAATGAGTGAAAAATTAAATTGGTAATACAAATTATTTGATGTTATAAGGACAAATAAAATCATATCTACGCTATATAGCTTATCCTGAATAAATAATAGACATTGCAAATTTTACGCTTCCCAAACAGAGCTTCTGATCTTCCCTCCCCAGACCTGCTTCACTCTCAGTCTTTCTCTGTAGATGCAACTCCGTCTTTCTAGTTACTCAGGCTAAGCATCTGGGGCTCACCTTTGATGTCTTTCTTTTTCTCCTACCACATATCCGTTTTGTCAACAACTCCTGTTGGTTCTACCTTTAAAATATCTCCAGAGTCTGACCTCTCTCACCACCATCTTTACCACTGTCATCTCAAATCAATCCACAGCCGTCTGTGTCCTGGGTTACTACCAGTCTCAGTACTCCCCCTTTGTCCGTGCTCAGTCTATTCTCAAAGCAGCCAGCATGATTCTTTTAAAACTTAAGTCAGAGCATCACTCTTCTGACCCCAGCTCTGAAATACACATCC
This sequence comes from Rhinolophus sinicus, assembly GCF_036562045.2. NCBI lineage: Eukaryota > Metazoa > Chordata > Mammalia > Chiroptera > Rhinolophidae > Rhinolophus > Rhinolophus sinicus. The sequence goes on along the minus strand of NC_133756.1, from coordinate 25,210,556 downwards.
ATGTCACTCTTGAGTAAAGGGTAAAACCCCTTTAATGGCGCAAATGTTCATAGCAGCATTATTCATAATAACCAAGAAGTAGAAACAAGCCAAATGTCACCAAATGGATGCATAAACAAAAATGTGGTATATCCATACAATGAAATAATACTTGGTAAGAAAAAACAAGTTAAGTACCATTATATGCTAAAACTTGGATTAACCTTGAAAACATTATCCTAAGTGAAAGAAACATACTGCATGGCTCTACATGGAATGTCCAGGTTAGGCAAATCCATAGAGACAGAAAATAGATTGATGACTACCTACATCTAGGTTGGAGGGGCTGGAAGTAATAGGGAGTGATGGCTAATGGTTTATTTTAGGGATGATAAAAATGTTCTAAAATGGATTTTTGGTCATAGTTTCACATCTCAGTGAATAAACCAAAGCCATTGATTTGTACACTTTAAATGGATCTATTTTAAGATATGCAAATTACATTTCTAAAAATCTGTTTGAAAAAATTGGAGGTAATAAAACTAGGAAAACAATATAATAAAAGGAGCAGTGTATGTAAAGACCCCAAAGTGGGAAGGAACTTAATTTAATATCCGTGAAGAACACAGGGAAACCCAGTGTCCCCAGAGTGCATGAGCAAGGTGAGAAATAAGCTGGAGTGTGCAACAGGAACCACAGTATAAAGGATTTTAAATTTCATCTTAAGCCTCAAAGTTTTAAAGGGATTTATGCAGGTCAGTGACATAAACGAATCTGCTTAAAAAATCATTCTGGCTAGTCCGTGGAGAATTAGAGGTAGATAAACGTAGAAACACAGAGAACAAATAAAAGGTTATAGCAGTAGGTGAGGAAGAAAGAACAGTTGAAGTGGATACAGAGATAAGAGATAGGTTTTCAGATCTAGTTTGGAGGGAGAATCAATGAAAGTTGGTGACTAGATGGAGAACGTGAAGGCTATGTGTAGATGGAGGTTCCATTTACTTAGATGAAGGCCTCTGGAGGTAGAGTGGCTTTTGGTGTATACTCCTGAATATGCTGTGAGATGCGTTTGAAAACAACCAAAAAGATATGTGCATAGGTAGTGCGATGTATAGCTTAGATTGGGTTCAAATATTGGCTCTGACCTTCATTAGCTATATGACATTGAGAAAAGTGATTTTTTTCATGATTCCTTCATTTGTTAATGAAGATAAAAATAACCTTTAATAGCCAAATAATAATATACTAGGTTATTACAGGCTTGTTGGTTTAAGAGCAGATTTTGGACCCCAACTATCTGATTTGGATCCTGGCCCCACCATGACTATTGTTGTATGACCTTGGGAAAGTTAGTGAACCTCTTTGAATCTCGTTTTCTTAATCCCAAAATAGGGATAATAATAACACCTGTCTCATAGAGTTGTTAAATAGTATATGCGTTAAATAATTCATGCAAAGTACTTTGGGCTTGGCATATAGAAAGCAATTGTCTGGTGATTAGATAAGAGTAAGTGGCAGCTATTACTCTTATCTTACAGGGTTAACATGAAGAGATGAGATAATGCATATGAAAAGAACCAGTGTGTGGTAGACACTCAAATAATTTTATTAAAGTTCCACCTGAATTTTGTCTCGAAGGAACTTTTGACTTTTACCCAGGTTAGATTAATCTGAGACACCCTCTCAATATGGGAAAGGCTACTAAACTGTTCAACAGTATAAAATGGAGATAAAGTTCAGTTACCATTGCCAGAGGAGAGGAAAACAGAGAAAGGATTGTCTACCAGGAGAGGGACAATCCAGGTGGGAGAGACAGAATGCAATCAGCAAATATGGAATTCAGCTTAGACAGTGAAGCAGAGGGTAAAATTCCTGAGAACAGTGGAGCTGGTGTGGGACATCGGCTGCTAAGAGATGAAACCCCACAGCTATCTTCTAATGAATAACAGCAAAGCAGCCTTCCTCAAGTGAGGACTCTGATTCAACAATATCTAAAATTATCATGAACTCTTCCTGAGGCTTTTGTATGTGCCATCCCAACTAGTCATTCGTTTATTCACTCATTTATTCAACAAATATTTGTTAATATAAATTTAAGAAGAAAAATAAAGCAAGGGCGTCAGGAGAGATGTGGACATGGTGAATAAAGTGAAGCCCTAAAGGAGGAGAACATTCTAGCAGGGGGAACATTGCGTGCAGAGGCCTGCATCTTCCTGTCCCTGCCATGCTGTTGCCCGTTTCCCCATCCTGTAACATTTAAAGAAAGAAAAAATTTCTATCAGACTGAAGAAGGTAATGTACGCAGTAACGCAACGTAGTTTTAGTTTCTTAGGGCTTTTAAAACAAATTGGTACAATCTGGGTGGCTTAAAACAACAAAAATGTGTTCTCTTCCTGTTCTGGAGGCTGTAAGACCAAAATCCCACCGGGCCACCCTCCCTCTGGGCTTTAGGGGCTTTAGGACAGAATCCGTTCCATGCCTCCTCTGCCTTCTGGTGGCGGCCCCAGCATTTCTGCCGGCATCACCGCAAGCTCTGCCTCCATCTTCACGTGGTTTTCTCTTGTGCTTGTCCATGTCTTCTGTTTCTTATAAGACACTTTTTATTAAATTCAAGTCCCATGTTGGTCATCCAGGATGATCTCACTCCAAGATCTTTAGCAATTACATCTGCAAAGACATTTATTCAAAATAAGGTCATATTCTCAGGTTCTCGTGATTAGGACATGAACATACCTTTTTTTTTTGGGGGGGGGGGTGACCATTTAAGCCACTACACCCAATAAAGGTATTTTAGTTCTCCTTTGCCCTTGATATGGAATTCCTCACATTCCCCATCTTTTTTCTTCAAGTTGAAGGGTTGTCTTTTAGAATTTTTTTTCTTTTTGCGGGGGGTGGGAAGAAGGGTGCAGGGGGTAGAACTAAGGGAGACAGATGACTAAGAATTATCTGGGGTAGAGATGTTCATATGGCCATAGCCATTAATGTTATCCAAGGGCAAGGGCGGGGGGCTGGCATCTGTTCTGGAGTTGGGATAACTAGGCAGGTTAAAGTTCCAGAATAATTCCTCTCTGTTGGTCTAACATCAAATACATAAATTTAATCAATTTTAACAATCTGGAAAATTGAAGGAATTCATCTTTCTCCTTTTCCTATTCATACCATACATAGCTACTCCCTTCCTAATTCATGTTTCATTCATACTTTCGCTACCCTTTATGGTTTAAATATTTATTGTGGTGTAACATACATGTGACAAAGTGTAAAACCTTTATGTTCACATTATTAAATTTTACATATGCATATACCCATGTAAGCACCACCCAAATCAAGCACCCAGAAGGCTTCCTCGTGCCTCTGACCAGTTAATAACACCCTCCCCAAAAGTGACCACTATTCTGAGTTCTATCACCATGTTTTTGAACTTCTTATAAAGCAATACAGTGCCAATTTCTTTTGTCAACATTATGTCCGAGAGGTTCATCCATGATCCTTTCTGTAGATGCAATTCATGTCTTCTTTACTGCTGCATAGTATTCTACAATGTGATAGCTTATCATTTATTTAGTCATTCTCTTTTTGATGGATGTTTGCGGTGCTTCCATTTGTGAGCTATCATGAATAAGGCTGCTATGAATCTTCTTGTACAAGTCTTTTGCTGGACATATGTTCCCACCTTTGTTGGGCATTTCCCTCAGAGAGGAATTGTGAGGCCAGAGGAAAAGGATATGTTTAGTTTTAGTAGATATTGCCAAGGAGTTTTCCAAAGCAGTTATACCACTTTTCACTCCAGTTGGGCCACACCCTCACCAACACTTGATTTTGTAAAAAATATATTGCTAGGATTTTTAGTTGTAGCCATTCTAATACGAATATATTGTGGTTTTAATTTGCAGTTCCCTAGTAATTAATGATGTTGAGCACCTTGTCCTATGCTTATTGGTCATGCAGATATCCTAATTTGTGAAATGCCTATTCAAGACTTCTCCCCCTCCCCACCCTCTTAAAAATTGTGGGGGATTGTCTGTATTTTTCTGATCGATTTGTAGTTCTTTATATAGTCTGGATATAAGTCCTCTTTCTGGATATATGTATTTTCCTAATCCTTACTTGCCGTTTCACTTTCTTACGTGTGTTGTTTAGCTGTAAGCAAACTTTTTCTGTAAAGGGCTAGATAGTAAATATTTTAAACTTTGCAGGCCATGTGACGTTTGTTATATCTACTCAGCTCTGCCCTTGTAGCACACAAACAGGTGCAGACAACCATACATTAAATGAATAAGCATGGCTGTGTTCCAATAAAACTTTATGAACAATGAAAATTTGAATTTCTATACATTTCACATATCACAAAATAGTATTCTTCTTTTGATTTTTTCAACCATGTGAAAATGTGAAAAACATTTTGAGTTCACAGGCTGTATAAAGACATGTAACATCTGAATTTAACCCTCAGGGGATTGTTTGGTGACTTCCAATGTATTTTATAAATATAAATTTTTAACTTTAATGAATTCCAATGTATATCTCTTCTTTTGTCGTTAATGTTTTTCATTCCTGTGTAAGAAATCTTTGCCTACCCTAAGGTCATGACTATGTCTCCTTTGTTTCATTCTAAAAGCTGTGTTTTATCATTCACATTTATGTCAGTGATCCATCTGTGATTAAGCTTTGGATATGGTGTGAAGTAGAGGTTTTACCCATTTGTTTCTACCTACTCAGGCTATTATATACCTGTTACAATGTTATTATGTAGCTATGACTCATCTGTTCTGTGAAACTTTCCCTGATGGCTCTATGTGGAACTTAGAACACTCTGCTGGTCATTCATTCAGCAATTACTTTTGGAAAGCTTATTATGTACCATGCTAGGTAGAAAGGGTTGGCTCTTCTGAAGCAGATTATAGTCTTTTGAAGAAACCAATTAAGTCTTCACAGTAAAATGTGATAAGTGCCATGATAATATTGCAAGTAATCGTCTTTTGAAGAAAACAATTAAGTCTTTATAGTAAAATGTGATAAGCGCCATGATAATATTGCAAGTAATTTGTTTTTCTCCTACTAAAAATGAGATGAGTCATTTGAAGAAAGGGATCATAAGCTTTAATTTGATTATCTCTACCACCTAGTATGAATTCTAGTATAGAATACGTACTATTGAACATTTGAGGACTGAATAAATGAGTGAATAAATACAGTGAATAAATACACAAATATGTATACAGTCAATGTTTATACAGAGTATGTACAATATAAATTCAGTGAATAATATGCATCATTGCATATATGTACACACACACACACACACACACACACACACACACACACACACACACCCTTTCCACCCCTTCCTCCCAGCTACAGTACCACTTGGGGAAACCACTAATCTTTCCCTTGTGTACCTTAGACGACAAAGTTTATTCAGTCTAGATTAATGATTAAAGTCTTGGTGGCTCTTGTATCAAACTGCATAGGTTCAAATCCAGGCTCTATCACTAAGTAGTCACATAATCTTAGTTAGTTAACCTCCCTGTGCCCCAGTAACCTAATCTATAGAATCGAAAACCTTTCTCATAGAGTTGTTTAGACTATTAAATGAATATATATAGATATATATATGAAACAAATGGAGCTCTAACCACCCAATGAGGACAGGAGTTTTTGTCTGCTTTGTTCATTGCCATATTCCCAGCTCCTTGAAGAGTGCTTGGTACATAGTAGGTGCTCAAAAAATGTCTGTTGCGTGAACGACAAATACCTGGATCATGAAAAAAATCTCAATAACTCAAAAATTTCAATAATTATTATTTCATGTTTGATATAAAAGTTCTGAATTCTTATTCCAACCATTCCCCATCCCCCAGTTACAGCAATTTTTTACTTTGGGAATCAGCATTTTTCTACAATGACACAAGGTGGCAGCATTGGTCTCCTTTTGAGTTAGCCTCGCTCTAGTTTGACCCATTCTACCAGGGACAAACTGCAACATCTTTATTTGCAAGTTCCTCCGTCCATTCTAGATTTTGTTTATTTAAATGAACATTAACTGATTGAATTATCATAAGGTTAGTTCTTACCAGCCCTAATTTCTAGCTAAAGAAAAGATTACTGCTTGTAGAAAGGTAAAAATATTGACATGAATTGAGGCTGCTTTCCTGTAACACTACTGCTTGGTGTTCTTAAGGCCCTCTTTTTGTAACAAATAACTGATTGGCAAATAATGAACCCAAATCTTCCTTTTCAGTGATACAAGGTGCAGCAGTGTTATTCCTTTCCAAGTCTACAAGAAAAGACAAAACAAAATATAACTTGTCTGTCTTTTAAATAAAGATGAGGCTAATTCTCTACTCCCTCTAAATTACTCTGTGAAACCACTGTTGAGAAGCAGACATTTCTGAGCACCTTTGAGGGTGATGCAAAGAAAAGAATCTTGGTTTACAAATTAAGAGACCTCGAATTCTAGTGGTGCTTCAGGACTCACCTCCAACTTTAAGCAAATCTCTTGTCTTTCAAAATTCAGTATCTTTATTTCTAAAGCAAAATCTCTGCCTTACCTACTTGAAATTAGATCAGTGAAGATAAATACCTTTACAGACTGTAAAGCACTCGATTTTACACTGCGTGAGCTAACGTTAGAATCATTTCTACTTTACCTATGAGGAAAACCAGTTCTAGCCAGTTAAATGGGCTTGCCTCAGTTTTCTCATCTATAAAATGGGCTAATGATAGCAACCCCACCCACATCTGTGACTTGTAAGGATAAAATAACATAATAGATGTGAAAGTGTCTTTAAAATGGAAGTACTCTCACTTGTACTACATGATTTGTTTAAGCAAATGGATTTTTTTGAGTTTCACAAACAATCTGAAAAAAACCAACATCTTAAAAAAAGAAGCTTTTGATTTACTACCTTTAGAAAGCTCAAGAAAACAGACATTTAAAAAAAGACAGCAATAGAGACGCTAAAGGTGTTATTGCATTTAGGGACGGATAAATAAAATTAAATTGGTTAGCGTTCTATAGAGTATTCAGCGTTAGTATTCAATCAACACTTTTTGAATATCTGTTTTTAAATGAGGTGTACTGCAGCGTTACTACAACACCAAATCATTCAAAATATTAACATTCAAATAACACTTGTAAACTGCTTATTGTGTACCAGTTATTTTCAAATGTATTATTTAATTTTTAATGCTCTAGTCCCCAGAACCAGAGTAAACTGTCAGCACCATTTAAAAGTTGAAGAAACTGAGATTCAGAGAAGTTGCTCCACTTGCCTTAGGTCAAAAGCAGATCCAAGATGGTCAGACCTCAAATCCTGGGCACTTTCCTGCCTTTTCCCAGGAATGTCACTATGGAGGCTTCTATTCAGTCCTCTGGGAGCACTCATGATGTAGAATCCAATACTTACAGCAGCAAGCCAGCAATTCTTATTTAGTAAAAAGCAGAGGTGGAATGTGTAAAACCAAGGATTTTAAATAACCTGGATGAGTGGGTACTTAGCCGCCAAAACATATCTATCTTCTTAGGTGAATTTCAGTGGCTTGGAAAATTTAAGCTCTGACCTTGGGACTATACACCTTTATGTAAAGGGACTCAGTTATCTCTCCCTTAAATATTTCAGACCTAATTCATGCCTTTTCGGGGGGGGGGGGAGTCAATTATTGAACGTTAGGGGTTAAAAAGAGAAATAAAATTATGAGGTAACACGAGATCTTAGAAATGAAGGCCATTTAAATCTCTTGGGAGGTATCAGTTATTTAAAAATGATGTGCTGTTGTTGTCACACATAGTAAGTTAATCTTAAAAAGGCATTTATCCCCGCTGATATTGTAGTTTTTATACAGGCTAATTTAGAGAACTGGATGTCATCTTAGGCGTGAATTTGGATAAGCTATGTTTACCAGGAATTTTAATTACTTGATTTCTTTGAAACGACACCATTCTAAACTATCAAGTCTGCTTCGTGGCATTTTATTTGCTAGTTAGATGGTTCAGTTTGGGGATTTAAAGCAAAGAGATCTTCACATTTTTGTACCTGGTAGGCTGTTTTATTTCTTATCTAAAGAATGATATTGACAGTCTATTTATGACGTGTTCAAGTCAATTTAATGAGTCTCTGTAGTGTTCTGTTTCCTTAAAGTTACTCAAGTATAATGCTTGTTTGCAAACAACTACATACATCTATTAACACTGTGATCTTTTCCTTATTAAAAAAATAGCCCACAGAGCCTTGTAAATGGAAATATAAACCTCTCATTTAAACATCCATTGATTTTCTCTTTCATTTGCTTCTGAAATAACTGATTTTCATCCTTCTTAATAATTAGCTGAGTTTAATCCAGAGAAACTTAAAGCAAAACGGGTTTCTAGTAGTCAAGCTAGAGCTGGCTAAAGTTAATCTTACCCAAGAACTTTAAACAGACTAACAATCATTGCTGAGTTATAATACCATTTCACCACAGTAAAAGCCTGGCTCTTTTAAAAATGTGTCTTCTTAAATTAATAAAAGTCATTTCACAGATAAGAAACGCAGACAGAAAAGGTAAAGGGAGGTAACTGTAAAACTCAAATAATAGAACAGAGTAGTATATACAGTGGGCTATAAGGGGCCTTCTCAGTGGCTGCGCAGGACTCTTGGAGCTCCAAGGAGGAAAAGATCAGAGTGGGGCGTAGTTTCAGGAAGGTTTGCACTTACTCTTAGATTGAAGTTCCAAGGACAGGGTTTGGCAACTAAGAACTTGAAGAATGATTACGATCACAAAGAGGGTTGGGTGGGCAAGGAAAAGACCTGGGAATCCCTGAATGTCTCTTAGAATGTCAATAATGATGAAATAAGCCTTGTATTATTGTTTCTGCTATTTTAACATTTCAAGAGAGGGCATTTCTCACTGAAAAGCTATGGAAGGAATCTGTTCTCTTGGTTACCCTGGCTTTTACTTGCTGCTATTTGAATTGAGAGTGTGCTGAGTCTGATCCGCAGCTGGGTGCCCCAGCTCCCACACTGTCTTGGAGATTCAGTTCCTCTTGCTTCCAGAAGACAGTGATTTTGCTTTTGTGCCCCTCCATGCACACACTCACACTTGTTGTTATCCAGTCTGGACATGAGCTTAGTTCAGCAGCCACCAAACCATGTGCCAGGTACTGAGGACATGCTGTGAAGCTGATAATCTATTGAGTGTACTGGAGTCTACTAACTATAACACCAAATCAAACTGTGCTAAGTGCTACAAGAGTGTTATAAACAAAGTGTCAAAGGTGAACTTAATTCTGTCCATGGGTCAGGAAAGGGCTCAGAGAGAAGATGACATTTCAGAGGACCCTAAAGCAAGAGAAGCATTTTGGGAGCTAGAGAAAGGATGGATGTGCATTATAGGCAGAGGAAGTAGGAGGGCAGGGGTGTGGAGTATGAAAGGACTGTTTGGAAAAGGGCAAGTGGCTGACAGCAGCTGGATATAGGGTTATTGAACCCCATAACAAGTCGGTGTAAATGTATTAAAAAGCTACAGGATGCATAAAAAGAGACATCTGGAAGAAATGTTTATTGTCCACTGTGGGCCCAGCTCCCTGCAAGGCACTATAGAAGATAGGAGAAGGGCAGGCCCTTGCCCTGGAAATGTTTATCTGGAAGAAAGATTAATTCACATAAAATAATTTAAAAATGATATGACAGTCTAAGGCAAAGCATTAGATTGCCCCAGAACTCAAGCTAAAGATGGTACCTCCAGCGAGCACTCCTGCGGGCCTGGGCTCCCCCACCCCCATAGTGGTACAGGCAGCGTGAGGAGGGCTGAGGCCGGCTGAACCCGCAGAGGGGCTTGAGGGCTTGAGATTCCTTCTCCTCAAAAACAGGAATAAAGGTCATGGAACTCATAGACGGCACTCATAGACAGTCACGTACCTGACACCTTTCTAGGTGCTTACATTGATTAATTAAATCTTCACAATTACTCTGTTTGGGAGAAAGAGATATTATCTCGTTTACGTATGGGGAAACTGAGGCACAGAGCCCCAATCAGAATTCAAATTCACCGGGTCTAGCTCCAGAGCCCTGCAGTCTTTTTCATGTTACTCTCCTCAGAATCCAGCACCGTATGCAGTGCTGGGTGTTAACATCTTTAAAAAAACCAAAGACAGTTTTCCTTGAGTATGTTCAGGATAATGTGATTCAAATCAAAATAAAGACCTGAAAAAAAAGAACTTGAAAGCCCCGCATTTGTAAGGGAGGAGAAATATTATATATGTTAGCTGTACAGGCTTAACTTTTGCCTGACCCAAGGCCAGCAAGAAAATGTTCGTTTTTATTTATATATGTATTTTTTCCTTTTGTGACAATTTGGCGTTTCTGAACGCTAGGGGCTCCCGGATTCTCTGGTTTGAGAGTAACTTTTCCTTTTAGGATTTTTTTTTTTTTTTTCCTGAAGGGGGTGGGGGAAAATGTGGCCTTAATTATCCTACGTCTTAGCAACTTAAGGAAGGGGCTGTGCTTTCGGAATCCCTTCAGAGCCAAGTAAGGAGGTCCCTCTCGTTCCCTCTTTCTCTCTCTCTCTCTCTCTTTTAAAGGACCTCGTGAAATAAAAGTGCAGAAAACAAACCCGAGGCGTTCGTCACAGCAGCCGCGGCGGCAGCAGCAGCAGCAGGAGGAGGAGGAAAAGTTGGAGTTGGGGCAGGCGCTCCGGAGGGGCTGAGCTCTGCTCAGCTTCCATTCATTAAGTCACCAGCAGCGGAGGAAAGTGGCCGAGCGCCCGCGCTGCCCACTCCCTCGCTCGTGCACACAGACACACGCCAGCCCAGAGCGTCCCGAGCAGCGCAGCTCTGCAAAAGTTTCTGCTGGGGATTTGGCTCTCTTCCCCTTGGACTTTCGAGCGATTTGGGGTTGAGAGAGGAAAGAAAGAAGCACACAAGGGGAGCAGAAAACACCACCGTCTGCAGTTGGAAGCGGGCAGCGAAGCGCCACTCTCGCCGCCGCGCCCCACGCCGGGGCCGAGCCGCCACTCTCCCCAGCAGCCTCGGCCAGGAGGCGACCCCAGCCTCTGGGTGTGTGGCTGCTGTCGCTGGGCGTCTTCGCGGGGCGGGAGGCTCGCGCCGCAGCCAGCGCCATGCAAAACTACAAGTACGACAAGGCGATCGTTCCGGAGAGCAAGAACGGCGGCAGCCCGGCTCTCAACAACAACCCGAGGAGGGGCGGCAGCAAGCGGGCGCTGCTCATCTGCCTCGATCTCTTCTGCCTCTTCATGGGTGAGCCCAGCCCCGCGGTCCCTCGGCCTCTCCGCGCTCGGCGCGCGTCCCAGCCCGCTTGGGTGCCTGCGCGCGGGGCTCGGCGCTTCCTCGCTAGCGCGGGGCCGCCGGCCAGCGGCGTCTCCCGGCAGCGCCGCGCTGTCAGCCTGGGAGGCCCCCGCTGGGGAGTCTTCGGGCCACTTTTGGTCCCCAGGCCCGCGCCCTCCCCGCTCCCACCTACTTCCCGGCCTGCACACGAGTGTTTGGGCGTGCTTAGGCTTTCGCGGGCAACTGTAAACCGGCTCCTTAAAAGCGGTCGAGACCACTTGGAAGCCCAGGCGGAATCCTACGGAAGGTGTGGGTTCGCCCTTTTAGAATAGGGGAAGTTGGTTGAACCATGATCTAGAGCCAGCGCATAACTTGTTGCCCTCCATCCAAGTAAAATGGAACTCCTGGAGCGCCGGGCTCCTGCCTGGAGCCTAGCTGCCTTCCCCTGTCTGTGTGTAAACATCCAACCTCTTCCGCCGTTGCTGCCTCGGCCCTGGCCCGATCTAGATCTGCAAGCTGGCCTTTCCACTTGCTCCTCTCCTCAACGCTCCACAGGGGTTCCGAGGCGCTCTCTAGGATCTTGGAGCAGGGTGCCGGTCTTTGGCGCCTACTATGTGCCAGGTGGTAGATTTAACTAGCCCTTTCCCTGACTCGGTGCAGTACGAGTGAAGAGCCCTATTTCACTGATGAGAAAACTGAGGCACCGGGAAAGCAAGCCGCGGTCTTATTTTGGGACCACAGTTAATTGCACCCCAGAAAGTTGAGGCGATAGTCCACTTCGTTATCAAACTAGCTGGAAGCCACAGCTAAAAGAGTGGTGGGAGTTGAAAGAATTGGAGTGGGAGAGTAAGAAGGATTTATGAACTCGGTGCGGGGAGGGAAAAGCTACTGACACGAATCTACAGGAGTTCCAAGGTTGAAGTCAGCGTAGCAAATTTTTATTTTTAAGCGAATCATGGTGTAATGGAAAGCGCACAGACTTGTCATCAGAACACTGCCACTATGCCACTTGTTGGGTGTGCCACCTAATGGCTCAGTGGCCTCAGTTTCTTCATCAGTTGAGTGAGTCGGTTGAACTAGATGCTCTCCAAGGCCCCTTCCTGCATTAAGAACTCGGATTTGGTCCAGGAGCTGTTCTGCCAACTCTGCTAACTGAAGAAACATCTGTGTTCCCAATTCAGATCCCTTAAAATAGAACTCCTGCACGGAGACTGAAGTCCCCTTTGAAATGGATTTGTCCAGGCAGATTGTGCAAACCAGAGACGTCCTGGGATGGACTTCTGCTTTCTCTGTTCATGACTTTCTGCAGTAGGGTCCTTACTGAGGTGCATCTGTCCTTGGCTTGCCTAGCCACAGTAAATTTAGCAAGTCAAAGAAAGATGGGACTCATTTTAAAAATAAGAAAATCCCCCTTTAGATGGAGACAGTGTAGGGTAAAATTGTGCTCTGTGCAAAGGAAAAAAAAAAAAAGGTGACTGACTGCACACCCCATTCCCACCTCTTAGAAAATTCAACATTACAATGCAATGTAAAGGAATTGTCACTGGGGGGCCTGCCTTCCTGAAGACTGCTGGCTTATTATCATGCACACTGGGAAGATTAGTACTTAAAGTCTCTGCCAAGCTATTGAATTTTTAAAAGACCCTCCCTGGTCCTGGGGGAGAACAAGGAAATAATAAACACGGAGAAGCTGTTTGCTGTAAACTTGCCTGGGGCTTCCCAGTGTTTACTGGAGTGTTGGGTTGGTGGTAGGGTAGACTGACTGCTGGTGCTTTGTACCCTCCTACCTCCTATTTTGTGTTTAGGAAAGCAGAGCTAGAACGAGCTTGACAGCCTTTGTACAGCTTCATTGCCTCCTCCCACTCTTCGGATTTCAGAAGGCGGTCCCTAGGGATGGTGTGTTCTTATTAAAGGATAAAGAAGTGTGAAGGAATTTGCAAAAAGACACACTTGTAGCAAAGGATGCAGAAACCCCACTCTGTCGTGCATGGAAGGTGTTTAAGTAAAGTGTATGTTTGCACATTTCAGTTCTTCAACTGCCCCAATTCTCCCTGGGTCCCCTCAAAGCTGATAGTCTAAACCTAGTTGTTTATTATGTTTCCTCACTGTTAGTCTGTTTGAATAAGTGATTTTATTTATCTCAAAAAAGTAATACAATCACAGGATCTTGTATTTTATTATGAGAAGCACCTAGCTATCCGTTTTAAGTGTACGTGCCTTGCCATTAAAACCATGTAGACAAAATCATTTTCAAAGTGACTTATCAGTGTCTCCCCTATGTACTGGCCTAAGTACAATATCACTAATTTAATGCCTCTAACACCTTTAATAAGGAAAACTGTTGAGTAAATATTTACTTGTGAAATTTATGCAGGAGAACTCGGGCTTCCAGAAGAAAATTAGCAACACAACATGTGATTTTAATGTTCTACACACCACAGTACTAAAAAAAAAAAAAAAAAATGTTTCTACTTGGTTCACTTTTTGCCTAAGACTGTCAGTATGGTTTAATTTTTATATAGTTTATTGATCATATGGTCTGGATTACAGGGCACCAACGTATTAGAAAGAGAGACATGGTTTTCTGTTTATTCGCTCACAGGAAGATATACCAAGCTTCATCTCCTTGTATCTGGAAAAAATAAAAGCTGATGTGCTATGGACCTTATGTAAGTGGAAATATGCAAGCAGTTCAACTTGTTCCACATACCTTTTTGGAATGTTAAATTCTTGGTGGAAAAACAAAAGTCCACCGTAGGTTGAAGGCCAAAAGAATTTGGAAGGCCAAAGAACACCAATAGTAGGTTACCTTCTGTTGAACAGCTATCTTCACCTTCACCGACTCATTGCGTGCATAAGTAGTTAGGAATCTTTGCATGGTAGTTTCTCCTGAAATTGGTTTTGTTTTCCTTGCCATTAAGTAATATGCACGCCTCCTGTTTCCTGTGCCTTGGTTCTAGTGTGTGAGGTTACATGAGGGCAGCTGAGAATATTCTCAGGCAAGAAGGGAGGAGCATCTCCTATGATCTTTCTAAGCTCTTCTTAGCCTCTTTTTTATATAAATTAGTTTATGTACTCTTCACTGGAATTCTCCATTTTATGGATGAGAAAGCCAAAGGTCCGAGAAGGGCAGGACTGAGATTCTTACTGAAGTTCATTTGGGTTCATCCCTAATCCTCAATGAGCACGACTTTCCTATCTGAAGAATCCTGAAACTCAAGATTCTTGAGTTCCAGGATTCAGAAAATCTTGAAGCTCAGTTTGCAGAATGCCCAGCCTCTCCACATTTCCGAGTTACCCTAAGCAGATGGAAAAAGCAGTTCAACTCTTCCAATCAGTGGTACAGTCTCATCGCTCCATGGCCTTGTTTTTCATTTGGGGTTAGTGCTAGTACTAAGTAATTCCCAGATTTTGAGGGCACCATTTTACCCCATGAGACAGTGGTTCCAAAGAAAGAACACACAGCAGTACGTGGCTATAGCACAACACAAAGAATTGGTAAATCTATGTTGAGCTTCTGTGCTCTTGCTACCCCTCTTCCTTATCCCCTTCTCTAGATATGTACTGAATGCCTCCTTCCAACCCATGCCTTTTGATGGGTAGGCAGTTTTTGACAGGCCCAGCTTTTTGTCCTGTGGACTTTGTTCCCGCCCTTCATCCTCTGAGTTCAGTGAGCTCATCTGCAAAATGGTAATCAGAATGTCCACTCCATTACGCAGCTGTGAGGATCAGAAGAAATACTGGATGTAAAAGTTATTTGTCATCTCTCAAGATTTGGGCAAATGCAAGGGATTTATCACCTGGAACCTTGCATGATGGTTATGTGATTGTCTTCATATATTTTATCGCGGAATCATTGATAGATGAGACCATGAAATGAATATTTGGTAATAATATTATAGTGAAGACCACAAAGCATTCACTTCCAGTAGGAGAATGTCATATTTGCCCTGTAAGTTGAAGACAGCTGATTTCCATTCATTGTTGATCAAAACATTTAGCTGAGAAGGTAGCCCCTAAAATTTAGCAGAATTTTTGAGCCATCTAATCTTCACAGTATTCCCTGAGCCCTCTTTGAAAAAGGTTCTTTTGTACATAAAGACTGTTTCTCTTTTGGCTTTTGATATTAGAAGGTAGGTTAGCTGAGTTTATGGTAGGGATGGGAAACATTAGAGGATGCTTGGATAGATTGGGTCTGAAAAGCCTGACTCCTGTGCCCTTCCCCACCAGGTAACAGTCAATGGGTGGAACATCATGAGCAAAGGAAAAGAAGCTCAAACACAGAAAAATATAGAATTTGGATGGTCAGCAACCATACTGTATATTTTAGTGGTCCCAAATGTTTGGGGACATTTCTTGTTTTGCAGTTAACAATGGTCAGGATAAAATTCTAGAACTGGTTCCATATGTGGGATACATAAAATCATCATGCGTTATTCAACTATTCACACTTAATAGTGAGAGGGGGGCAGTGTGGGGTAATGAAGAGAATGGGAGATTGGGAGCCAGAAGCCTCAGGTTCCAGGCCAGCCAATGCCACCATCTTGCTGTGATTGTGGACAAGTAGGTTTTATATGGATCTCAGTTTTTTTCCCTTTGGTAAAATGACTGGTTGGGCGAGATTTTCTGTCTGATGTCTAAGGCTGCCATGCAACATTCTGTGACCAATTTCTAGAAGAGGGGAATGACACATCTGTTCACTATCTACCTCATGGATGTACTTTCCTTAGCTTTTCATTGTCCATTAGCTCAGGGAGTCGTTACAACAATGAGGTACCTAGAAACATGAGTTCTTCTGGTCTTGTCCTGTCAGTACATCACTGTGAGACTTTGGGAAAATTCACTTGACTTTTCTGGGCCTTGGTTTCTTTATCACTGCAACAAAGGAAGGGGACTACTAGATCACTTCTCGGACCCCTTCTAGCTCTAACAGGTTTATGAGTCTGTGCTGGTTGGTATTGTGATGTAGAAACCCAGTCATTATTTCTCTTAGATAATTTATCATCAATTAAATTTTTACACATTTTTTTTCACCAAAGAAGTGATGCTAACAATGAGCTTACATTGGTATTTATTCTGGAAAAGTAGTAAGCACTTTTACTACAGTTAAGCCAGTATGCTGAGAAACGCTAGATTTTTGCTGGGTGTGCCCTTTTACCTGCCTCCTGAAATTTATGGTAATCACAAGGAAACAAGGGAACTTTTCCCTTCCTTTTGTTGCTCAGTTATTATAGTCACTAAGTATGTGTTTTCAGTAATCTGGTAGGTTTTGATAACTTAATCCGCCGTGTGAACCACTGAACATAGAAATAGATTTTCATTAGTCAACTGGTGAACCACCTAGCTGAACGTCCTGCGTGGACTGAAATAAAGGGAACCTCTAGTTAGTAGGTAAGCCCTGCTGATTTCCCTAGGATGGTTGGAAATCTCAATTTTCTCATTGTCCAGACTGGCTGTTTGTTTGTTTTCTTTGCTCCTTCCCTAACTTTCTCAAATACTTCAGAGATATAGCTGCCTAAGGGGGTATAGCTGCCTTTGGGGGACTGCTAAAGCTAGAGTTGGTAGCCTTTCCACTTTTAATCCTTTTGATTTCCTGTCCACTTTGGATTCTTTCTTTCCCCCTTCCTGTGCAGTTGTTTGGGCTGGCAAGCTCAGTTGGACACAGCAGGACATTAATAAGACTAGTCAGAGCTTCTTCCCTGTGTAGGCAGTGGTATTTATGGGGAAACCTTACCCTGGGTGTCAGTTCAATTCAGTACACATTATTCGAGAAGAAATAATCTATTGGGGGGATGCTTGCTATGTCAATATTTCACAAGTTCACCTATGAAGGAGACCCATCTAGTGTGAAATACAGATTCTCAGACCCCTTCCTGGGAGAGTCAGATTCCACAGGCTTTGGGCTAGGGCCTGGGATTCTGTAATTTATCAAAGCTTCTGGTGATCCTGGTGAGGCCAATTTGAGAATCACTGTTGTTTCACAATGGATGTCTTAAGGGCAATTGACTTATGTAGAGGGCTTTTTGTCCCTGTACTGAAGGTTCTAGCATTTTCCACATTGTTAGATTGGCTATACTTTTTTTCATTTACACCTGTCTTTCTCAGTAAAGACAATCAAGCTTGTTACAGTTCTTTCAAAAGGAAAAATTACCTCTGGGTGTCACCCTGAGGTCTGCTGTGATTTTTAGTGTAAGAACGGGTTCTTGTTTTTATTTCCAGGTTCTAAGCAGAGTTCTAGGTAGTTGACCTTGTCAGCCAAGTGACCATTTTGGATAAATGAGGTGGTAATTCTATAAATATTTTCTTTGGAGATTGAAGTTTGTGTATGACTAAAAGGAATAAATTAGATTCCTCAACAGAACCTTTAAAAGATCAAAATTAGCTTGGCATACATAGTGTTGTAGAAACAACACAAACCTTTGATTCACCCAGAGATGGGTTTGAATCCTGACATAAAGCTAAAGCTCATAGGTAGGTGTGACGTGGGCAAACATTATTTAACCTTTCCAGGTTTCAGTTTCCTGACCTGCCAAAGAAGCAAGCCAACCTAGTGACACACTTTTGTGGTGATGCTCAGATGAAATCATGGAGCTGAAAACATTTTGAAAAGTTAAAAAACACTGTCATTATTAGGTATTATGTTGCTAATATTATTCATAGTAATAGCAATAATTTCCTTCCTTTCCCAAGTGTCCTCACTCAGTGGTTCTATGTAATCCTCTTTCATTTTTTGGCAGCGAAGTTGCCTGAAATATATGAGGAGAAAAAAATGTGAGGAGAATCCTAAACAAAATCCAGGCAGAGGGAACCCAAGTGTTTTCCATTAGCTGAAGAAGAGCAATGGCAGGTTTTCTGACTCTGGGAAAGTCACAGGGCAGGAATCTCGGTAGCCTTTGGTGGCTGCATTCTCCCCCTTTGAAAGGAGGATGGCTGTATCATCTTAAGAGCAAGGCAAATACACCTTAGAAGGGTGGGAGGGGATTTGGACAAATGGTCTGTTTTAGCGTCAACTCTTCCCTGTATCTTTTGCAGCCCAGGGGGAAACCTAACTAAATAAAACAGCTGTGATTGGAAATGATCAAAATGCTTGTTACCCAGGGCACTCCACATATTTGCTGAAGAAGAGAGTAACTGTTCTAGTTATCATATTTATTATTCATGCTTACACTGTGATGTAGATACTAGATCCCTTTCATAGATGAGGTAACTGCAGCTCAGAGAAGTTAAGTAACTTGCACAAGGGCACCCAGCTAGTAAGTAGTCACTAAAATTTCCAGAGCTCTTGTCAGCTTAACTTGCTGCCCACTTTTCCATGCAAGTAACGCAAAGGAGACACCCTCTTTTCTATCTCAATCCATTTCATTTATTTCTATTCTATTGAGTCTGAATATGTATAACACGTTTTACAGGGCTCGAGGACACGGATGTGAGTCTTTGTGGGGATCGAACCGGCAACCTTGGTGTTATCATGTAGCGCCACGCTTTAACCAACTGGCCACCCCACGGATGTGAGTCGTAAGGATCATTTTGGACAGTGGAGGAGACAGTTTTACATAAGTAATTGCAAAAATCGCTTGGAGTGTGCTGAATGAGCCTCTTCTGTGGACATTTAAAGAAAATACCATCAGAGCAATTCCTCATTTGTGGAGGAATTTGTGGAGTTTGAAAGTACATTTCATTATCAACAAAGTACATTTCATTATCATTTTTTGTCTCAGTCACAAAAACAGGCGTCTTCGAACAGGGGGAGGTTGGGAGGTCTGAGGGGTACAGTACAGGCTTAAGAATCAGACAGATGGGGGTTTCCTTGCTATTATTAGCTCTGTAAGGTTAGGCAAGTTATTGAATATCTCTGAGGCTTTAGTTTTCTCTTTCGTAAAATGGGATAATATATATGCATTGTGAAGCTGTGCGAATCGGCCTGGTATAGAGTATGGTGTACCTATGGGAGTTGCCGTCGTCACTGTTAACCTTATCCTGGGACCCTCGATTCACATATGGTGAACCTGAAGCTTGGATTGGTTAGTAATTAATTGTCCAGTGATAGTGAAAGAGCCGGGCTAGAACCAAGGTCTTGGCTTTATACCAATTTTACTTTTCTGGTGTTTACTTGTCAGTTTGAAATTGGATATCATTTATGAGGCAGAAGTCTCCAGGGAGCAATAGTCTCTTCTTTCTCCTCCCTGTGTCAATTTAAAGAGGAACAAGGCAAACAGGTTTAACTTTTAGTCCAAATTCATGGATGATCATTGAGTGAGGCCAGAGATACTTGGGGCAAATTGGAAGGAGCAGTCCTTTTTTTTTTTTTAACTGCTTTTTTGCTGGCATGGTACAGACACTTTTTTTTTTTTTTAAGGATTTTTATTGGGGAAGGGGAACAGGACTTTATTGGGGAACAGTGTTTACTTCCAGGCTTTTTTCCCAAGTCAAGTTGTTGTCCTTTCAATCTTAGTTGTGGAGGGTGCAGCTCGGCTTCAAATTGCTGTCCTTTCAGTCTTAGTTGTGGAGGGTGCAGCTCAGCTCCAGGTCCAGTTGCCGTTTTTCTAGTTGCAGGGGGTGCTGCCCACCATCCCTTGCGGGAGTCGAGGAATCGAACTATCAACCTCATGGTTGAGAACCTGTGCTCCAACCAACTGAGCCATCCAGGAGGCAGCTCAGCTGAAGGTGCCGTGTTCAATCTTAGTTGCAGGGGGTGGAGCCCACCATCCCTTGCAGGACTCGAGGAGTTGAACCAGCAACCTTGTGGTTGAGAGCCCACTGGCCCAGGTGGGAATCGAACCCGCAGCCTTTGGAGTTAGGAGCATGGAGCTCTAACTGCCTGAGCCACCAAGGAGCAGTCCATTTTTGAGAAATCATTTTCTTCAGACTGGCACATGCTCTAGAAAGTGCTTATTACCAAAGATAGCTGCTGACTGATTTGAGCTCCAACAGGCACCATCTTTCTCAAATGATGTATCCAAGGAGAGAAGAAAGAACCCAGGTTTTGGAAGTTCTTGCTTTTTAAAAGCTTCTTCACCACCTCTTGAGGTGGAAATTGTTCTAATTTGACTGAGGAGGAAACTGAGTCTCAGGTTAAATAATTTTCTCCAAGTCATGCATTAATTGGCTGTCATTCAAAAGAAGTCTAGGTCAGGTTCTCAAACATGCTTGTGAAACTATTCTTCCCTTAGGTCCAGGTTAAATTATAAATTATGATCTGCATTAAAATTCCCCAACTTAAAACAAACCAAACAAAATAACACATAGGATCCAGTTGGAAACGTTTGAAAGGAACTTGTTGATTTCTGTGTGCTTTGAAAGTATACATTGCAATCAGAGTATTGGTGGTAAATGTGTTTTTGAGGGTTGTCACAAATTAACAAAATTATATGCCTAGAGAGTTTTGCAGAGAAATACAAATCAGTGTAAAGCGCCTTGTCATAATAAGCAGTATGCTTTGGTTCCCGTTTACAGATCCCTAAAGCATATAACACACATGATTATATTCACATGAGGGAAGCCTCTGTCACTGATGGTTTCTTTATCGCTGGCCCACAAATTAGTTTGTGGTATCAATCATAATTTCTAGAGAGCCTATTTAATGAAGTCTGTGTTTGTATCTGTCTTTTTAAGTATCCATCTTTTATAGATGTTTCTTCAGCACCTACTATATGCTAGATCCAGGGGCTTCCTTGCCCTTTAAGAATCCCAGGCTGGTGAATGGGAAACTTTTGCATAATTACACACTGGAGGTGATGCTGACTTTGGAGTGGTAAGGGAGGGGCTACAGCAGCAGGGCGAATGAAGAGTGATGAAGTTTGCAGGAAGGCATGGACCTGGGTCTTGCAAGATACAAATGAATAGAAGGGCGAGATGGTATTTCAGCAGAGGGGCAGGGAAACACAAACCTTCTTGGGAAGGGTGAGTAGTTGGAGGTTGGGTGTAATTATTGTATATTTACATTGAGTGTGTGTGTGTGGGGGGGGGGACGGGGGAGGGGTGGAGGATATTGGAGATGAAGCTGGAGAGATAGGTTGGAGCCAGATTGTAAAGGGAGGTTGTAAATGGCAGGCAGCTAAGGAATTTGCACTTTATTTTGGAGGAACAGCAGAGCAAATATAGTTGTTTTTGTTTTTGTTTTTCTTTTATTATGGAAAATTTAATAATAGAAACTGAACAATGTATAAGTAGGAGTGGAATTATTGCTGGGTGATCTGGTTATTGCTGGGTCATCTGGTTAACTTCATGTTTGACTTTTTGAGGAATTATTGCCCAACTTTTTCTACCGTGGCTGCACCATTTTAGAAATAACATAAAGTTAGTGAAAATATGTAAGAAAAGAAAGTTTTATAGATAACAATTGGATTAACATATTCGTGAAATTTTTTTTAAAGAGGGGATTAATCTAATCTGATTCATGTTGAAATCCTGGGTTTGAGAGGAGGGAACTGCAGGTGGCAGAGGGAGACTGGCTGGAAAGCAGGTGAGAGCTGACCCTAAGGCTTTGGGGCAGAGAGGAGAGAAGGATGGGCAAGCAGGAGGTTACAGGTAGTTCCTCATCTCCTGGTCGGGAACCTCTAAACTGTGGTGATGCCACTCCCTCCACAAACACTTCAAATGCAGTGTGTGTAGAAGACTTACGAAATCATAGGATGGGATTAGTAAATGCTTCATGTTCATAGCCTTATTAGAAAGATGAGGCTTTAAGTTATGTTTTTTTTTCTCTGCTCTGAAATTCTTAAATTTTTCATATGTCCCTTAAAATAAGTGGGCCATTAGAAATCCTCTTGGTTTAAAGAAACAGTTTTTCTTGGGTCGTAGTGGTATTTCTCAAACAGTTTTATCCACATATATTATAAATCATCGCACCATACAATTCATCCACTTAAAATGTACAGTTTACTGGCTTTTAGTATATTCACAGAGTTGGGCAACCATCACAGCAATCAATTTTAGAACATTTTCATCATTCTAATAAGAAATCTGTATCGACTGCAGCCACTCCCATTTACCCTCCTCCTCCCCCATCCTATGATAATCTCTAATCAGCTTTCTGTTTCTATAGATTTGCCTATTCTGGACAATTCATGTATAAGTGGAATCATATATCACGGTCTTTTGTGACTGGCTGCTTTCACTCAACACAATGTTTTTAAGGTTATACATTTGTATTACGTATGGTCAGCATGTATTAGTACTTCATTTACTTTTATTGCCAAGTAATATTCCATTGTATGGACATACCGCATTTAGTTTATACATTTATCAGTTGATGGACATCTGAGTTATTTCCAATCATGCTGCTATGAACATTCACATGCAGATGTTTGTGTGGGTATGCGTTTTCAATTCTCTTCGGTATATATACACCATGTTTCTCCGAAAATAAGACCTAGCCGACAATCAGCTCTAATGTGCCTTTTGGAGCAAAAATTAATATAGGACCTGGTATTGTATTGTATTGTATTGTATTGTATTGTATTGTATTGTATTGTATGATATTATATTTATCATATTATAAGATCCGATCTTATAGTAAAATAAGACCGGGTCTTATATTAATTTTTGCTCCAAAAGACGCATTACAGCTGATTGTCTGGCTAGGTCTTATTTTTGGGGAAACACGGTACTTAGGAGTGGAATTGCTGGATCATATGGTAACTGTTTAAAATTTTGAGGAACTGCTGAGTTATTTTCCATAGTGGCTGCACTATCTTAGAAACATTAATAAGATTAATTAAAATATGTACGGAAAAAATACAGAAGTTTTACTGAAGACCTTTGCAATTAACATATTCACAAATCCACTGTGGTGTCACTTTGTCCTTAGGGGCATTTTTTTTTTTTTAAAGAAACAGTTTTTAATCAGTTTAGTGTCACTGGATTTAAGATGAGTGAGCAGAGAACAATAAAGCTGACTGAGGAATAAATGCTGGGTGGTCAGCTAGACCCTCTCACCCGCTGAGTAACATACTTCCACAAACCAGGGTGTGATATGCAGAGTCCTGCCTCAGCAAATGAAAAAAACCTTGGATCTTCAGAGTTCCTTGAAAACAGTTAAAAGTACAGATATTAATATTAAAACCTATATATGCCTAGGATCTGCTTTACAAGATTTTTAAGACCATGGAATAGAACTCGTTCCTGATAAGGTTGATTAGTCACACTTTCCCCCATGGATAGATGGCTGTATGCATAATTATCTCAGGTTTTATTAAATTAAAATGACCATGTATCTTTTAGAATCATGTGCTGGATGCTTGAGATATTAAATAGTATAATACACAATCATTTAGGAATTAGTTGGAGTGTCAAGTTGTAAATTGACACTTAAAATTGCACTTATAAGTGCATGAAAAATTTTACAAAAGGGCAGGAAAAGGCACTCACTCACCTTTATTAGGAACTTTAGATGATACCTCACTTTTTCCAATAACAGAAGAAAGTAGATGTCAATTACTTGGGTTTGCAACTCAGAGAGGATAAATGATTTGTCCAGGTTCACACAGCTCATACGTGTTGGGGCTGGTATTTGGACTCAAGCCTGACAAAATAATGACCATTGCTAATATTTATCTAGTGCTACTTTTGTACCTCTCAGTGGCTTAAACCATGTGCATGCATTCTCTTACTTAATCCTCCCCATGAGCTTATGAAATCCTTGTCATCATCTGTATTTTACAGAACTGGAGGTCAGAAAGGTTACACATAACTTAGCAAAAGTTATGCCAGCAAGTGAGTTGAGAGAGTTGGGGTCCGACCTAAGAAGTCTATCTCACGAGGCCATTCTTAACCCCTGGGCTCTACTGCTTAATGTTCTCCAAGTGCCCCAATTTCTCCCTGCAACTCCATGCTGGCTTTCACATCGGCAACGTGTGAGGAAGTGTCCAAACTGAGTGAGACCTGTGATTCTAACCCTGGGTTCTCTGGACCCACAAAGGTCTATCAGGGCAGTCACAGGGCACCTTATGCTCTTTGCCACACTTCAAAAATATCTAATGTGTGCTATGTGTTTCTTAGTGATAAACTTGCTCACATTAGCTCAGGGCATGAGCCTCTGCCTAGACGAGTCAAAGCATCTTCATTCTGCTCGTCATTTGAATGTACAGTGACGCCAGTCAGCTCACTCTGAGCTTGCTGGTTATTTCCACGAATCAGGAGATTGGATTGGCATTTTCTATGCTTTGATTCACAGAAGTGGAGAAAGGTTTTAAGCGTAGTTTACTTGGTAAAGAAAGATGTCTTCCAGACATCATAGAGGGTCAAGAAGGAACTGCAAGGGCTCTTTGATGGTGAGGAAGTGGGACATCCTAGAAGGGACAAGCCGCTCTGTGAATGTGGAGGAGAGGATGTCCACTGGATCCCGGGAAGGCTTCCTAACGGACGGAGGGGCTTGGTAAACCTTTGTCCCTCATACCAGGCAGCAGAAATGGGTTGTCATGGGCTTGAGCTGCTGTCCTCGTTGTTTGGGGTAACCTTTGGGTCACATGGAGAAATGTTGAACTCTGGTTAGTGGCTGCGGATGTGGCACCTTCATTAAATGCAGTAAATAGACCTTCTACCAGTAGCCTCTTCCCCACAAATGACCCACATTGTTGTAAAGTTAACAACCACTAACAGGAAGTGGCAGAAATGCTTCTCAGCCGCACAGTGGATTTCATTAGACACTTGCCCAAAGTAGCTGTTTTGGTCAATTTGGCCTGTGTAGGTTCCTAGGGATGAATGGACTAATGCACTGTTCCTCATAATTCCATTTGTCTTGCTGTCCTCTTGGCCGTAGTGGGTATTTTGATTAAATGCATAGTGTCTTCTTTTCAAGCAACTGCACATACTGTGATTATAGGGAGGAACTTCTGGCAGGCTGAGATTTACAAACTGTTTCCAAGGTGTGACCCACTTACTTTGGGTCTTTGGTTTAGTGGGCTTCTAATTTAAATCTGTGTGGAGAGTGGTTCCAAAGACATGACAGAGGGGATGGTGGGCTCCACTCACCCTTGTAAACCATTGCATTGGAAGGTCTGTACCTCAGGCATCGCATGAGAGAAGAATTCCCAGGGGCTGACTGAGGAATGACAGGACACTTCTTGGATCAAAACATTCAAAATACAGGCTTTCAATCCCAGGGCAACATAAGCCATGTTGATATTAGATTTCACTTTTCTTAAGGCCATTGATGGAGCTGAAGAAACTTTAATTATGATTTTACCTTAAATGGGCTGTTTACAGTTGTGCTGACCCCAGCTGTGAAATCCCAACATTTATTGTTAATTAATAATCCCTTTTACTGAACACTTCTACCAAGTGGTAATGTATGCATTCTGAGAATTTGAATGCAAATATCCTTTCTTGCTTCAATTGATTTTTTTTATTCTACATCTCCAGCTTTCCAGCCCTGAAAAGCCAACAAAACAAAACATCAAAAGCATCACACCCAGAATATCATTCCCAGATGTCAACTGGACAAAGAACATTTTTAACCTTTCCATTACAGATAGGCACATTCACATATCTGATTAGATTGTGCAATCCTGAAGGGGAGATAACTGCTCTAACTGATCTTACAGATAAGGCAGTTGCCCTTCTGAGAGGTTGAGGGTCGTGCTCGGGATTCTGTAACTAGAAAATGGTAGTTGGAGCATCTGGGTTAAGAACCAACCAACACCTATTTTTCTTCCAACAATGAAGACTGGCATTGGAATTTGCACTGACTACTGTTTTCAAAAATAAGCATATGACGAAAGCAAGAAAACCAGAAAGTTTCAAAATGAAATTATCAGGTCTTGTAATTTCAAGTGTTCAAGTGTGATTTGGGGTTTTGCCTATTTTAGTATTGCCTGTTTCATTGTGAATTCCTAGAGGACAGAGATTAGACTCAAAACCTCTAGATTGGAAGAGGGAAGGGCATGAACTTAACTGAATGCTTCTCTGGCAGGCACTAGTGCATGGGGCTTTACATGAATTATTAATCTTCTTGAATTTCACAACAACCCTACAAAGGAGGAGGTTGGAGTTCATTTCAGTTTTCCATAACCTGGTCAACAATGCCTGTCTCAATTCTTTTGGGTGGTGACACACTGTATTAATAATTCAACTAGTTAATCACTAGCAGAGATCCTTTACTGAGCTTTCAGGGGAAGTTGTTTTCTAGAATCTGCTTTGAACCAGTCACTTGGACCATGCATCCACTGTTACTGAAAATAATGTCAAAGACAATCTCAGCCCCAGTTCTGTAGAGCCTTAGAAGAAAAGGGCAGAAGCTACGGCAGGAGAGTACTTTGCCGATTTCATACAGAAACGGAATGACTTTTCTGCAGAGGGATAGAACTGCACGGTGTATTGTTAATTCTTCTTAACAGTCTTCTCCAAAAGAGTTAAAAAGCCAGGGAAATGCAACGTTTGGAGTGAAGTAGGCTACACTTTGGTTAAAGACTCTGTGTATTTCCCAGGCTATTGTAGGGCTGCTATTCAGCTGGGATTTGAATGGTGGTGTGATTAGCATGTGAGCAAGTGTATAAAGTAGGTCTTTTTTTCCCCTTTCCTAAAAGAAGTTTTGTGGCATTTCTTTTTCTGACAGAGTTGGCATGAAGCTTTGACAAACACAGGCCCATGGAAAAGTTAAATAGGACTTAGAGCAGGCCCATTTTGTACAGATCCTTCACACTTAGAATGCAGACCAGCAAAGCATCTGGCAAGAGGCGCCTCAGATCACAGGAGTTAGCAAGGGCTGTTCCTCCACTGTGGACCTGTTATGAATGGCAACTCCAAGACCAATGGGAAAGTGTACCCGCGGCTCTTGACCATTCTCTGTCAGAAAACTATAGATGAGAACGTGCTTGGGACTCAGCTATCAATCTTATCCTATCCCTCAGCATTTACTGAGATAGATACCAAGCACTGAGGGAGATACAAAGAAATACAGGACATGGGTCCTGCTCTCAAGGGGCTGGTGAGAGGTTGAGAAGATAAAAGCACAAACGGCCAATGGAAAAAACTTGACCAGGTGTCTTAAGCTAATAATTAAATGAAATTTTTTAAAAATTTAAAAATCTAGCTCAGGGCTGAACTAGGCTCTGTTCCCAGCTTTGCTGTGTTAGCTGGGTGACCTTTGGCAAATCACTGTCACTTTAGGCATGATAAAATGGGGGTGATTCCCTCCTTGCCTACCTCATAGACCAAAGGATATGATGTAACACGTATCTACAGGAATACGCTTAGAAGCATTGTAACTGTAAAGTCGTATTTGTACACTATATATATTTGGTCTTCTGAATCTGCTCTCTCCTCTTCAGTGTGTCTATTTCTAACCCGTGTTAGGTGCATGGGATCATACACCTACAGCCGCAAACATTTCTTTACAAATTGTGTTTCTAGGGCAATAGCCTCTTCTCCCCCACACATCCTTTATGCAATGAATATATAGGAGTCATTTCTCAAAATTGCCATTCTGATCCTGTAGGCCTTTCTCTTCAGAACAGGACTTTTACGACACCTCATGAACTACAGAATAAACTTCTTAGTATATTTGAGACCCTTTAAAAACTGGCCCCCACCAACCCGTTTTACTCCCCATTCATTCCCTTGTTTCCCATCCCCTCTAGTCCCCCGCTGCAAACCCTTGTCCCAGGCAGCTCCATTCTGTGGCTATTCTAGGCACTTTCCCACCATGTCATTCTTTTTGCTTGGTATGTACTTCTTACCTCTTGATACTCAATTCAACTTGTCACCCCCTCTGTGAAGCCTTTCCAGATTGCCTCCGGGCAGAATTAGGTCTTCTTTGGGCTCCCATACCACTTTGTATACACCTTCCTTCTGTAAAAATATTTGGTTGGTTTCACAGTGTTTTACAGTTCCATCTTAATAGATTATGACTTCCTTGTATATGATAGGTGCTCAAAATGTTTTATTGAAGAAAATATCAATAAAAATTTATTTTAGAAACCACAGACAAGAAACAAAAAGAAACATAAAATTTTTGTTTCCTATACTACCATAACCTTAAGGTAACCACTGACACAGTTTCTTCTTCCTATAAATAGCTGAATTATTATTAAGTATAATTATAAAGCTAAACGCTGGGTGCTTAATACATACTTTCTGCAAGTTGGTGTGATGAAATGGAAAAAAAAACCTTGCTTTCTAGAGTTTCTATCAGCCCATAATGAAGTCTTAACTAACCGGGGAGAACTGGGAGTATGTACCTTAAGAACAGCAAGGTGTTTTAAATTCAATTTTGCATTCATTTTGAACTTAGTTGACAGACTGAATTTGCACTAACTGTGATAGCTTCTATTAAAAAAAGCATTTAACTTACCCTGAAAACTAGGACTGTATTTAGAATGTGTGATTTTTCTTATTCTTGTCTTGCCTTAGGACGGCCTCTAAAATGGGAAAGCAGAAACCTCCTGCTGTAGAGGAAAGACTCCCAAGGTGGGAGTTGAGAAATCTGAGTTTATGTCCCAGCTTTGTTGCTAACTTCCTGGGTCAGCTTGGCCAAGTAACTTTCCCCGTCTTGACTCTTGCCTCATCTGTGACATGGGACAATTAAATCTTCCAGCATAAAGAGTCCTAATTGTTTTGCCCAACTGGATATTTCCTCTGAAATCTCTGTTCCTTAAAATGTTGTGAAGATCTCTTCACTTCAAGGGGGAGAAGTAATGATTTTCTCCTTTAACCTTTTTCTGTTTGATCATATGGCCATACTTGTTCTTGCTTATATCACTTCAAAAGTATTAGAGTCATTGCTTTTACCTATTGCAAAACCTCTTTCAAAGAATCGCCTAGTGTACTAGCACACTGCTTGCTTGTATGTTTGCCTTTTGAAATTTTGTTCTAGGTTAATCTTGCTTCCCACTATTCCGAGAGGCTGAGATTGATATACCAAAATAATCTGACTCAGAAGAGAAAGGAACTAACAGCATAGAGCCCCTAATGTATTCTTGACGCTTCATGTGTTTTATTCAATCCCGGCAACATCCTTGTGGAATGAGTGTTTTACTCCAATTGTATAGATGAAAAAACTGAGGCATAAAGAGGTTAAGTATTAGGAGTTAACTCCAGAACTGTGTATCTTATTTCAAAGCTCAGGCTTCAAGACCATTTAATCACTCTTCCCACTCTCACCCCCATCCAGGGCACCAGTCGTCTTTTCTTGGTTAGTATCAAGCCTCTGTTTAATACTTCCAGGGATGACGAGTTTTCCTCAGAGGCAGTTTAATTGTTCAAAAGGTTATGTTAATAAGCAATCTACCTTCTTATAATTTTAGCTGAGCATCAATTATGTTTGGTTCCATGTTGATAAGTAAGTACTAGTGTTAATAATAGAATTAATCAGTTTTATAATTAAAAGCCCCTGAATAAATGGTAATGTGTCATTTCAACAAACACTGAGCACTTGTAATGTACCAGATGCCTAATTAGATGAATCGGATATGGTTCCTTGCCCATGTGTCTTCTGGAGCAGACCCTGAGCAGATGCAGTACTAGAAATAAAGCATGGACACTGTACTACAGAGGTAGCAGAATTGAGCTGGGGGTGGGGGGCAGTAACATCACAGTTGTTTGGATGGCCAGATTAGGAGAATGCCCTCCTAGGCCCCACTTTCAAAGAAGGCTTTGCACTGAAGAAGAATTCTTTTTAGCAGAGTGGTTTCTCTGCCTCAGCTCTGACCAGTACCAATGGCCGTCCTTTTGAATAAGCTTAGAGCACAGAAGGTGGAGGGGCCTAAGCATCGAGAGTTTTCCCCTGCCCACTCCCATTATATAGATGGGAAAACTGAACTCAGAGAAATTACCTGTCTTAGAAAATGTGTAAAATCCCGAAACAAAACTCTTCTCGTGCAGATTCAAGTTTAAATCAAGTAAATACCATATTTTAAAGCATCCCTTTACACTCTAGATTTGGTTGCAAGTCTGATATTGGCTCCCTGTATCAGTAATCTGCAAGCCTTTTAAACCTTAACATCCCAAAGCACAGTAATATATTATTCTAAAAACAATGCCATTAATATGATTACATTAATAAGGAATAACCCTGTCAGTCCCTCCCAAGTTCCTGCCAGCCTTATTTTGAATGCACACGTATTCTCACTGACATCCACCTTCATCCATAGCGTTCTTTCTGGACACACCCCACAGATGTCTGCCTTCTGGCCTTTGGTCATGTCTTTCCCCTTCAAAACACCCTCCTTTCTCTGCCTGTGGGAAAGGGTATCCATTCTTAAGGCTGGTTTCTGCGCACCCCACTCCCTCACGACGCCAACTTTGGGGTTCTTTCACCTCATATCAAGTCATTTCCAGGTCTGGCACCAGTTAGTGACCTTAAACAAATTTAAACTTATACTCTGTTGGTGTAACTTTCCTTACCTAAATAATGTGGCAGTTGAATTAGATGGTCTTTATGTGAGATCGTTTGGGAAAAAAAAGATTCCATACCTAGGGCCGTGCTTCAGTTGGAGGTCTTGACCTTGTGGAATTGTTGAATCCTGCCACAGGGTTGCGACATAAAGGGAAAGATGAAGAGATTCACTATCACACGTTTTCACAATTTTAACTTAGTCATAAAGCTTTAAACGTATTTAAGTGGCATTGTGGCACAATGGAAAGAAGATTTTTGTCTTGGGGTCATACAGTTCAGGGCTCAAATTTTGGCCACACTATTCGCTAACTTACGTCCTGAAGCCAGGGTTGTAACCTCTGAACTGGAGTTTTCCCATCTGTAAAAGGGGAACAATAGTTCCTGTCTTACAGGTTGTCCCAAGATTCGAAGATGCCTGGCAGAGAGCAGGTTCTTCCACATTAATCTACCGTAGCTCCTAAACTTTTTGTATGGAAACTTGCCTGTCATAGATAATTGGCTAGCTTCAGAACAAATATGTATGTCAGAAAGCACTACCTGGATTTATAGAATAAGTATGGATGAGGCTAAGTTTATCTTATGTTTGAGAAGTAACTGTGGAGTCCTTGCAAAGAATCCTGTGGCACCTGCATAGATCTAGCTACCTTTCCATTTGATCTGCACTTGCTTCAGGAAGGTGTTTTCCAATTGGGAGAGAACAAGTTGGAAAATTGTCTTTAATGCATTCCAGTGTTCTGAGGCAAAGACTTGCTGGAGATATTGAGCAGAGCATATTAACCAATATCATTTAAAGTTGATTAAAGCTATCATCTTAATTAAATACAAGAGAACAAGAAGTTCTCAGTCCTCTGGTAGCAATTAAAGACTAAAGAGTCAATTTGAAGTTGTTTTTGCAACTCTTAAAATAATACTCCCGCTCCCCCCTCCCATGAAAAGAGTTTCTTAGCTATAGACATGCCCTCACATTGAGGGTTTTGAAAGCTGTTAGGACCACAAACCTGCTGGCGAAGCCTTCTGCTGCCAAGGCATCTGAGTTCTCAAAAGCAAGAGGGTTCAAGCTCAGGATACGCTGATTTGGAAAGAGAGCCCAAACAAAGGGCCTTTTGAGGCAGGAAACTGGGCTTTGGCTTCAGCACAGAGCAATGTGGGATTGGAAAAGCGCTCTGGGACTTGCTGAGGAGAAGAGGGACTATGAGATCGATCGATGGAGGAAGTATAAAGTTTCTCCATACAGTGAAGAGTTTATTTCAAAACCCTCGAAAGTTGGTTTCAGAAACTGTTTGTTATCTTTCCTCTGTCAGCTTAATCAGCATGCCTATAAAATGTGGGCTTAACTTTATATGTCTTTGAGCAGAAAAGGGAAATGATCTGCGAAGGTACATGTAGATGTCACTGTTCTAGCAAGGATGTCTGATGAATCCTTTTCATGTAAGACCCCCGGCAACTGCATTCATTAACTCATTTATTCACCCACTTATTCCTGCAGTATTTATTGATTATCTGCTATAGGCTATATTGATATAGCTATGAAGTCAAAAAGATACAATTCCTACTCAAGGAGCTTAAAATCTAGTTGACCAAAACTTGAAGATTTGAAATGAAGGAGACAGTCTTTCTTAATACCGCGTTTCCCTGAAAATAAGACCTAGCAGGTCCATCTGTTCTAATGCGTCTTTTGGAACAAAAATTAATATAAGATCCAATCATATTTTAACATAATATAAGCCCTGGTCATTAATATAATATAATATAATATAATATAATATAATATAATATAATATAATATAATATAATATAATATAATATAATATAATATAATGTTATATAATATAATACTGGGTCTTATATAATACAGTATTATAATACAATATAATATCAGGTCTTAGATTAATTTTTGCTCCAAAAGATGCATTAGAGCTGATGGTTCGGCTAAGTCTTATTTTTGGGGAAATATGGTAAGTATTTCCCACTGTGTCCACAGATGCATGACTCTCTTCCCCCCACCACCCAAACAGATTTTTAAAATTGACTTTCCCTGAAGTGAGCCTTCTAATACTCATCTTCACAGATATTCTAAACAGAAGCAAACTGACCAAAAGAATGAGTCCAGCAGGGGCAGTCAATTAATTAGACAAGGGCTATAAACATGAGAGAAGATTCAACGATGTAACTCAAGGAAGAGGAAATAATTTAAATGCTGGTGGATTCCACTCTTCATTTCCCTCCATTTTTTTATTTTTGTGTATCTAAACTGCATCTATTAAGCAAAAATGTTCATGACCAGAAAAGACCTACTTCCTGTCAACACTTTGGTAAGATTTGGGGGCGGGGCAGGGGCAGAGGTGGGGCCGGGAGGAATAGAACAGTGGGAACAATAGAAGGAAAAGAACCATTGACAAGAGAACTTAACACTGGGAGGACCTGGGTCAACTGAGCCCCAGTCACCATAGAAGAAGAGCAGTGGCTTTGGGCCACACTGATTCTTCTGGAACAGATAGGGCTCAGAGATGTGAGGCAAGAAGGGACAACTTCTCATGAATTAGTGATATTAAATGTTTGCTCTATGCCCCACCCAAATGTGCATCAGTTGTGTAGCTTCCAAGAGTGAGGCGTCTAAGTTTACTCAGTCTCTGTCTTGTGGTTGTATTTATGTGGCAGTAAACTATTATTGTTCCTACACAGTAGTTTTAGAGATATGCTTGATTAGCAAATGCAAACATGCTTGAATTCACAGGTGCCAGGTCTTTGAATCCATAAACAGGTAGCCTAACATTAGTTAGATGTTGTCATGAGATGTGAGGATGGGTTTTCTCTCTCGCTGGATTTGTACTGCTAGTGTAGTGTATGACAGCTGGACCTAATCAGAGAAATCACAATGGCTGATTGGTTTATTAGATAAGAACATTTAGAAGAAAAGTTTCTGATATGTTTATAGATACCTAGGCTACACACACAACTTTTCTCTCCCTCTTTGAAGTGTGTTTGTGTGGTAGATTAAAATTAGGAGAAAAACTATTTCTATGCATATTTGGAGAGGTAGAATATAGATAATAAATATGAGTTTATGAAGAACCCTGACTGAAATCTGAGTCAGGGACCTCATCTTTTTACTTCCATATTCCTAGTGCCTAACTTGGGTCCTGGTACATATAAGTTGTTCAGAAAAAATTGAACAAAACAGAAAAGCCTGCATTTTTAACACTAACATAAAACATTTTTTTAGCCTTTTTTTAAAAGGTAGATTTGTTTTTCATTATCGATGTCTCAAACTATAGCACTCCAAATTTGGGGAAAAGAGGGAAAATCACCCATAATCCACCACCTAATGCAAACACCATTTGGGCATATTTCCTTTTAGTAATTTTTATTTGATTTTCTGTCGGTTATTTGGGTATATCTACGTATTTTGTATGTTGCTGATAGTTATTTTATCATTATTTGACCAAATGACCCGTTATGATCATTCAGAATTAAGCATCATTCATTCCCTCTCTCTTTCCTTTACCTTACCCCCCCAGATCAAAACTGTGGGGTAGGTGCGATTGCCCCCTCTTTGCTAAGGCTAATGTAACAAAGTACCCCTAACTGGGTGGCTTGAACAGCAAAAATGTATTGTCTCACAGTTCTGGAGCCTAGAAGTTTGAAATCAAGGTGATGCAAGGTTATTCCTTCTTAGGGCTGTGAGGCAGGGATCTGTTCCAGGCCCCTCTCGTTGGCTTGTGGATGGCTGTCTTAATGTCCATATGGCCTTCTCCCTGTATGCATGTCTCTGTCCAGGTATCTCCTGTTTTATCAGGTTACCAGTCATTGGATGAGGACCCACCCTAACAACATTGCAACTTGATTGCTCCGGTAAGCTTTATCTCTAAATAAGGTCCCACTCTGAGATCCTAGGGTTAGAATTCAACATAAGAATATTTTTAAAGATGGGAGGGGGACAACACAATTCAACCCATAACACCCCCAATGTATATGTGAGGAAATTGAGGCCCAAGCCAAATAACTTGAGATTTTAATTTAGGCCCATGTGACTCTGAAATGGTGCATTTTCATCATATCCTGTGTTCTACCCATGAATTAAAAATACTATGAACAAGGGAAAAAATGCCTTCCTTGATGTGAAGGTGATTAGTGAGACAGTGTTTAATCATTAGTAACTGCTAAATGCAACTGACCAGTTGAAACCAGTATATTTAAAAAACAAGATTAAGTATAGCACCCACTATGCTCAATTAAAACTTTGTTGTTGCTCTAAAGCATTTGCTAAACCTGTTGTTCAGATGGTTCCATTCTTATTTGAAAGCTCAGGGAAGACAGTGACCTATAGGCTATCTAGCATTCCAGTAATTCCTAGCAATTAACCACATTCCCCAGGAAAACCAATCAATATTAGACATTGACCATTGATTTTTTTAGTTTCTCCAGCATTTTTATAGATTCCTTTTAGTTTTTAGTTTTCCTTCTCCTGCATCAGTGCCTATGACAAGCTACACACACATGCATACACAGCCTATGTACCTACACACCAAGAGGCCCCAGGGAAGGCGAGAACCAGTATAACAATAATCAGCCAATGTAGCCAGTCTGTCTGTGGTCCTTAGGGTGTCCATGTTCACAAGAAGGACAGAAGCTGCTGAAGCTGTTGAGCAGAAGAGGTTGCATGGTCCCTGCTCAGCCCTCTCCATTATGGAGGAGTGGACGTGGCACTAGCCTGACTTTCAGCCCAAGTGAATATTGAAGCCTGTGAGTAGTGTCCCCTGGAGTTTTGCAGCACGTACGTACCTGGGTCCTTTGTCCACAGAGTACCCTTGAGCAAATCACTATTTCTTTTCTTAATTTCCTCACGTGACTATAAAAGAAAGGATTTGAACTCTGAACTCGCTTTTATGCCTGTGCGTTGTGCAGTATAGGTGCATAATAAATATTTATTGGAAAAAGTGAATGAAAATGAACACGTAGTCCCCGTAGCGATGGAAGTAACCAAGAAAGTTCCAGGGGACATGCCATTCATTCGAACCAGCATGAAGTACTAAGAAAATCCCTAGTTATTTTCCTTTAGCTGGCAATAATCAAACATTGAAAAGACATTGGTAATTTAGAAAACTACATATACAGTTGCCTTTGCCTGTTTTAAAGGAAAGGAGCTCCCACCTGGGAACAAAGGGCTACCCTAGCCATCATTCTTCATTCTAATGTAGTCCTCAGAGAAGGTCATGAACAGTAACCAGTGAACAGAATGTGCTATATCCGTATGGTACTGTATCTCTAAACTCCACAGTAACCCCGCAAGGTGCCTGTACTATCCCCATTCTACAGATGGCTTAGAGAGGCAGCAAGTTGACCAGTGAATGTCACAGGATGAAAAAGAGCAGCTCTATGCTTCCCACGCAAATCTATTTGACCCCAAAGCCTGTGCTTTTTCTGATAATCTGTATTGTCAGTCACCCACACCAAAGGCTTGGTGACTTTCATAATACATATTTAATAACTATATGTGAAGTAATGGATTTCTTTATGGGCCAAAATAACACTGACCTCTCCAGTGTTATTTTGAGACACACCATCCCGTATTTATAATAGTGATATTTTTGCGCCTTTCTGTGTGCCAGGTATTATCTGAGGCAACTTCACACACAAAATCTTATTCCTCTCACATCACTGTGAGAGGTTCACTGACTTGTCTGGAGACAGGACCCAGGTGTGTCTGACTCCAAAATCCACATGCTTGGAGCTACATCTTTCTACTCTTTGCTATTGGACTTCACTTTCCCCACAGAGGGATTGCCATCTTCAGCCATTTAGTCCTAATCTATACCAAAGTACACTCCTGGATAGTGCTATGTGTTAAGATAACCTGAGAGAGTGAATAGGGAGAGTATAGCCATCAGTTTCCGAGAGGTGTTTGAGGCAAAGAGGGAAACAGCCTCAGACCCTCCTGGATAGCAGGCAGTGTTTATTGGAGTTGTGCTGTCCCAGACCTGGCATGGCTGTGAGAAGCCTTCATACATCTTATTCGGGATTGATGGGCATGCGACTAAACCATGCAGAAGGCTTTTCCTTGGGAAGGTGGTTGGTCACATCTCCACGGGTGATCTTTCTAAAACACAGCCTGGCCGTGCCACTGTCCACCCAGATGTATTTCTTCGAGTCTCTGCTGTGTATCTAGCACTGTGTGGAGGATAAATAAAAAATATTGCCTCTGCTGGCTAGGAAATCAGTCTTGTTTGAAAGCCATATACACAAAACATAATTTTAGAGCCAGTTAGGGATCTAAAGGTTACCCTTTAGGCTGCCTCTTCTTGACAGTGTTCTGGACAACTCTAGTTCTGCTAGGTTGTCCATCTTCCGGTGGAAACTCAGCAGTGAACTTGGATGACGTTTTCAGGAAGTAAGGTTCATGCCAGATACGCTTTGGGATTTGACCAAATAGTCCAACCTCCTCTCTTTAATAGATAAGGAAAGGGGACTTTATTTTATTAAGTCACAAAAGAGTCCAACCTTGGGCCCCAAGACCCAGCCCAGGGCCTTTTCTGCTGCACAGGGGAACCTCATCATTTTATCCCCCACTCTGTTTCTGTCTTCAAACCAGACAGTCCTAAGGTACATATGTTCTCCTGAATCTTGAAAACATATGCTTCTCAGGCTTTTTCTCCCCTTCTCAGATAGGCCCCTGAAGTTTGATGTCTGAAATCATTGTTTCTCTTTTGGAGCTTTTCTGGCAAAGATATTGTTAAGCTAAGGTCATCACAATGAGGCAGAAGAGAATGTGGGAGGAGAACTGCAGATTCGAATTCTTACAGGATCCTTATGGAGGAAAACCTGGTTTTTCGATTGGGATGTTACTGGCCCCCTGGACAGGAGGGAGCTCTTTGAGGTCAGGAACCCTGTTTTACTCATTGCAGTATTTTTCCATCCCTAGCACACAATAGATGCTCAGTTAACAGTGGATATTCAGTGTGGTTTAAAATTGTGTTTATTTGGTATATGCATATATAAATTGCATTTTATGTATATTATACTTTTTTTTTTTAAAGCCCTTGAATTCAAAAAGGAAAATGTTTGGCTTTTTGAACAGTGACTCCCAAATCAACCTGAGATAGAATCATCTCAAGGTCTCGTTAAAAATGAGAATTCTCAGGCCCTTGCCCAGGAAATTCTGATTGAGCAATTGAGTAGGTTGGGGCAGTGCCTGGAATGTGTTTTGTAATAGATGCTCCTGATGATTTTGATGATTGGCCAAATCTGAGAATCACCATCCAGATTGTTCAATTGTTCAAATCTTGTTCGATCCCCAATTTCACCCTTAAAAACAGACGTGAAAATAAGCACTAGGTTTCAGGCCTGGAACCTTCAAACAAACAAACACGTGCATAGGAATACAGACAGGATGTATTTGGAACAAGTGGCCAGTGTACCTGGTGTCAGATCGAGAGGGGCAAGGGAGAGAAATGATTTGCAAGCCTAATTAGACCTGCTCCCAGTTCTCAAACCTGCAGCTCTAAGCCTCCTGCTAATTGGCAGTCCCTTAATAGATTAGGACTTGGCATTGGGTTTGCATGTTATTATAAACCACACACAGAAAAACCCAGTGGCTGAGGAACTCCTGCCAAACCCAGGCCTGGGTTTTTGTGAGGCTTTTGAAGTGCACTAGTCTTTCAGTATTTTGTGTAGTCCGTGTGCTGAAAGGCATCAAACTGTTCCTTTGGATGGGATTTGTGAAGGGCGAGTTTGTTGAATAATTAATTCCCCCAAACCCATTCTGTCATCTTGACGGACAAGCAGGAGCCCACATACGCAGTTCTGCTCTTTGCGGTATTTGGAGCATGATAGGAGAGATTATTTCTGGAATCCAGCCCCCTTCCCTTCGTGTTTTTGGTGGGGAAGGAAGAAGCATTAGAGTGCCTCTGCTAGGAGCCTGGCTATTTAACACGCCATCTCAGAAAGTCCTCACAGCAGCCCTTCTAGCCTGCAGGACCTATTCTGCCAATGATGATGCTGAGGTCCTGAGAACTCACTAGTCCAGGGTCACACTACCACAACCTGGCAGGCAGGGGAGGGACTTGTACCTAGGTCTGAACTGTCACCCAACCAAACCAAACCCGGAAAATACTTGGATTGTTTTGGGTGCTCAGTTGATTACTACAGGGGATGAAAGTTTTCTGCTGTTTACATCATGCACAGGGATGCCTGTTGTCATCGTGGATAATATAGGTACTATATGTGCTCCCCTCCTTCCTCAAATTATATAATAGAGTCCCCTACTTGGAGGTGAGACTCCCCATTACAGAGCCACATCATCCAGAGGGACGAGAGAGAGGCTGGAGAAAGTGGCTTTCACCAGAGCACACAGGCCTGTTCCAGGCTCCAAAGGCACAGTCTGGTGTTCTGGGAGCCTTGCTCTCTGCTCCTGTCCACCCATTCAGGTTCCAGTTGGAGAGCCTTCCATTTCTTTCCAAGTCCATTTCCACAAAGGGAGAGCTGTATTGGAGGCTGAGATTTCCATGAAAACCTTCCATTTTTCAGGCAAACATACCAGGCAGCTCTTGTGGCAATACCATGGTGAAGGAAAATAATGTCATTTGGCGTTTTGCCCTTTAAAAAAGTGTGTGTGGGGGGGTGGGGTAGGCGGGTGGGGGGAGGATGGGAAGAGAGAACAGTGGGGGCTTTGTAATTTACTGCAATAGAGAGGTCAGGTGGGCAGGGTCATGAGGGAAGGAGGGGTACAGAGAAGGCTTGAACCCCCCTTGGGCTTCCATACCCTCCTCTCCCCCTCTGCCTGATTCACACATTTTGGGCCTTTGTAAAGGGGAAGTTTGGGGGGGTATGTTTTTATTTGGAAGAAGGACTCCAGACATTCTGTCCCTCTGAGAGAAGCTGGCTCCTTGCTGCTTTGCAAGGATTAAGGGTCCGGCTTCCAGAACCATTGAAGAAACATCCCAGGAACTACCCTTTTCTCTCAACAGCTGAAAAATGCATCACAGAGCAGTAGCTTCCTGGAGAGTTTTGGCAAAAGATCTTCCCTCTGGAACAATAGGGTTCCTATAGCCAACCACCTAGGAGTTTTTACTGCAGCCCATTCTCCCACGCTGATCTGAATGCCCGCATTTTGTTGTCCCCATCCTGGTGGGGGAAGGGGTGGGGCTGCCAAAGGGACTGAGGGTGGCCCCAGAGCACATGGATTTCTGTCTCCAGAGGGCTGGCCAGTTGATGAGATGCACCCCTTCTCAGGTCCAGTCGAAAGTACCTAAAAGACAGGAAATGTGATTGCTGCACAGAACTGTGGAAAGCCAGCCTGACCCAGCACCATGCCTGCTGTGCTGCCCTGAGCCCGCTTCCGATCTTAGTGTCGGCCTGGCCCAAACTGAGCTGGTACTGCTTACCTGGGAAGGGTTTATTACCAGGAGGAATAAACGAGGCCCAGCTATAAAGAGCCTAGAATCGTATCTGGTTTGCAGCAGTTGCTAATGCTAATTCCCACCTGCCTCTCACCCACACCACATTTTTGCCAATGCCCACTTCTTTGACAGAGCCAAGAGCTGCCAATCATTAAGTCAGTTTCTAATTGAAGGTCTGCAGAATTGGGGATGTTTCCTGGAACTGTTCTTTATAAAAGAGCATCTTTGAACTCCGAGGAGCTGTGCTTGGCCAGTCTACCTTTATGAACTTATGCTCCTCGGTTACCCCAGCCAGGATTGTGGGCAGGATGATACCCATCTGCTCTACATGGCTGCCATGGAAACGAAGCCTTCGGTTTGTTTATAAAACGCCCCGCACTCGTTGGATAAAGGTGAAAACTCCTAAACTTAGAAAGGTCCACAATGCACCTGGTAAAAACCACCCTTTTCAGTTTACATATGAAGAAATAGAGCCTGGGAGAGCAGCAGTGTGATTATATAGTTAGCAGCAGAATGATCACGGGTGAATACAAGTTATTATCAATTATCTTCGGCTAGTTTTTGTTTTTTAAGGTTGCCTTGGCAGAAGAAACTTAACTCCTAATATTCCCAAACTTGCCTGTGTTATCCTCTTACTGGTATCAGGCATGTCGTCACTACACCAAAATCTGGGCTTGAAATGCTTTTCCTCCCCAGGATATCATTGGCTGAGCTGATCCAGCTCCGAATACCGGAGACTCTTTATTACTCAGTAGGTAAAAGGTTGACTAATTTGCTAGAACAGCCACACCAAGTAGAATGATCCCAATATATTTCTTTGGCTTCAGCTTAACTTCAATTTATAGTAATGCTCGTGATGATTAAACCAGAAACCCTTTTCCCCAATTAAGAAATTTCTTCTGGATTGAATAACATTTTTAACTACTAGTTTTTCCTTTTTCACATCTTTTCAGTATCTATGTTTTAGGAATCAGATGGTCTCCCTCAAACTTACT
The DNA here is from genome assembly GCF_036562045.2 of Rhinolophus sinicus. Classification (NCBI taxonomy): domain Eukaryota; kingdom Metazoa; phylum Chordata; class Mammalia; order Chiroptera; family Rhinolophidae; genus Rhinolophus; species Rhinolophus sinicus. Next base: position 25,169,591 of record NC_133756.1, on the reverse strand, counting down.
TTTTTCCTTTTTCCTCAGGGTAGTAAGTTGGGTAGGGAATGAGGGTGGAATACAGAAGCAGTTTTGTTAACTTTTAGGGGGAAAAACTTTCGAGTTCTGAATTCTTTTTTTCTTTTAGTATAAGGTGAAATACATTATTGCCATTCAAAGATAGCAAGGAATGTTTGAAATGCATTTACTGGGCTCGTCAATAAACTGGTATTCCATGTCTGCTGGCTGCCAGGTCATGTGTTGAAGGCGTCCTCTGCTCCCTGGACATTTTAGAAATGCCTCTATGGGAGTTCCTGTCACATTGCATCATGGGTAGTTTCCCCCCAAGTGTGCATTCTTCGAGGGTGGGGACCACATCTTAATAGTTTCTGTAGCCCATAATTCTCTGAGTGAGGAGTTTTCTCGTTCAAAGCAGCCTTTTTCTCCTTCACTTTCTTGCCACCCAGTGTAATGTGTAAAACTTGGTGGGGCCTGGACCAAGCCTCAGATGTCTGAGAAAGAAGTTTGACTTGTACTTTAATCAGGTATTTTGTAATGCCCTTCACTCCCTGGATACTTCTAAAATGAAAATGGAGCCTAGAAGGACAGCACAGAGAGAGGAAATCAACTAGAAATTAAAAAGTGATTAGTGAGTGTTTAAGCAGAAGGTCAAAGGGATTATTTTGGACTTCAAACTTTTCAGCTTTCAGGGCTTGTATTCAGTTACAAAATTACATCCCTGAATTATTTGTGCAGGTGGCAGCTGTCATAGTTGAAGAAGGTTTCAGTGCTTTACAAAAGGAACATTGACAGGGCTGGGAATGGGGAGTGTGCTGCTGGGGTGAGGGTTGTCTTATCTGCAGCACCCTGGAATGGCTCCAGTCTTGCTCAACTTGAGTGACATTCCTTGTCTGAGCTGACGCAGCCCTGTCCAGGTTAGTTCAGCCACCTTCTTGAGGAAACCAGTCAAGCCAGTTGATTGGCATCATGTAAACAGCTGGATAGTAGATTTTCAGGACTGGGAGGGCAGAGAACGCACCATGGTTAAATAGCTACCATGTGATATTTCATCCTCACAGCTCTTCAGAATGGCTGTTGGCATCTTCTCTTTACACTTGGGGTTCAGAGAAGTTAAGCAGCCTGCTGAAGATTGCATAGATTATAAGCGGCAGAACTGGTTTTCAAACCCAGGTCTAAGTTGCCTTGTTGACATTGATGTTCTCCTTTTTACTTAGAGCTTTCTTCAGGGCAGAGATTCTCCAGAGGGTCACAGCAAAAGGCCTGGTGGGCTGACAGTGATCCCTTTGTCCCTGGGGCAGCTGGGCAGGGCAGGGTGTAGCTCCTGAGTCACTAAGCAGTGGCCTCAGCTTATGTGGGGCTGCCCTACAAACTATTTTCTGATAGTTTCACTTCGTGAAAAAGGCCTGGAAACAGTGAAAATTAAGTGTCTTGAACATCATGCAGCCTAACCACCCACCTGAGACTTGAAGCTGGTGAGGTTCCCCATAAATTATTCCTGATGGAATTATCAGCTCTTCACAAGGCTATGATATGTGCTATTGTGTTGTTTTGAGGGATACGGTTAGCTAAACAGGGTTTGGGAAATGAGAGAGATTAGCTGTAGAGGTAGGAGAGGGGGTAGTTCAGAATTCAGAAGGGGTAAAAAGGATCCACAGGTCAGAGTGTATTGGGATGGAGTCAGGTCTTTTGAATTTTAGTTTGTTTCCTATACATTTATTCAATACATATTTGTTGAGCACACTCTAAGTGCCTGGAATTATTCTCTGTGCTGGAGATACAGAGATGAATAAAATATATGGACCCTGTTCTGAAGAGCCTCTCAGCGTGTACAGGAGACTTACCGGAAAGGAATAATTAGAATGCTAGAGTGTGGTGAGTCTCAGTCTTCACATCTCTTAAATGGAGTCAATGACATCTAAGATCTCTTATAGTTCCAGACTTTATGTTCCAGCATGTTACTGCAATGTGCCGAATTCCATTTAGAGTGCGCTTTGTGATACCAACCAATATCTGACGGACTTTAATTCTTAAATCGCTTCTCACTGGCTTTTACTCTTTAAAATTCATGAGCCTCTATCAGAAGGAGACTGTTTTATTTTTATTTTAAATAACTATTGCCTTAAAAAATAGAACTCTGATAGCTCCCCCACTGCCAGCCTCATGGAATAAATTTGCTAAGAGCTTCTAATCCTTATGCCTTGTACTAACTGAGACCTTTAGCAAGTCATTTAGCTTCTGAGCCTCAGTTTCCCCATATCTAAAATGCAAATATTATTAACTGCCTTGTAATGGCGACTTGACATAATCCTTGGATTTATAATTGAAAACATAGTTAGGAGGCTCAGTCTTAGATTAAGATTAACACGGATACATAAACACATGCACATATCCATTCACACATACACATGTCGAATGAGGCCATTACCTACCATGGAGGACACTTGAGTCAAGAGTTAGTTATTTCTATTGTTATGGGTTCATCCAAGGACTTCCATATTCTCTAGAGCAGGGATGGAAAAGACAGATGTCCACAGGGCCCAGGCAGTTTAACAGAACTGACGGAAGTAGACCGGGGTATAGGAAAATTGACAGTACAAGCTGAGTGAGAATGGCGACTGACACATAGCCTTAGTGGCATGGAATCAGTAGGGAATGCTGGCACCTGGAGAATGGATGCAGCACGGCTACCACTGCCTGTATTGCCACATGGTGTTAGAGCTGATTTAAGGAGTTGGAAATCTGGATGTTACGTGAGACCGCCCGTTATTAAATGTTAACAACTAATTTAAAAAAATTGAAACCGTGGGTGGGCGAAACAGAACATCTCTGCAGACCAGATTTGGCCATGGGCTGCCAGTTTGTGACTTTTGACTTAGAACCTGGACCATGTGGCTTGATGGGTTACCTTGGAGTACCCTGACAGCCTTGGGTTGCCGGCTGGCATGATATTGTTCTCACAAGGCCTCCAATAATGCTTCCACGCTTTGTCTTTGGCACCACATCTCGCTCCAGTCTTGCCTTTTGACTCTCTCGAACTTTGGCCCTCGTAGGTGTCTAATATTCTGCCAGTCCACAGGTTGTTTATTTTATTGCCACATAAACCTGGGGTTTGTGTCCACCTGGGCAGCATGGCTTAGATGGGGGCATGAATGCTGACGAAAGCATGTTTAATTGTTGGAAAAATAAAAAGAAATCTTTCTTTTCACCCTTATATTATATATAGCTTTACCTCCCATTCAGCCTCGTGTGATCTTTGAAAACGCATGGCATGGTTCTTGCTTCTCTCTGACAGGGTGCCAGGTGCTGTAACCACTGTGGAACCCCCTTCTGTTTATGCAATCCCAAGAAATCCCTGGAATTACGGGATTTTATCAGCCTGCTTTTCCCTGAGGATCAGATTGCATTTGGAAGTGACTGGCAGGCCCACAGCTACTTGAGTGAGCTTTTGACATCATTCTGATCACATCTTATCCCTGCTTAAAAGTTTTCAATGGCTTCCTATAACAGATAGAAGCAAGAATGAACACTGATGGAGCCAGGGAATTACCAGATACTTTATACACTGTTTTAGTTTGTCTTCGTGATTAACTCTGTGCTAGGAGCTCTTCTACAAAGTCCTCTTGTACCGTGATGAAAGTGAAATTCAGAGAGGTAAGGTGACTTGCCCAAGGTCGTACAGGAAGCATGACAGGTGACAGAAGTGAGAAGTAAAATCCTGTCTGCTTGACTCTGAAGTTCATGGATGAATTGGAAGAAAGGCACTCTGCCAGAATGGGTTCCATGGCTAAGTAAGTGAATCCTTGGAGAATTATTTAAGTCTTGAAGGATGAACAGGAGTTTGCCAGTGGTAGTTTAATCCAGATGAAAACACAGGAAAATCAAATGTCATTATTTATATAAGAGCTATAAAACCCTATGCACCCGTGTGATTCTTGCTGTGTCCAAGCTCTGGGCAGCCATATTTCATATGAACACATTTAGGTCATAAGAGAGTCTGAGGCAGGAGAGTGGCTGGATCTGTATAAATCCATCTCAACATCTAAGGGGGAGCTTACATTTTATCCTTGTTCAAGGTCAACAAACACTTTCCAGAGCTTTGTAGCTTTTCTGAAATCTGCATAGACGTAATATAGTTCGTGTGTATTTAGCAAGAAAGGCTAACTGGCCCCATCTCTGAATGAACTTTACAGTTAAAGTATTCTATTACATATCCTGGTTATGGCTCTTATCAGCAGAGTGGACACTGAGGCAAATTATAATCTCTCTGACCCTTAGTATTTTGGCTATATGCTAATTAATTTAGAGGTTTATTTTGAGAGTTACACTATCTGATGTATCGAAAACTCCCGGCACACAATACATGCTCAATGAATGTAAGTGTCCTCCCATCCTTATTTTAAATAAGGGATCAAAAGAGAGGAAGGGGGTCTTGGGAAATTACTCATTTTTACCTGGGATAGAGGAATCATAAGTCCTGTTGGCTCTGGTAATTGTGTGTTAGTGGTAGCAATAAAATGTTTCATTTGTGAAATATGTAATGGCAGCAAAAGAGGTCTGGACATCTCTCAATGAAAGCTATGAACCATGGGCTGTTGGTCAGTTTGTTTTTAGTTCCTGGTGGATGTGGTAACCCTTTAAAAATGCAACTGAAAAGGCCAAAACAGCCAGAGCTGGAGGTGTTAAGGTGGCTGATATTAATTATTTTAAAGAATAAAATGTTTTCGCTTTAAGCACTTTCAAATAAGAAAGGCCATCCAAAGTTCTTTGCTCACACCAATGATTAGACTAAAGACAGGTGTCTCTTTGTAAAGGAACCTGAAACTTTCCAAAGTTGAGAAACTCAGAAACAGTGCAGTCGCTTCCTCATTGTTGTGTCCCCAGCACCTAACACAGTTCTCTGTCCACAGTCACTGTCCATAAATATTTGTGGAACGGAACTAAACACCTTGGACTTCGGATCAGGAAACCCAGGCACCAGAACTGGATGTGCCATTAGTTTCTTCATTTGTAGGATGGAGGTGCTTTCGATTCTGACAATCTTCTTTTTGTGAAGAAAGGGCCTGAACTTTCCAGTACTGAAGAATTGAGCATTTGTCAAAGAGAACCTCTACACCCAGAATATTGCATGCTCACACCAGCCAACAGCAAGTGTTTTTCATGGCAGCTCCTTTCAAAGGTGGGAAACACCTTCATAGTAAACTTAGTTTTGTCTCATCTGGATTGTGTCCAGTCTAAAAATCTGGACAAATATCATAAACCAAAGAAAGTTTGCACACTTCTAAGACCAGTAGCAATTAATTACTTTAAATAGAAACCCTGTCACTTACAAGCAACATAAATATTTGTATTTTGAACCTCTAAGTAGTAGTTGGGTTGACCATTCTGGCCGTAAGTGATTAAAAAAAAATCATTTGGTCATATTTTAACAGGGAATACATTTATAAAGAAGGGGAGGGTCAGGTCATAGAGTAAGAAAATATCAGCCAAAAGAAAGACAGACCTGGGTTCAAATCCTGGAGACCAATTGACTCCCTTGGGACCATTGCACACGTTAGAAAACTTCTGGCCTTAGTTTTCTGTTGGGTACAAGTGAAAATGATAACCTTTAACTTTTTATAGCAATGGTGGAGATTAGAATATGTTAATTCCTAATTAGACTAAACTCCTTGAAATCAGAATCCCAGTCTCTTCCATATATATTTCTAACATCTGGTCCAAATTGGTGCCATTTGCTAGCTTTGCACTGGAGACGAGCTGTTTTAACCTTTTTGAGCCTCAATTTTTCATTCGTAAAGTGAGTAGAATTCTACAGTGTAGGTAAGATGGATAAATTCCTGTCTGTCCTAATAGCTGCCTGATTTGAGCAACTTACACTATGCTGCATACTTACACACATATTCTGGTTCCAGTATTATTTTGTGGGTAGGTGTGTAGACTTTCTGCAGATGTTAGTTTAATTATTACTCTCCTAGATTGTAGACTTTTGCTTATTTTAATGTAAGTACAGATGCAGGGAAGCGGAAAGTTGCAAAACTCTGGATGGAAAAGGCACTCGAAGGACTTGGGATATAGGACACATGGGAAGCCCCTCCCTGATGCTCTGATTTGGTTCGTGCAAAAGTGTAAAGATTTCTCATTCACTCCCCGACCCCCACTCTTTCCCTGCCTACACCAAGGGCTTTCTAAAAAGCGCTCTGAGAGCAGGAGGCTGTGTTTAATTTTGTGCAAACGTGAAGTTGTGACTGAAGGGAGCAGGGCTCTGGCGCTGGGTCACTTTGGTAACACTTCCCACATGACTTTACCAATGGGTGGGCCACGAAAACTTAGCCTCTGTTTTTTTACACCCCACTCCCAACCGCCCAACCTGCCCAAGTGTTAGTTTTTCAAAGCCCAAGAAGTTTCAAAGGCCTGAACCCAACACAGGGGCCTTTCTTCATGCTTTGATTTTCTGCCCATTAAGTGTTTGTCAGTGAGTTCGAATTTCACCTCCGCTGCAGCCTACATATCCCAAGAGGTCCCTGGAGGTATAGGAAGTTAATTGATCCTTGATTAAAAGGAGAAATACTTGAGTCTGGGTTTAGAATCACCAGATGGGGTTTTCGTGTGTGTGTGTGTGTGTGTGTGTGTACACTTTTTGGTTCTGCTCTGCAGAAAGCTCATAATGTACCTTTCATTATAGATAAATCTAAATTCCAGAGTTTTGGCTTCAGAGTTTTGGCTAAATTAGATACTGAGCACATTTGTGGGTACATGGCGAATGTTCAGTGAGCAGTAGCCAGTGCTGTTACCTTGACTGTTGCAAACAAAGGCTTTTTTTCTTCAAAGACCATGAGGTTTGCTCAGCTTCATTTAATTTATTAATACTTATAGGGGCCTCCTTCTCTCTGTTTTAAGTGACTCACTTACTTTACAAAGCACCCAAGAACCAGATCATTTGAACCCTATCCAGCTCCACCACTTACTTGCAGAGTGACTCTGGTAAGTCACTTAAATCCGTTGAAACTTAAGGTGACTTAACATGTTAGTTTTTATGACTATTTCTCCCATGAGCCTGTGAGCCAGCCACCTGAAGGTTGGGACATAGACTCCTTCAGTAGCCCCATCAGTGCCTCGAACGTGACAAGCAGCCAGGTTTGTCAGACTGTACTAGTTTATGTGGGGCTCATCAGCACACTGTGGCCACGTAGTAGTTGTTTAGTAAATGCTCGCTATTATTATTGTTCTCTGTGCTATTTTCCCCTTTGCTTACTTATGTATCTCTTCCAGCTCTGCAGCCAGATTTAAAATTGTATTCTTATATGGCCATCAGTTTTCTTGACTGCTTTATTGGAATCCCTAAACCAGACTAAATTCTCATGAATGTACTTAGCTCCTGGGCTCCGGAAACCTCCTGCTCATATAAGTGTCACCTCACGCCTCCCGTCCTGTGGGCCATCTGTAGTGTCCCTAGTAGAGTATTGTGCCCTCGCTGTAGTCTATACATATGTCAGTTCACACACTAAAAATATTTTAATGCAATTGTTTTTGTGACTTTCTTACGATACCATGAGCCTCTTGAGAACAGGTACTATGTATGATGTATTCACCTGTAGATTCCCAGTGGCCAACACGGAATTTTCTTGAAATGCAATGCTCACGGATTGTAGTAGTTGGTAATAAAGATGGTGCCAAAGTTGGAAATGGAGATCTCTGCTTTGGAAAAAGAACAGCCTCTTCTCTGTGTCCTGGAGACGGAAGGCTTGATGTTATGTCTTTTGAGGACTAGCTACCCCATTGGGGACAATGTTTACGCTTTTCACATTGACCGAAAGAATCTGAAGTTATTCTCTTTTTGGAACCAAGTCAAGATTTGACTGGCATCACTCCCCATTGGACCACAAGTTTGTAGGGGAGACAAAGAAAAGCCATTGGTTTTTATAAATGCTATTTCCACGCCTTTCAAGACAACAAACAGAGTGTGTTTAGATTCAACTTCTTGTCTGTTTGTGGTCATCATCCACATAATCAGAACCGGAAACCTTCCCCAAGCCTTGATCACGGAAGGAAGGAAAAGGATTTGTGTTGCTCCCAGGTTGAGGTCAAAGGAACTGACCAGACAAATTTTCTTTCCTAAGCTTCTCTGTGGGACTTTTTCGCCCTTCTTCCTTTTTCACATTTATTGAGTGTACATAGCGTGTGCCAGACTGTGCTGTTACTAATGTTGCCTGGTACCTTCCAACTAAGCAACATCCTGTACTGATTTTAATGGAGTCTAGGTGTCTTCCCCTATTAGATCGTAAGCTCCCTGGGGACAGGGCTTATGTTATCTTTGTATTTCTTATACTTAGTATGTACATAGTAAAAACTCAAATATTTGTTGAATCGATGAATGATTTAATACATTAACTTATCACATCGCCCCAGCAATCTGAAAGCGAGATTTCCTTCTTCCCTTTGCACAAATGAGACGGGGCTTTTGGAGATGTGAAATAATTTGCTCAAGGAGAAAGGGAGCAGAGTTGAGGTCATTAACCCAATTTATCTAACGCCACAGCTCTTTTATATGTGTTTTACTGTCCGTAGAAACATGTTTTACAGGCCTATCATGTGAATGCTATTAAAACATAGGAGCTGGGGGCCTGAGAGTGTAGCATAAATTTAAGGAACTCGGGGTCTGTTTCCTACCTAAGTTTATTAGCAACGCTTTGGCTCCTAGGCACCACAGAGACTGCGGCTGGGCTCGGACACCAAGCGCTAAACGATTTTATCACGATGTGTGGAACTTAAAAGCGGACTATTAATATCATACCGCTGGCTTCTCAGCTACTTTTCATAGCCAACTTGGCCACATTTCAAAATATTTAGGCAGTGGAATGAAGATGGTTCAGGCCCACATGATATCTTTTCTCTCCCAGCCCCCACCCCGAAAAGATCAACTCACTGCTCTTGCTGCTTCTAAGCCAGACGGTTTATCCACCACCCCTCCCTTGCCCCCTTTTCTCCGTTGCAGAAATGCAGTTTCAAGAGCTGATGGTTACTGCCTTCCAGGGCCCCTCTGTGTTTACTTTGAGAAGGTCAGGCACAATGCTGTGTGGTGTGTGGCTGTTCTTTTTTTCAAAGCACCAGTATGAATTTGATAAAGTAAATTGTTGTCCTAGCAGGAAGCAGTTAGGGGTCACCAAATAAATAGCCGGAGAGTTCAAATAAATCCAAAGAATAAAATCAAATAAATCCATGTGTGTATGCACAGTGATACATAAATACACTTTTTTGAAAGTGAGCATTTTTATCACTGCAGGTCTGGACCAGAGTAATTGAAAAATTGTGGCATTCATGGTACTTTTTTTTTTTTTTAAAGAGATGGTGTGAGCCTTCCAGCAACGTGACGTGCATTTAATTCTTTTTGAAGAACATGAAACTGGAATTTTTTTTCCCCCACAACTGGTTATCTTGGGATTTTTCAGCTAGTGAAATTCACATTTGGATGAAACCAATTTGCAAAGTTAAATTAGGGATTTAGGCATTCTGGGATGGACTAAGAAACTGAGTGAGCTCAATAGTCTCCCTGAGTCTCTGTTTTTTCCGCTTAAAGATGAGTGATATTCATGCTTAAATAATGCTTTACAATGACCTCTCAGGATTATTGGAAGATTCAGTGCAAAAATGGCTGTAAAGTACTTCACACAATGTAGGTGCACACCAGGGGTGGATGTTGCCGTTAACCAGATGTTTTTCATGGTCTTCCCTAATCCTAACATTCAGTGGCTCACCTGTTTACTTTGTGAGGTGGCATTGGGGCTTGGGTGGTAGGGTAGAAACAAGTCTTCCAGTCTAAGAGAAGAGTCTAAACCAAGATAGGATATCTCTGTACGGTTTTCTTGTAGGATGGGTCAATGGGGGACAGCAGACCCTGAGTCTAGAGAGGAGAGGTTCGTTCAGGTCATGGGGAACTCTGTAGGTCATACTTTATCTTGTCCTGTGCAATGGGAAACCATCGAAGAGGCTTTTTAATGACATGCTCGTGGTCAGGAAGTAAAGTGGTGGATATGTGTAAGAGGCAGTGAAGGCCAGAAAACTGAGTGGGAGTCCTTTGCATTGTTCAAGCAAGAGATACTGGCGGCTTTCACTTTTTACTTTAGGGTTATGAGGGACTTTTTCCTGGCAGGTGATGGAATCCATTTACCATGACCTTTAAGAGAATAGTCTGAGCTGGCTACTGATTAAACCAGCAGCAGCTGCATGAGCAGCTTGTTACTCTCACATGCCCTTGGGCTCTGCTCCAGGTCTGCAGGCATCAGGGCCCAGCTCAACTCTGCTCAGTCTTCTCCAGGACTCTTTGAACAGTAAAAGACAAAGACAGGAAATGGCATTCATTGAGCAGCTACTATGTGCCAGGCACTGTGCTAGTCTTTTATGTGCTTCGTTCTCCTTTAGTCACCACCACTACTTCCTTAATATACGGGGAAGCTGAGGTTCAGGAAGATGGCGTGAGAACCAGAGGTCACACTGATAGGAAGTGGTGGACCTGGGATTCAAAATCAGGTGACCTGACTCCAAGGCCTTCACTACTCCATGCAACGCAGAGGATGGAGCCTTAGGATGAACTTCTCAAAGGGAAATGGTTAAGACTTAAGAGAAGAATGTACTCGAAGGCATAATGAGATATCATTAGATTTGGGGCTGTGCTAGTAATTATTACAAATTAGACTTTAATTTTTAACAGGATGTTATAGGGCAGTGGAAATGCTCCTGTCCTGGCTCTTCCATTGCCTCCTTCTGTGCTCTTGGCCAAGACGAGGATTATGCTACACTTCTGGAGGGTGATGAAAGGAGGAAAGAGGATGTGTGGAGTGTGAAAGCTCTCATTAGGCTGTAGCTCACCACAAACACAAGGAATTAATATCACTGTCCTTGTTGTTTGGGGTGGTCTTAGTTTTAGGTCATTCTTAAGCTCCTTGCATTGATGTTTTCCTCTTCTCTTCCCCCCCCCCCCACCCATGGTATTTGCAATGGTTCCATCTTGACCAGCGGGCCTGCCCTTCCTGATCATTGAGACAAGCACCATCAAGCCTTACCACCGAGGGTTTTACTGCAATGATGAAAACATCAAGTATCCTCTGAAAACTGGCGAGACAATAAATGATGCTGTGCTGTGTGCCGTGGGCATTGTCATCGCCATCCTTGCGGTAAGTGCCCAGACCATCATGCTCAACCTGTCTGATGTCCCCTCTGTCATATTAGAAAATATCTGAGCCAGCAGAGACTGGTTAGATCAATTAGAATTTTGCTAGTTAGCGTTACTTCACGAAGTTAATACTGTTACTAAAGGTATTTTAAAATACTAAAGAGACACACATACACACAGAGCAGGCCGTCAAATAACATCGTTTGGTTCAATGTCTTTTTGTTATAACATCGAGCTGCCACAGGAACTTAACTCTTGTTTCTATCAATTAGCCTATGGTAAAATTGGCTTCCTTATCCGTTGTTTCCCTTAAAGTCACAGATGCTATCATGAGGACTTAGTGTATACTAAGAGTATGCTAAGCACCCTCCTAAAATACTGTGCATGCTTCACCCTCACAACAGTCCACTGAAGCTAGATAGTGTTCTTATCTTTAAGAAACTGAGGTCCACAGAGTAAAAGTAATTTTGCCCAAGGTCACTTGGTTAATAAGAGGTAGCGTTGGGCTTTAAACCTACTTGTCCCTTACCCCAGAGTCTGAGCCCTGAGCCCCAGAGGAGGGGGGACGTGCCTTGTCAGATATCACAGGCATTTTCTGGGTTCTTTCCATACCATCACTGTGCTGCTATGACAGTGATAACGCCACTAGCATTCTCTGGTATAATGTTTAGTTCTCTCATCCAGTGGCTGTGGTGTCAAAGTGAAAATAAAATGGGACTTGGGATGCAGAGACCTCTGTTCTAGACCTGGCCCTCCACTGATGAGCTATACGTCTCTAAAACCAAGGATGCCCATCTTGCTTCATAGCATTGCAGTGAGGAGTAAGAGATCAGGAATAGTGACATACTTTGCAAACTCTTAACTGCTAAGCAGGTTACTCATATGTAGGTGTAAAGTCCAGACTTACATCCAGGTCTTCCTTTATCTTCCTTTAGAGGATGAAATCCTCATGGAAGATGCAAAAATGTGCCGTGGGCTTGAACAAGCTCCACACTTACCTTGAGCCCATGGAAATTGGGGTTTGGCCTACCTGGGCTCTACTTGGAAGGTCACTGCCCTATTTTAGATGTGTCCATTTAGGACAGGGGTGGGCGGGAGTATGTGATGGTAATCCGGTCTTATAATTTGTGAGTCATACATTTTTCACATCTGTCCATTCCACACCTCCAGTATTGTCTAAGTTTGTCCTTTGCTCCTAAACCCCAGTCATGTGGAGAAAGGCGCAGGCATCATGTCCACGAAGATCATAAATTCTCCCTCACAGGCCCTTGCGTCATCCATGTATCAGCCTCCACCTGGAAGCTTATCTTTGGCCTGTATTAGCAAGCAATTCAAGAAGGAGGGAAGTTAATATTGAGATCATTACTTGTGAAATAAGTGGTATCATTCCCATTATACAAGTGGAAAATCAGAAGCTCAAGGGGGTTAAACGATATGCTCAAAGTCTACAGCTCATAAAAGTTGGGGTTCAAACCTATGCCTGGCTTATTTCAAAGCCCTGTTTCCATCTTGCAGACTTGATTTCGGAATAGAGGTTGGGTTCTCCAAATGCACTGCTCAGGGGGATAGGCAGTTAGCTAAATCTTGCCTACTCTGGATCAGATATAACCTATTGATGGTACATGAAACCTGTTTCATGAAGTTTCTTTTGACTTCCCCACTCTAGGCGTTGGTTGTAAACTTTGAGACCTGTCTTTGTTTTTTAATAACATTGCAAACCAGGCACACCATCAACAGTTTGAAATTGGGGAGGTGGGGGAAGGAGGCTAGTAGAATTCTTTTCAACATTCAAAAGAAAAACAGTCCATTTGGCAACTGTAGTAGTTTCTCAAAGGTGGACTAAAGATCTTTGTGTTCAAAAACCGAAATATAAAATCTGATTTTACTATTTTCTCCAATTTGACAGTGTGGGGTTGAGTTCTCCAGGAAGAATGGCTTTGCCTAGAAAAGATGTTTGTAATAGAAGGTAAATAATTGCACAGTACCCTGTACTTAAGGTTTGAACAGGTGTTTTTGACAGTTGGAGGATCAGTTCATTAAATGCTTTTAAGAAACCGACTAAGTGGTTAAGATAAAGACACACCCCAGGATGGTGTATGCTCTCCACTCTCTGTGTCACTGGCTGGCCTCATGGGCTGCTCCCACACACAGCACAGCAGCGAAAGACACTCTTCAGAGACCTGGGCACGTACTGACTGTATGAATTAGGTGAATCACTAGTTTCTCTAGCCCTCATTTTCCTCGTCTGTAAAATGAGAGTGGTGTTTGAATTCACTCCTGAGGATTGCTGTAAGAGTCAAATGCTGTCGTGCATGGGAACACACTTTGTGCTGTGGGCTAGATGAACAGAGGGCACTAAAGTAGATTCTGTAAGACCCATGCTGCTGTTAGTGCCTCCTTCCTCAAGCAAAACTCCTGGGCATCAGCTCTTTCCCTGCTGTTTGCCATAACCTGCCCCTTCCGCCTGACAAATGCTAGCATTTCTACAAAAAATCTGCTTAAAGATTTTAATCATGGCGTGCCTATCTGCTCATGTCATGTTGATGTTTTAATTAAAATGCTCCCTGACCTCCCAGGTTTCCTTGAAATAGTCACGTGTTGTGGTCTTGGTTAGAGCATGAGGAACAGCACTGCTTCCCCAGCCATACACGGTGAGCAACGTAGGTTTGCGTAGTACTTTTCCTATAGTTCTGAGAAAGATCAGGCAAGCAGATACCACAATAATGATCTTTTGTCAGGTGCTGCCGAGTGCCCTAGAAACCTGTGGACCATGTTCAAGCATTTTCCCCCACGGGAACCCCAAGTGCTAGGTATTCTTATGGTTCTCAGTTTAGGGTGTGGTTAAAGGCATAAACTTGGGTTCATATCTGAGATCCTCCGCTATGGAGCGTGTAGCAAGTTAATGAAGCTCACTGAGACTCAGTGGGCTCATCTGTTAAATGGAGATATGTCTACTTATTAAGGTTTTCAGAATTAAATGAGCTAATATATGTAAAGTAACTCAGTGCCTGGCCCCTACCATACACTCAGTAAATGTTAACTATTTTTATACTGAGTACCCAGATTCAAAACATGGTGAATTCACTTAGCCAAGACTCTGTATCTGATAAAAATAGAATCAGCAAAGGAACTCCAGTCTTTGGACTCATATTTCCTGCTCCTTCCTTGCAGTTAATGAACAATATAGAACCCAGGTCTCATGACTGTCGCTCTGGTGCGCTTTGCAAGAGGACCTTTACCTCCTGACCCAGCTGCCCTTTCATTTCAGCTAGAGGCAGGAGGCCTGCTTGCCCGTTTACCTGCCTATAAGTCCCAGAGTCCTCATGGACAAAAGTCAAAGACCTCAGAGGAAGAATGAATCATTCACTTTAGTTGATTCATTTCTGGAAAAGCAATAGAGCTTAAATTCAACAACAACAACACACTTCCCACTTTCCCATTATGACGTCATAGAGCCCGGCTGGCTCCATCCAGAATCTGCTCCTGGTCAGAGGGCATGAGTGACAGTCAGGGCTGGTAGATGGGGACTCCAAGCTGGAAATGTAATCATCCTGCTAAGGCCTTCTGTGCTGAATGTCAGGTTTGTTTAAAACAAGAGAAGCCTGGACTGATTGGATACCCTTGCTTCTGTTTGAACGTCCCCACAACAAAGTAATGGAATGCCGGTGGTGGAGTTTTAGCCATGCAAATCATCAGAAGTTATAGAGAAAGCAGACACCTTTCTATGGCAGGAGATAGGGAAAAACCTAGTCATGTTGACCTCTTTTTCAGATGTATCTCAGATTCTGGAATTGTAGCATAATAGGAATTCCTTCCAAATCCACAAAGCAATGGTTTCTATCCCTGCCTTGTAAAGGCTTAATGACTCTAGCTGCAATGAGATTAGGAGCAAATAGTAAAATATCATCTCCTATCTAGCCTCCTTGCGTTTTGCCTTGCACTGTGCTGTGAAGAGTATTATGGGCAAAGATTTTAATATGGAAAAAATGCTCAGTATTCTTTTTAAATAAACATGGGATCAGTGCTTGCCTTGGTCAAGCCCTGAAAGGGGTTTATATGGATTCTTCATATCTAGGAGTTGATACCTGGGTGAGTCATGGGTGAATCCCCTTCTCCCTCCAGCCATAAAAATGCTGCTTTTCCTCTCAGATCCCATTGAATCTAATCCTCTGTAACGATTCCAACCAGAGAAAAAGCTCAGATTTTGGCATCACCTAACCTAATAGGTTCATGTCCCAAATTCTGTGCTTACTCTTTCTGTTACTTGCCCTTCAACCTAAGGCAAAGCCACTGACTCCCTTGGAAAAGAGGGATACCTTCCTTTTCTGTAAACAAGTGACAATAGTTCACCAACTCCATAGGCTTGTTTTGGGAGTCAAATCAAATGAAAGCATGTGTGTCCTTAGTGAGAATCTTCCTTTTCATTTCTGCACTGTCGTGCAGTTTACAAAGTGGTCTTTATGTGTGCATTGCCTCATTTGCACCTGACAGGAGGGAAGATATCAGAGGATGTGCGCATGGGGCAGCTAAGGTAACGGGGGCTCAAGGATAGTAAGTGACGTTCTCAAAGCTAATTAGGGCAGGGCTAGACCAGGAGTCCTCTGATTCTGAGGCCAAGACTTTTTTTTTGTAATGACACCATGGCTGCCTTCTAAAGCCAGCCTACCTTCCACAATTATTCAAACCCCCATGGTGTAGCAGGTGCTAGGGGTGAACCTCAGTCCAAATAGCTGCATGTTGGCTCTCATCACTAAACTGCCAGAAGCTGTCCCATCTCAAGCAGACAAATAACACCTCAATGCACATTGCCTTGTAATGTGATTTGTGTCCGGTCTTGTCTTCCCAGCTAGATAATAGGTGCCTGGAAGGCAGAGACCAGGCCTTTTCCTCTTGCACATGGTAGGTACTACATAAACAAGCAGACGTCTCCTTCTTCAGCAAGCATTCCTTGGCTCCCTCCTCCCCCACCTTCCAAAGGTCTCAGAGATCCCTGGACCCACCTCTGTGTTTGCAGTTACTGTGCTGAAGTGTCGTGTCTGTTTACTTGTCTCCTTCCTGCTTACCCTGTTAGCTGCATCAGGGTAGGGACCGGTTTGATTTGATTTTGTATTGCTAGACATAGTACAAGGCATAGTCTTTGGTGCTCAATATATATTTGTAAAAATCACAGAGGAGGCCATCCGTTTTGAGCATACAATCAAAAGCATTACTAGGCCAAAAGATGTCAGAGGATGTATGGAGCAGGGAAAAGTGTCCAATTTGCTTCCCTAAACTTTTAAATGTGGTCCATGCTGCCCACTGGAATGTGCTCTGTACCACATGAAAATTGCTTGCTGGAGAGACAAGAAGAAGAGCTTGATACCTCCAAGATTTGTTTATTCAGGATCAGGCTTCAGTTTGCCTACATCTGGACTTCATTACTTCCTCCCCATCCCCCATCTCCCTTTATCTGAGAAAGCACTGCCAAGAAAACAAGGTTCCCCAAGATTGCCTCCTCATTAAAGGTTAGTCAAGTTTTCAACTCTAAAAAAAGTGAAGTCACACTGGCCCAGTGGTGCCTTAGTGGGAGACCCCTACCCCCAGTTTACAGTCCACTACATCTGTGCAATTACCAAGACCACCAACAGAGAGTGGGGCCACATTAATCCTCCAACTGTGTCATCTCCTGATCAGAAGGCTAGAGAGTTCTTCTGAGACCTTCTTATCCCTAGAGGCGTGGTGGGAGGGGGCATCTATTTGCAATTTAACAAACACAGGCATTGAGATAAAGATTTACTGTAGTCTGTTCCCTTTCCCAACCACCTCCACTCATGCCCTGGAAGAGTGAGAGCTGTAGTAATTCTTCCTAAGTTACGTAGAGCTCTGAGGGGTTAATGACTTTGAAAAATGTATCTAATACGAAGGTGACGATATTCTCCATTTTAAGTGATAATGCTTAGGAGGCTGACAAAATCTGTTGGTGTGAGTCAGTGAGTGTTAGAGGATGGGGTAGAGAGTCGGATAACATTTGTGAGCTACCTAATGGGCCGGAAACCAAAATGCCTTATCTTAAATCCTCTTCAACAGCTACATGAGATAGGTATTATTTACCCTATTTACAATGAGGGAGGCTTACGAGGGTGACGTGACTAGTGTGAGGTTACTCTGCTTGGTGGGTGGGGGAGCAGGAATTAAAACCCAGGTCTGTCTGGCTTCAAAGCCCAGTGTTTGAACTGAAGGTGCACTCTGTGCTAGGTGCTGTGCAGAGTGGTCTTTATTTAGTGACCTATCAAAGCTTTTAGTTCCCGGGCTTGGAGCTCAGTGTATGAAGGAAGAAAAACCATCTAGACCACTGGGCAGGTGACCACGGAAGATGGATGGTGTATCACAGGGTTTTGTATGAAGTGGTTTGTGCCGAAGGTGATAACCTGCTGTGTAGGTCGATACATGGTGAGACCTCCCCTACAACAAGCAGGCATGTGATAGGCACCTTGGCCTAGAAGCTATAAGACGTAGATAATGCCCTTGGAGCTTATGGTCTGATGGGGAAGCAGGTCATGTAGTAGACTGACTACACTATTAGACTATTAGAGACCCTTAAGGAAACTAAAGAATTGGTCGGAGAATAAGAAGAGAGTCAGGGCTGTGCGGGGTGGTGGGCCCCAGAGAGGTGAGAGCTACAGTACAAAACAGGCCACATGCTATAGATGGCCTGAGGGATAAACACAGTGCTATAGGAGTTCAGAGGAAGATCATTGAAGGTTATTGTCATTTGGCGAAGACTTCATCATCATCATCACCGTTCATTGAGCACTTTTACCCATTTAATTATCACAACAGCCCTTGAGCTGTTGGTACTGTCAACATCCTCCTTTATATACAGAAGGAAACAGAGTTCTCAAGCTCAGTTGTGCAAGACCCACAAGTAAAAGAGCCAAAACTTTAACCTAGTACACTAGTTGGCAGGTGAGCTCTACTTTGAAAGATGATTTAGGACTCTCATCAGAGAACCTGACCTTTCAGGCAGAGGAGATTGCTTCAACAATAGTAGAGCCTGAACAATAGTGTTTTTGGATCTCGGCTGGGGGAGTGGAGAATAAGGTAATAGACAAAGCTAAGGTAGGAAAGGATTATATAGCTATGTTGTGAAATTCCTTGAGTGCTGGGGAATTCCTCCAATTAACTGGCTAGAGTTGGATGATTGTATTTGAAGCTAGCTTGGTCAATTTTCTAACCAAGGTACAGATGAGGCCGGAACCACAGTGACAGCAATGCAAGGAGAAAAGAGGGGAAAAAAGATGGCTGTGTGAGATGCCTTGCAAAAGTAGGATGAAGAGAATTTTACTGACAGTAGGATAAGGGAGAGGGAGGAGCCTACAATTTCATGTCTTTGAAGTTGTATGTTTGGTGGTACCGTGAGCAGAAATGGAGGCAAGAAAAGTGAGGTTTGGGGCAGAAGTTGGACTGAGTGGAATGGATAGGTTGACATGCTAATAACATCAATTTGATAATCAGTTGGGAGATATGACTGAAGATTGGAATAGGGCTGATAGGGGTAAGGTATAAACTGAGCCTAGAGAGAGCAAGAGATACCCTTTTGGAGGTCATCTTCACAGAAGTAATAATTGAAACTATTGAAGCAGCTGAGATCACAGCAGACAGGCAAGAATACAACCCTAGGGAAGACCCACCTTTATCTGGTAGAACCCGGAAGTGGAGGCACTGGAAGAAAAAGGTGTTTGAGAATAGGAAGAAAAGGACCATGGTGCTATATTAAGGAAGCTTAGGAAATTCAATGTCAAAAGGAGTAAGAGATGGGTTGTAGGCAATGCTACAGAAAGAACAGCCAGGAGATTCTTTCACGGACGGGCTAAGGTGGTCATCTAGGAGAACTATGGGTTTGAGTCCCTGAGTTTTGGGAAGAGAATGTCTTCTTTATGAAGATGGTGGGCATAGGGCAGCTGCTGCTCATTTCAACCATGAATAGCTTCTGTGGCCTCTATGTGGCCTTTTTGCTGTCCATATCCTAGATATTGGAGTTTTGACTTACCCAGAAACTCTACGGGTGACCTTGAACAGATCTATGTTCTCATTGCCTTTTACAGTCTGTGAGGCACTGATGTCTTGCTATGAGGCTGAAGACAACCAAGTGAGAGAAGAATCAAAAATTAAATTTTTCATCAATGATTTGTAATCACTAAAGATGCTGCATTTTATTGCAGTAGATGGAGCGTTAAGCTTCAGAGAAAATATAGCTTCACTTGTGTCTCTATCCTTAGAAGCAGGACCTAGGTAACTTTACATGTTTCCTTTCCCTTGGGACTGAGAAATAAACTGAGAACGATTTCTTCCTTCATTGTTCTCAATCCTCAAATGTTTGTTGAGTGAAACTCTTCTGGACTGAAAGAAGTTCATTAATCCCCATAACTGAGATGTGAAAGAATAACTTGGTGCTCTGTGGCTGGAAGGGACTTAGATGGGCAGGTGTCTGACAAGATTACGTGATCTTACCAGGTGCTCTGTAACTGTCCATCTCACTGGAGACACAGACCCTGCTGCCTGCTAGGACTTCTAAGAGAAAGCCAGCTTGATGCTGTCAGAGCACAAGAACCAGAATGAAGAAGTCCAGGTTACAGTGACAGTCCTGCCACTGCCTTATTTCTGACCCCGGGTGATTCACTGACCTCTCTGCCTTCACCTTACTCACTTATAAAGTGTCGATAATAACTTAGTAATTCATAGTCTGTTGGTGACAAGCAAATAACACAGTAGATGTGAGAAGGTTTTGAAAGCTGTAAAGTGCTATGCAAATATTATTCAAGCAGATCAGAGTATAGGGAAGCTGGTCCTTCAAATTCAGCAGGGGAAGATGAGTTCCTGGTCTTTAAAAGGAGAGATTATTGAGATACTACATGCAAAAATTTTACTTTTCTTCAGATAATTTAAAAATAGAGTGGAATGTTAAAAAATAACACCAAAGATACAGTAGAATTGCTCTTTCTGCATTGGGTTTAGATTTCCCTTCCACTTTGTTCCCCTGAAAAAGACATACTAGATTAAAAGGTCAAAGCCAATGTCATCCATACACACGTTTTCTGGTTCTACCCTGGAGGGGGTAGTACTTCCAAACTTGAACTTGGAAGTTCTCTTCCAAGGAGCTCTTGGGGGTATCTTGGAAAAGATATTTTCTACAAGTATTTGTTAATTTTTTTGTTTCCCCTTCTCCAATGGAAGAAGAAAATTAACTTTTGGAGGGCTCCTCTGTTAGGTCCTGGGCATCTGACATACCACTTTCTTGAATCCCCTAGCAATCCTGCCAGGTAGATATTATCAGTCGTCTTTCATAGATGAGGAGACCTAAACCCAGAGAGGTGAAGTCACTTGCCTAAGGTAAGAGATGGGATTCAGACCAAAGATTTTCTGGCTCCAAAGTCAGTACTTCTTTTACCACCCTAAGCTCTCCTTTCCAAAAAGTCTATCCCAATATTTCTCCAGATTTCCTCTCCAGAACAGTTCAATATTTGTGAATCTGTGGGCTGTTGAGCTCTTTTTCACCAAAAAAGACAGGAAGGGTGGCTGTCTTAGAGTTTGAGACAACCTCCCCCCAAACTGCAGCCGTTCTCAGGCAAGGACTGATCCCTTTCTGTCCCCTCATAGCTTAATTGCAATGCTTTCCCAGTTTATTAGTTTCCAGATTCTGTGCCAAGTGCTTTAAAAGGCAGGTAGGGGAGAGTTCTCTGCTCACCTGGCAGCCTGCCATGCCCCTCCCCCCTACCCCCACCCCCCAGAATCTGTTGCTTGCTGTTTCAGAAAGGGATCAACATTGAAGGCATTTTTCTCAGCAGTGAAATTTACATATCACCATCTTGCTGACTGAAGCAGAAATGAGGGCTCCAGGGGCAGGAGTCTGGGGGTGGGGACAGAGCCTTTGTAGGAGAGAGGGAGGGGGAGGGAAGAGCTTATTTTATTACCCAGGAATAAAAACATTGTGAGTAATGAATAAAGTCCGAAAGCAGTAAATCTGGGACTCCAGAGTTAGGTGTGTAATGTGTCAGAGAACAATTTAAGCCTTCGCCTCTTCTGCAGAGGTGAGGTATGCAGGCCGTCATTCACAGCCCGAATTTCATTAAACGGTCTTTTAAAGGTTAGGATTACAAGAAGCCAAGTCCGGCTGGTTCATAATGATGATTTATGGCTGTGTTGTCGACTCCCCGACCCTTCTGTACAAGGGGATAGAGAAAATACATAATTTGTTGCTCATTAACTCCAAGATCTGTCAGGCTGGCCCAGAAGCCATGTGGTCCTGGAGTCATGCGTCTGCTAAATGACTTCAGCCTGGCCCAGTCCTTGAAAATATACAATTGCTATGCTATAGTGGAAACTGTTTTTAATAACAATAGACATAATAAAGTTATCTCACTGTAGTCTGGCATGGGTCTGGGTCTTTGAACTTGAGAGTCAGAATAGCTGGGTTCTGCTCTGTAGCCTCAAATCCTTCAAATAAGTTGCTATCTCTCAGAGCCTTGGTATCGCCATCTGTAGAATGGGTATATCTTCTCCACAGTTGAAGATTAAGTGAAACTATAAAGTGTGAAAGATAGGTGAACAATTGCTGCTATGATTAGCATTGTTATGAGGATTTGAGGTGCCCTCAAATGTTCTTTTTACCTCTTTACCTTCCCATGAGCAACAAGGAAGCATTTTAATTAGAAGTTTACTGTTTGCAAGACTGTGGCATGGAAAGCCGAAGTTTTAGGATGAAGGGATGTTAGAAGTGAAAGGAACCCTTGAGTTGTAATCAAACCCTTTCTCTCTATGCTGACTGAAGCAGAGAGATGACTCACTTGAGATTAATCAGTAGATTCATGTAAAAGATGCTAATTTGTAGTGGAAACTTGCGTGTTCTTTCACAGCATTAAACAGGAAATCACACTCAAGCCGAGCCAATTCAGAAAATTTCTTAATCTGTGGCCATGGTATGGTTTGAGGAACTCAGGAGCAGTCCAAGGGTGGGGGTTGTGCATGCGGCCCCGGTTCCGCTCTTTGCCTGTGTTATCTCCGGGGAAGCACCCTTCCTCTGCTCCTGCTTGTTACCTTTGCAGGGCTGGGGGGCTAGTGGTGGAGGTGTAGCACAGCAGAGTTGAGAATAAATGCTATTGCAAGTATGAGGTAGTAAATCACGGAATCGAGAGTCCTCATTTTGCAAATGGAGACCCTAACTTAACCCATATTCATTCAATGAGTACCTTCGAACCCTGGCCCCTTGACTCCGAGTTTAGTGGTGTTTTTTTTTTTCCCTCTGCACCTAAAATCATGTGAGTATGACTTATAAATAAAAAATAAGAGAGAACACGATGGTGGTAATAAACATCTGGAACTTGTTAGCCTGGAAGGTTACATAGGGTAAAAGTGTAAACAGGTTCAAAAGGGGAATTAGAATGAATGGTAGGAAAGAATGCTGGGTGGGGAGTTGGAACACCTGGGTCTAATCTTTAGATGTGAGTTAATTTGGACCTCAGTTTGTTCTGTATATAATGGACCCTTTCATTTCTGACTTGCTGTGCTTCTCAGATTTTAATCTTTGCAACATGTTATCAAAGGTCTCTTCGTAATGTTTAGAGGATATTTCTAATTTTGCCATAAGGCAGCTGTGAGAACTACTGTCCTGCTCCCTTTCATTAATTCATTCATTCAACTAATAGTCTCTGAGCACCTCCATCGGATCAGGTAATAGTTCTGCTCAGCCGGGGAATAGCTAAGTCAGGACTTGGCTCTTTCTCTCTCTAATAGAGAATCATACGCAAAGTGACCTGGGAAACCAAAGTCTAGTACTTAGAAGTAGCAAGCTTTTATAAACACAGAATCACTGTATAAATGTTAGCAGAAGTAGCTGTTCTCACTACTGTACCTGCTGGCCTCGCGGCCCAGCTGGCATTTCCCTTCTACATGGCCATCCTCTCCCCAGACTTTGGAGCCCCTGAGGACTTGGATCACACCCCATGCCTTGACGCCTTCCCTCGCAGTGAAGAATAGCAGGAGACTTAGAAAAGGAGTGCCCGGATGTGTCAGTCGATTGCTTCCCTTGTGGTTGTGAACTTGCTCTCTGCTCCCTGAAAGGGCAAGTGTGGCTCATCATCCCGCCCTGTGAGGAAGTGTGAAAGGGACTTTGTGGTGAGTGATGAGTTGAACATTGGCGTCCCTGGACTGTGGTGCAACAGGAGGAAGTGGTCATGGCTGTGCTGTGGAGTTAAGACAAGGGCAGCAGGCTGTGTGGTTGTGCATCACCAAAGCAGCGTTGGTCCTCTGCTGCGAAGGCATCATAGGCAATTGTCTTACAGGGTATGGACTGGCCTCCCATCCTTAACGTAAAACCAGGTCGTTTCCGTTGAAGTGCTTCCCCCCTCAGGAGAAGTTCCCCCACCCCCCAGCCTCAACAATATCTATCATGGTTTTTGTGAGGATTTCACAAAGGAAGTATATAAAAGCAATGCCTGGTATGCAGTAGGTATTCAATAATTGATAGCTCTCTTTTATTATTATTTTTTTTTTAGTGGTGATAAATGTCCCCTCAGTGTCAAGGAGTAGATACAGTGGGGTGGAAGAAGGGTATGAAAATCAAGACTCACTCGCCCTCCTTCAGAATTGAAGGAACAATGCAGGCAGACTTGAGGAAATTCACCAACTCTGAAGGGCATTGTACTAACCGTGCCTTGGTTTGTAGTGCAGTGTTCTTTTCATCATACCATACTTCTGAAACGGGAGATGAAAGAATCACTTTCTATGACCCAGCTCGTTTCCCATCCATGTTATCATATTTAAGCCAACAACTCTGGAAAGGTGTGTAGCCTCCTTTCATGGAGAAGGAAACTTAAGCCTGGAGAGGTTAAGTTATTGCTGAAGGACATCAGGTAGGTGGCAGAGCCTAGATTCAAACCCAGGACTTGGTCTTGGGATATTCACCCTCCCCTGTAGAAACCCTCACTGTGGCTCGATGCTGACACAAGGCTTAGGCCCTTTGTAGAGTTAGATCGTTAGTGAGTCTTTCCTCCAAATCCCAGATTCCTCAGATCCTCTGATATCCTGGCCACCCTTAACCCTGTCTTGATTTTTAATCAATTTTTTTTTCTATAGCTAAGTTCTTATTTGTCTCTTTCTTACATTAAAAAATACGTGTATATTTATATATAAATATGTTTGGTTTTATGTTTTTCTTGTTACAAAGGTATTATATAGCTATGTAGGACTTTTTTGAAAAAAGCAAATAATGACCAAGTTAGCACTTTGATCTTTCCTCCCAAACATATTTGTGTCTGTGTACTTGATAAATAGAACATTGGGATTTTCTAGATTACAACTTACAGCTGTAGACTGAACATTCTCTTTTGTCCTTAAATACACTTTACAGCATCAGTTTTGTTGATGCATCTTGATACTGCTTAATTCCCCCATTGGTTTCCTTTCAGATCATCACAGGGGAATTCTACCGGATCTACTACCTGAAGGAGAAGTCCCGGTCAACGATTCAGAATCCCTACGTGGCAGCCCTCTATAAGCAAGTGGGTTGCTTCCTCTTTGGCTGTGCCATCAGCCAGTCCTTCACAGACATTGCTAAAGTCTCCATTGGACGCCTGCGTCCTCATTTCTTGAGTGTCTGCAATCCTGATTTCAGCCTGATCAACTGCTCTGAGGGCTACGTTCAGAACTATAAGTGCAGAGGTGATGACAGCAAAGTCCAGGAAGCCAGGTGAGACGCCTCCTCCCGTGGCCGCTGTGCACCCCTTTGAGACAGAGAGTTCAGTGAGCACTTAACTAAGCACCTCCGAGGCGCCAGGCCCGGTGCTGTGCTCCGGGTTAGATGGGTCGCTATGGCATAGTGCTTATGCTTGAGGAAGTCACATGACTGAGCTAGACACATACGTAAACAATATGACATAGCATTGGTACGACCATTCATTCATTCATTCATTCATTCAGTTGCTTGTCCATGTGTTCTTGACGATGCCTCAGGTTACAGGCGGTCTGTCCAAAGCACCACCTGGGATGTAAAACCAAGACGGTGCTGTTCTCTAGGTCAGTCTAGGGAGGGAAGGCAGGCAGACAATTGTGTAGCAGGGATGTGAATATGGCCCTCTCACGGCCCTCTCTTACTCTTGCAGGAAGTCCTTCTTCTCTGGCCACGCCTCCTTCTCCATGTACACTATGCTGTATTTGGTGGTAAGTACCTGCCCTCTTATTCCAATGGAGCCCAGCCCCAGCTTAAATCCCTTCTGTGCATAAAGCCCCCCCGGGGGGTTTGGGACAGGTGTACTATGAAATCCTTGAAAAAGGGCTCAGCTAGAAAATTTGAGTTCTATTCTGAACTCCGCCACTGCCTCCGCAGAAGTTGTTTTAGTCTCCAGGATTTTCTTATTTTTCAAATAAAAATAATTACTGTAGTTGCTTGGTAAGCATTGTGTACCCATTTTGAAATTATAAAGTGAAAAAAGACACTTTGTATAACATTTTATGGGAACAAGGACTGTTTTCTGAAAATCCATTAAACTCGGTTGCTCCTTACAGGAACCTTATGTCATAAGTAATATTATTTCTATTGTGGGAAAGGATTACTTAGTAAGGCTCAAGAGAATGCAAGTGAACTGCCAGAATTTACATAGATACCAGGACTATTGCTCAAACTTAAGCCGCCTGGTCAAGTTTTTTGCAATGTTCCCCATGCTGGTCCTCTAGTCTATTGATGGAAGAGCTTGAAAACTCACCATCATATGACTACATAGAGTGATTTTATGTTTTACAAAGTACTGCGTCCATGAGCACACGTGACCTTGTACTAACAGGGAAGTATCAAAATCCTCATCCCCATTGCTTGGATGCAGAGACCAAGGCCCAGAGAGGCTACGCCGCATGTTGGAGGTCTTTCAACTGGTAGTGGAGCCACGATCTGAATCCCCATGTTGCCCTTCCCATGGCCATGTCTGCTCTGACTTCCTGTAGATGCTGGGGCAGTGCAGGTGATATCCCGTTCCCTGCCAGCTGCTGCACAGATAGCGGCTGATCTGTTTCTCTTTGTCAGTTAAATATGGTCCCCCTGCCTTTCCTCTTCCCTTGAATGAGGTTGGTGTGCCAAGGCACTTCCTGCTTTCGACTGCTTTGATGGGAGGACAGAGCGAGAAGGCACCGAGAGGTCAGACATAGCTCAGAGGAGCATAAGCTGTTTGGAAAAAGGACGTTTTGATTTTGACTTATTTAAGAAACATGATTAGGAATTGGAAAAAACTTTTAAGTTGTTTTGTCTTGTTTCTTCCCCCCAATCCTTTCCAAGTCTGGAGGCCTCTGGGCTTCCTGTTACCTAGGATGCAGAACTAAAAGGTGGGCCCCCACCTATAGAAACATTCAATGTGGATTTTATTTATTCGTGAATAGCACTTCCCTTCATTCTTGATTTTCTTGTTTTTGTGTTTGCTTCGCTCTTAGAAAGGATAACTTAGCAAAGATATTCAGTTTAGTTTCCTGTTCCATTCCTATATTTTACCCAGGCCTGGAAGCAATTTTACAAATGTAATCTCACTGTTTGGTAAAGGTGCTTACAGGAGTGCATATGTGCTCAGTTTTCTGTATTCCTTCATTTTCTTCCAAGAGAAAAACACGGGATAATTTTGAAACCTACGCCATGCAGTGTGTGCTCCACAGCTGCCCCAAAGGTAAAGGCACTGACAGGTTTCTGGTGCCTTCTGTGTGCCAGGCGCCGTGTGGAGCACACACTGTAATATTCGATTCTCTCAGTAACCCAATGAGATACCTTGTGATTACCCTGCTTTCCTTTTAAAATAGACCAACCAACCGAAATCTAAGAAGGTCTGCAGTAAAAGGTCTACATCCAGGAAGACGCAGAAAGGGTATCTGAAAACTGGTCTTTATAACTCCAGCATCATTTTATGTGCTTTTCATTATCCTGCACTACGAACACAAAAACAAAACAAACCTGCAGAATAAACTTAAGGAATATAAGCCCTTGACCCTGATTTCAATTTCACCTGAAGGCGAGCTGCCTTTCTTCAGATCTGCTTTAAGGGGCGAGATGCTCCTCTCACCGTGCCCACCCCCCCACCCCCACTGAATTACCTCCTTACCAGCTATGATTACAGCAAGTCTCTGCAGGGGGCATGGATGCGGAGCAGATTTTGATTGAATGTTTATTTGCATCTCTCTGAGGGAGGAAAAATTGCAGTGCCTTTGTATTCCTGGAAAGAAGAAAAAGAAGGAGGGAGAAAGGAAGAAAGGGAGAGAGGAAAGGAAGAGACGGGGAGGAAGAAGAGCCTTCTTAATCCTTCATCTCTTGAGCACATTAGGAGACACACTCCCTCATGCACACACCCTACACTCTTAGGAACCCTCGCGGACTTACATGCATTCAACATGCACAACTCACATGTACCACATACAAATACAGGGCTCTTCACCTCTAAGGTTATCTTGCCCTGAAACAACCTCTGAAGCTAAGAGCCAAAAAGTAAGGGCAGTGCTCTTTGCCAGGGCTGTTTTTTTGTGATATTACATGGAAATGTCAGCCCCTTGAATGGTCCATTTTGCAATGTTTTCTATCGTTAAGTTTGCTGCCTGTCAGAATTGGTGGGAAATCCTGCAGCCAGTCAGAGAAGCCCTTAGACCCTCTCCCCGCTCTTTCATGTTAGGCTTCAGGAAGTGCTGGAGTTGGGGGCTTTTGTTAACACAGCCTGTGATCCCAGCTTCCGTGGAGCCTTGGAGAGAATCACATTTGAACTGGTTGGGTGTAGTGTTAACAGCTTTTGCCTTTAGAGTCAGACAGACCTGGATGATTCTGGCCATGCCAATTAATAGCTATGGAACCATGAGTGTGTTACTTAGCTTTCAAGCCTCAGTGTACTCACCTGTAAAGTGGAGACAATCATGTCTGTTTTACAGCGTTATTGCCACTTTTCTCTAGACCCCTCTTTCCCCATCTGTCAAATGAAAGAGTGGAATTAGATGGTGCCTGTTTATCTCTCAATCTCTGTGGCTCTGTTTGAAAGAAGGTTGAACTACCCTAACTGCTGATGGGAGGCCCTCAGGGACAAACTTAGGCCCACATTACCATGGAGTTCAAAGAGAGTGGCCGCCCAGAAGCATCAGCCACCCCTAACTACAGGCCTTTCAGCACCAGCTGCCATGTCAAGCCTCCCAGGGCTTTGCAGGGCATTCCGTATTAGGTTTTGATTTGTAAAATAGTTAGCTTGGAAAAACCATTCCCCAAACACCAAATTATCTCTGGGCACGGAACCTTAAGGATGAGGTTAGGGCTTGTTAATGCATATTCTAATGAGAAAAATCCCACAGCGTATATAAACATCAATGGTGCTTCCCACCCGTGAGCCCTGGCCTCCACCCCAGAGCACCACATCTGGATTGGCCCTGCACTTCCATAGTCAGGGACTGAAGATGTCCAGCTAAAATGCCAACAGCAGGGCAGGCACCCATTCGTGTAACGTATCTGCTGTCTCCTCTGTTGTGTCACCTTCGGGGGCTACTGAGCTAAATCAGACCTGGGGTCTGCCCTCCAGGAACTTCCCTGTGCATTCAACATTCAGCATCCAGCACATATTTAGCGAGTGGCTCTGATGCACCAACCACCGTGCCAGGGGTGGGAATATGGAGATTAGGAAGGCATGGTCACAGTCCTTGGGGAGTGCAGTCTAGAGAAGCAGGTGGACAATGACAATAGTCCGGTTCATTGTGCAGGGGAGAAGCAAGGGGATGTGTTGGTGATGGTGGAAGCTGAGAATTGTAGCAGCTACCCAAGAGTGGACAGTGGCAGAAGCCAGGGAAGGTTTCCAGTCGGATGAAGGTGGGAGGATTGGAAGGACTCACTACCTGTGTAGAGGTGGGAAGAAGGATGGTGCTTTGAGAACGGCAGGTGCTCCGTTCAGTACAGCATTGATCTGAGAGGAAGCCAGGGGTGGAGGGCACGTTACTTGCTGAGAAGACCTGTGGTAGCATCTGCCCTGACCCCTCCTTTTGCAGCTCAGATTAGGCAGCAGTGCATTCCTCTGGGGCCTGCTGCTCCTGCTGTGTTCCTTTCCCAGGACTCTGCTCTTTGCCCCCTTGCCCCCTTGCCCGTCCCTGGCAACCCTGTGTAAAATGACAGTCCCCTCCTCCGATACTCCCTAATATCCTTTGTGGCTTCCCCCACACACACACACACAACTTCTCACCTCTGACGTACTATGTATTCGCTTCTTTGTTTATCTCCACTAGGGAAACTGAGCTTCTGTCCATTCCAGTCAGAACTTTGTTTGTCTCCTCATCACTCACTTGATAGATCACAAGGGGCCTGTGTGGTGTCGGAAAGGTCTTGGTTGCCTCTTCGCTGAACTCTTTACCTATTGACTCTTGACTGCGATGCCCATGAGAACTGTTTATGTGTGGAGGGTAGGTTGGGTACCAAGGAAACAGGGAAGTGGTTGTCCTCGGACAGCCATGTTCTCCAGCCTGTGGTTGTTAGTCATTGAGGTTTGTTCAACGTGTTAGGAATCCTGGAGCACTGGGGTCTGGTGTGCCCACGAGACATTCCCACAGATCCTGGGAGTGTCTGAAACTGCAGAAACAAGATTGTGGTTTCCAAGGGGAATATACCGCTGTGCCAGATGTTTTTCCTTTTGTCCCTCTCTATCCCATCCATCCATCCATCCATCCATCCATCCATCTTCCAGTGTCAGTGACCAGTGTCAGACCTGTGTCAGCATCCAGGGACACCACAAGAGTTCACATCTTGTGTGGAAAGCCTGAAAAGTACATAGCTGCCAAACAATGGGATGAGTTCTCTGACTGAGGGTGGAATAAAGGGTTAGAGTACAGAGGAAAGGGTTGTTACCTCTGCTGGGAGGTGCACTAAGACAATTCACAGGCTCTCCTTACCTTAAGGTCAGCTCAGAGATTCTACTCTAACTCTCACAAAAGCTGGCCACTTGTGTTTCAGGGATGGGTGTTACAAAAGCATGTGAACAGTAAATGAGAGGAGCCCGAAGTTCAAATGCCCCATGCAGGTTGTTCTTTCGTTCATGACAGCTATGTAGTCCCCTCAAATTGGTTCTTTTCTCCAAAGATATAAGTACAATAGAAAAGACCAATACTTTGTGTGCAAAGCACTAATTCCCTAAAGAAGCCAGATGGTTCTGTGGTTAGAGCATGAACTTAGAAAGAGGCAAATCTTCCTTCATGTAAATCATGCCTCTTGTTACCTTGAACAAGTGACGTGGCCTCTTTTGGCCTTGTTTTCTTCATCTGTAAAATGGGCACAGTGGTGTCCATCTACCAGGATGACTGTGCAAACTGCAGGTTGTGTCATTTAAAGCACCTAGCACAGTATCTAGAACAGTGCTCGGCAAAATGATACTTTCTTTTTCTCTCCCTGATAGTGACAGAAAATAAGATCTGATTCCCTTCTAAAGAAGGAGCAAGATCAACTAAAGCAAATATTTCTCTTTTGTCCTGAAAGTAGTTGAATGATTTTCCAGAGAGAGGTTCCAGTTCTGCACCATGTAGACGAGTCACCGGGCACATGAAGCAGAGCCAAGCGTGCGCCATGGAGGAGATGAGAGGGAGAAACTGTCTCCCTGTGGGTGTCAGTGATCTGGACAGACTTCCAGGAAGACAGCAGGCTGGGACACAAGGAGGGACAAAAGCCTCCTTTTCACTCTTAGCAGAGCTGTCCCAAGAGCGATGGAAATGAAGGGAAAGGACAGTACCGACCTGTTTCACCAGTATGCAAATCGTGTAATGAAACACAAATGACTTAGCAAGAACGGGGCTGTGAGTCACCCTCATCTGACTCTGCTGGTTCAGACCCCAGGAGCCAGCTAGAATTCAGCCAGGGCTTTCTAAGGAGGTTTTGTTGAAATTCTACAGGACCCCGATTTTAAAGCTAGGACCAGGAAGAAGAGAACTCCATTCATGGAGTGAGTTCTCTGTGCCAGAGACTTTCACACACATCATTTGGTTGGGGGGAGGTGGGGGGCGGGGATGCAGGTATCTACTTTTCTATTGTTGTCTTCATGGTATCTACAACCAGCCGTTTTAGCAACTGGATGAAAAAGCTTAGTATAAGAAAAGGACTTTAAGATTTTATTCTTTTTTTCACAAAGGAACGTATTTTATTCATGCCCGTCTCTTTCACAGACATGATTTTTGTTTGTTTGTTTTGTTTATTTGTTTTTTTTTAAATGAACAGAGTTCCTTATGAGAAAGCAGAAATTCAGAGAAGCAGTGTGACTTGTCTTACAGTTGGTATGAAGCAGAGAAAAGACTCAGATCTAGTTGCTCTGATTGCAGGGCAAACACTTTGCATTTTCTGCATTGTCACACTGATGGTTGAGAAGCAGATTTTTGCAGCCCAGAGATCTTCCCACCACCAATGGGGAAGTGAAAACAGATTAGACAGGCTCTCACGGCTGCTGAGGACTATGAGAGGTCAGGGTGATTTAGGCTTTCCGAGTTTTTCTTCAGCTCTGCTCACCCCATTCCTAACCACTTTTTTTTCAGGGTGCCTAGGACTTTTTGGAAGCCCATGTAGGAATTCTGATTCTGAGAAAGTCTCCTTGTTGTTTGGCCCAGAACCGGGACATTACATCCTTGTGGTCAGGAGGTTTGGCTTCCTCTTCTGAATTAGGGGCACCTGCCCCTGTGGAATGGGAATGAATGGAGCCTGCTGACCCACACAATGCCCCCAGGCTCAGGTTTCCCAGGGAGCAGGGTGCTCCAGAAAGTACTCACTGACTCTGCTGAGGTCCAGGCCCCTGGCCTGCGAACGAGGCTATGAACCAGCAAAATCTGCATCATTGAGCAGTTAGATTGGTGTGGGAGGGAGGAGAGAGTTACCAGGTCCTTTGATCAACCTCAAAGCCTGTTGCCACCCGCTTACTTCTCAAATCAGAAGTAGCCATTGGGTGGAAGGTCATTGTTCAATCTTTCTTTAGTAATTTACTTGTTTTTGTGAAATCAACCACTGTCATTGCCTAAATTTCATTTACTAAGGCAAAAGGGTGGTGTGGGTTTCTGGAAGAGTGCCTTGAGTGCACTAGATACTGCTCTACCTATTTCACAGGTGAGAAGTTTAGAAAAGTTAAGTGACACACTTATTAAGTGGTAAAGCCAGGATTGGAATCAGGGCTGTCTCACCCCAAAATCCACTTTACTACTGCTGGGCTTTCCCCTGAAGCCCCAACTGCAGACACCAGGGTCAATCCCAAGATCTTGAGACATTTCTCCATAAGTGTGCTAGCTACTGATAGATGGGGTGGGGCAAGGGCAAGCTTCCCTCCACAGACTAACCATGACTGACTGCTTCCCAAAAAGATTCTTTCCCCATGGCTCCCTACTCCTTTCTCATTCATAAGCGCTGTCTTCCTGAAGCTATTCTGATGACTGGTCTTTTCCTCTCCAAGTTCCTCTCTTGTATTTATTTTTTTCTTTTATGAAGCTCCAGCCTAAGTATCTGAGTCAGTGGAAGGGGAGAGGTATGCTTTGTTGGGTTGGAAACCCACCCTTCCTGTGCCTCACCCTGATTTCGAAGGCCCGTGACCTCAAGTCTGCAAGTGGGGGGAAGTGTTGCAGGGTTTTGAACCAGCCTTTTCTGCGGACCTGCAGATTTTTCAGGGAGGGAAATTAGAAAATCTTGGGGCTACTAGGTCCAAATGAAGAGAAGTGGTCAGCCGCATGTGCTTCCAGGCACTCGAGCTACATGATCACCTGCCTGTGACCATGGTGGCTACATTTATTTTATGTGTGGGGAAACTGAGGCTCAGTGAGGTTTTCCTGATGCAAACCTGGACTCTTTCTGTTATCCAACACACCCCATCCATCCACAAGACTTGCTGGAGGGAGATCAGACCCTAGCGGGCACAATACAAATAGACACACTATTCCTTGCTCCCTGAACTTGCCACTGTCCTGAAGACTTGTGTTGAGTTGGAGCTACGTCAACATCATCTCCATCCCAACTGCCCAAAGGAAGGGAGCTTTTATTCGTGATTGCAGAATCTGTGGTTGGGTCATTTCCGCAGAAATAAGGGACGAGGCTTTGACCTGCAGACTATTTTTTATGGTACTAAGTGCCTTGCTTCACACGGTTACATTTGTCACTGTTGCTTACAGTTGACATTTACCCCTTGGGACTCAACGGGTCGATGTGCTGTAAAAATAGTGATAAGTATAATAAGTGAGGAAAATGAGGATGTGGAAGAGAGCATTTACCAATCTTTTTTTAAAAGACCCTCAGTGTGCCATGGAGTATGGTTTAGAAAAGACTGGCCTACTAACGAGAGGCCAGGTGCCTTTGTTTGATATCTAGTGCCCTTCCTAAATAGCCTCTGCGAGCCTCTGTAGCCCTGTTTCTCATCACCCCCACCCCCACCCCACCCCAACATCCTCTTCAGCTGTACTGAACTATGAGAAGTGCTCTGGCACTCTGCTGGCTTCTAAGTCGTCACTCTGCCTGGAATACACAGCCCTCACGACTGTCCTCTTAACTCCTACCAAACAGTATTCATCTTTAGGATTCAAGTCAAGTATAATAATTGACCCTAGTCCCTGATCTTCTTTCATACTTCCTATAAAACCCATAATATACTTACTTTTGCTTTCATGTATCTCCCCAACTGTGTGCTCCGTAGGGCAAGAATTGTAACTTCTTATTTCTGTGTCCTTAGCACTTATCATAGTGTCTGGCTTGCTTGCTTGCTTGTTTTTTGTATGTATGTATGTATGTATGTATGTGTGTAAATTATTATTTATTTATTTATTATTTTAATTTAATTTTATTCCTCCCTCATTCCACAGGTTTGGCCTTTTAGATTATTTATAGAATATTGTTGTCACGGTTTTTTTCTCCATATCTTTATAGGATATCCATGGGAATCTGATTGAATTTACATGTCAATATATGAGTTTATGAGTTAAGTGTTCTAAAAAATGAGTGTTCTTATAAAGACAAATTCGAACTCTCTATTCAAATTGTCCTTCATGTCCCTTGTTTCATAAGGGCCCTGGGTGATTCTTTGTAAGTTCATTACTATTTATTTAATCATCTTTGCGATTACCATGACTTTACCTCTTTTAGATCTTTAACTGGTTATTTTTTGCGTATGAAAAACCTTTGATTTTTTTTTTTTAATCACTTGTTTAGCAACCAACAACATCAAAGCATTCTGTATTATTTTTTCATTTGTTATGCTTAGATTTCCCAATAATACATTCATGTTATTTCATAATGATTATAAAATTTCCTGCTGTTCTCCAGGCCTGGGTTTT
This sequence comes from Rhinolophus sinicus, assembly GCF_036562045.2. Classification (NCBI taxonomy): domain Eukaryota; kingdom Metazoa; phylum Chordata; class Mammalia; order Chiroptera; family Rhinolophidae; genus Rhinolophus; species Rhinolophus sinicus. The sequence goes on along the minus strand of NC_133756.1, from coordinate 25,135,141 downwards.
TGAAACAGTTTCCAAGTAGTTGAGGATTCAGTGCTAGACACTCTTCCTACGTCGATAAGAGTGACTCCGGAATCTTCCATTCTTGTCTCCTCAGGACTGGTCTGTGGCGTGCTCTTTCCTGACCAACAAAAGGAAAATGTCCATTTGTCTCAGGAAGGGCAGTCACGCCTTTGCCACTGTCACAGGTCTATCTTTAGGCCATCAGCCCTCTCCCCTCCACTCTCTTCCCTTCTCCTGGTTTTTGCTTTGATTTGTAGTCGGAAGTTCCTCTTGTCCGATTGCCTCTTCCCCCTCATTTCCCAAGTTCCCACAGGAACCTGGAAAGTAGGTTGTGCCCAGAGGTTAGAACGGAAACTGCAGCAAGATAACTATGGGGGACAATGCCCAGTTGACGTCATTTCAACTTCTTTGCTTCGGCCAGAGGTGTTTTTTTTTTTTATTCCATTTTTCTTCAGGTTACTCTCCTACTCCACCCAGCCCAGTGTCTGTCAACCTCTGTTTGAAAGCTCTCTGGCATTGTCTGGCTGGTTTATGTGTTTCCTTACTTTCTAATTCAAAATCCACAGCCCCAAGTAGTGACTTAGAAACTTATCCTTTGATAGAGATGCTTTCTTCTGAAGCATAAGCATCCCCTTGTGACTATCATGATAACCTCCCCCTCTCATCATACATCTTATTTCCATGGCAATCCTGAGAGGCAGGTAGTACATGGATTGCATAGAATAATCTCCAGGAAAACACACAAATGCACTGAATGAGTTGTCAGTTGTAAAAAAGGAAAACTTAACTAACCCTGGTTATTCTTTAATTAGTTTCAATCAAGAAGAAGACAAAAGGGAACTAATATTTGTAAAGTGTCTAATACATGCCAGGCAGTGTGCTAAGGCTATTCTCATATATTATCTTCCTCAGCTCTCTCTAGCTTATCACCCTAGAAAAGCTCCATTTTTCTTAGTTTTTCAGTACAGGAAGTACCGCTCAAGGTTTAAATAACTGGCTTGAGGTCGTGTCCAAGTTGAATACTCTTTCTACATGCCACGCCCAAGGTCCGGATGACTGCATTTAGTGGAAATGTAGTATGCATCGACTTGGTATTATAATGCAGGTGAGTAGCGAGTCACTTACTGTCTGTTCATTTTATCTGCACCCTCCAGCTGTACCTGCAGGCCCGCTTCACTTGGCGAGGTGCCCGCCTGCTCCGGCCACTCCTGCAGTTCACCCTGATCATGATGGCCTTTTACACAGGACTGTCCCGTGTATCTGACCACAAGCACCATCCCAGCGATGTCCTGGCAGGATTTGCTCAAGGAGCCCTGGTGGCCTGCTGCATAGTAAGTAGCATCTTGTCCTCAGTATATAATCCGACCTCTGGACTGCCTGCTTGTTAAATGTTTCCAGCTCAGTGACCAAAGCCAGGGAGCTCTGCGTCCTCTTCTCTGCTTGGTATCTGAAGAGTCACCCTACCCAGGACCCCTTCAGTAAAATGAGAATAAAGCCTGTGAGTTTTAATCCAACAGAGTCTGTAAATCCTCTGTTCCATCAACAATGACAGATTTGGACTCACAGAATTTTGCAACTGGAAGAGATCTTAGATCTTGTCCAACTCACTCACTTCATTGATGAGGACATTTAGGGTTAGAGAGGGGAAGAAACTTGTCCCGGGTCATGTGTCAAGTGTAAATCTCTGACTCAGTGCTCACATGCTGCTTTGGTGGACGCTTACTACTGAGTAGAACTTCTCAGCTTCTTGGAAACTTCTGTCTGTCTCTGTGACCTTTAGGGTGACTTGGTCAGACCCTAACCTCAATGTTGGCTAGAAAAGAGGGGATTTGGTGAAGACTAAGGCCTTACCCATCAAGTCACAGAGTTCCCTAGAGGATGGCCTTGCGATGGGTCACGTTCTGGTTTACCCCAAATGAATGGGTTACCCTTTTCACGTGCTTAATCCCTGATTCCAGTTTGGGTGGGATAAGGTATTCCACCTCTCTGAGCCTCCATCTCCTCAGGAATCTCTGCTTTTCCTGCCTACTAAAAGTTTTCGGGGCTTATTTAGCAAATGTGACTGAATACCTATTCTAATATTGTGTCTTCCTGGGCCCTACTCAGGGGAGCTCAGCCTGGGCCGTCAGGAATCCCAGAATACAGTAATGGCTGGATGTTTCAGCACCACACGTGTAGGCTGTGTTGTTAGCATAACCCTCGCTCTTTCACAGTAAGAATCATGAACAATAGGGAGATATAGACCAGCCCCTGTCCTTTCCTGATTTCTAAGCCTGGCTGCAGCCCCACGTCGCCCTACAACAACCTCTTCCACTCTTCTGTGACAGCATTTATCTCTGTTGAAATTGTTGATGTGTGTCTCCCTTTAGGCTGGGTTCCTTGGGGGTAGGGACCATATGCAACGTATATGTTATTCTCCCTGTATTACCAAGGCCTCTCAGGGATCTTAGCTCAGAGTAAGTAAATGTGCTTAATCATTAAATGTGCTTAATTAGAGTCAGTGAGATGATCTACCCTCTCCTGAGAACCCTGTCAGGAACATTCTCTTGAACGTGGAGGGAAGAATAAGGCAAAGCCCTTGCACCTAAGGAAATCCCAGCCCAGTCGCTCCCATAGCTGGGCCAAGCACAGCAGTTGTAGTACAATGTGGGGCTGCAATGGAGACACAGACAGGGTGCTTCAGCAGGCCGATGGGGGTCTGACTGCAGTGGTCAAGAAGAGGAACCAGGAGTTGGGGTGATCAGAGTGGACACCATAACGAAAGGAACATCTGAGCTGCTTGCCAACCTGGCATGGGAATCCTAACCTAATAGACTGGCTGTTTTGATTCATTACTTTCCTTTCCCCTTTTTTTTGTTGTTTGTTTCTTTTTCAGTCAAGGAAAAGAAGGGTGAGAAATTGGGAGAACAAGCTGCTAATGAGAGCAGCTGTCACTGACCAGCTTGTTCTCTGATGCTTGGCCCTTTAATGTAAAGTGACAGTGGGGGATGGGTGTATGCACTAAAGGGTAAACCTTTGCTGACTGCCCTTCTCTGCAGGAGAAGGCCCACAGGGTCTGCTGTTGTGTTTCCTTGGCGCCACTGCCCTAATTAGAGTGTCCTGCACCCCCAATTAAAAAAAATTAAAAGATGAGGGAGTCCTTCATTGCCTTCCTCTCTTTTACATCCCAGAGCACTGGCCATGCACAATTAGACAAAGTGTTCAGGACGACCAGGGTTATTTTCAAGAAGGGAAATGAGGGGTCTGAGTTTTATCCTGTTTGGCCACTGTAGCACAAGATAGGAACTTGGTCCTAGCATTTGTAGGACCTACTCTGCGCTGGCACGTTGTAGATCCTTTACCCATTGTTACCTTTTAGGTCCATGAAGCCATATTACAGATGAGGTAACTGAGGCTCAAAGTGATGGCTGAGGCTCAAGTCACCCAAGGTCAGAGCTAGCTAATAGGTGCTCGCAGATGCTCACTGATTCCAAAGCTTTGCCCTCTGCACTTGGCAAGGTGGGATGATCACTGAACCCAAGGTCAGCCAAAGTTAACCCAAGGCATAAGCAGCATAGACAGCTACATAAAGAGCATAATTTAAGGGTGTCACAAGGGCCTTTCCAACCAACGCTTTGAGTTTGAAAGCCTGTTTTACAGTGTTAAGGTGGGTAGGAAAGGGGTGATAAATATCTTTCCTTGTCGGATAAATATCTTTCCTTGTCTTTTGCCCCCTTAGTAGTGAACACATGAGAGAAGGGACTGGGTCTTATTATTTTTGTCCAAATACCTAACACCCAGGCTGGTACTCCAGAGCTCACGGTCCTGAGTGGCTCTGAATCACAGCACTGAGTGATCCACTTCATTTAGGCCATCTGAGAGGCCAGGGCAAGAAGCTGTGGCTGGTCAGCATAGGAGTTCGCAGATGTTTAGCTTGGGGAAAAGAAGGCAGTCGGTCCTTTCCCATCGTAAGCTCTGTCATCCAGGTTTTAATTGTAAGGAAGACAGAAGGATAGTTCAGGACCCTGGATTGAGCGGAGATGGGTCTGGAGTACCAAGAGGCCATCTGAAGACACCCGGGAGAGGGAACCGTGAGGAGGATGGAGGGTGTCTGCCTCACAGGTTTTATAGCTTTATCACGTGCTTTCCTGGAGTTCAGCATAGCTCTCGTAGCCTAGGCAGGGACCTGTGGCCTCTGCTCTGCTATGTCTTGTAGAACTTTCCCCCAAGAATCAAGGCTGACTGTCCCAGTGAAACCCAAGAAAAGCCAAGTTCTCTTCTCATCCATGAATGTGGCTATGTTGGATGGATCTTGAAACAGACCAAGAAAGAGGCAGTACAGTGTGGTACAAGACCGTGGCACAGGGTGCCAAGAACTCAGAGTCCATTCCCCACTCTGTCTGATCATCACTTCCTAAGCCATGCTTCTGTGGACTTCCCATTAATTTAACTGAGAAATAATATTTGCTAACATGTATTGAGAGTTAGTGTGCCAGCCGCTATATTAAGTACTTACCCAGATCATCTTCAGTCCCCCCAAAATCCTATATTGAATCCTATATCCATCATTGTCCTCACTGAAGAGATGAGAAAACAGTGACTAAGAAAGATTAAGCTGCCAGATGGGAGTGGGGTTGGATGGCTGGGTGAAAAAGGGGAAGGGTTTAAGAAGTACAAATTGGCAGTTACAAAAGAGTGATGGAGCTGTAGAGTACAGTGTAGGGAATACAGTCAATAATGTCATAACTAGGTATGTACGGGTGCCAGGGGGATCACTTCACAAGTTATATAAATGTCTAACCACTGCTGTACACCTACCTGAAACTAATGTAAAATAATATTGACTGTCAACTGTAATCGAAAAATAAAATATATATACATATATATACAAGAAACAAAAAAGAAGGATTAAGTGCAATGGAGAGAAGGTAGAGAAGCCAGGAGGTGGTCCGACACAGAGCCAGCACTGCCAGCTTCTTTTAAGGGGCTCGTCTCCTGCTCCTCTCCAGGCGCACCAAGCTTGCGAATATTTTCCAACATGGCGGTCCCCTTTGATGGGGACATGCAGTTTCATGTTTCACCTCATCTCTGATCCAACCTTCTCTGTTAGTGTCTCACGTTGCTCTTGGAACACATTACCACCAACCTAGTGGTATAAAACAACACAAATTCATTTTCTTATAGTTCTTGAGTTTGGAATTCCAAAAGGGGTCTCACTGGGCTAAAGAGTCAAGGTGTTAGCAGGGCTGCGTTCCTTCTGGAGGTACTAGCGAGAGTCCGTTTCCTTCACTTTTCCAGCTTCTAGAAGCTGCCTTTGTTCTTTGGCTTGTGGCCCCTTCCTCCATCTTCAAAACTAGCAGCATAGCATCTTCAGATCACTTTCTTTCATTCTCTCTGGCCTCTGTTTCCATCATCACATGTCCTTCTGTGATTTTGACTCTCCTGACTTCCTCTTATGAGGACCAGTGTGATTACATTGGACTCACCTGTATAAACCAGAGTAATCTCTCCATCGCAAGATCTTTAACTTAATGACACCTGCAACTCTATTTTGCTATGTAAGGTAACATATTTGCAGGCTCTGGGGGTGGGGACATGGACATCTTTGCGGGCCATTGTTTAGTGTACCACACCTTCCCTCTGTCTTCGCTGAATAAAGAATTCATCTAACTTTCTTCTAGTGTTGCCATGGCCTCTTGCATGTTTTTTCTGCTGTGGCATTCAGCCTGGCTCTGTCGTAATTGCCTGATCATATGGCTGTCTCCCCATCTAGATTGCGGGTGCCTCAATAGCAAAATCCGTGGCTTAACTTTCTGGCTATTCATTCCCAACACTTAGTACAGTGGCTGACACAGTGGGTGCTTGATAAGCATTAAAGAATGAGTGATGAATTAGCTTACGACCTATAGCAAGGAACTTCCCCTCTGAGCCAAGTTTCCTCAACTGTGAATTGATCTTGAAGGCCCTGATGTTGGAGCCCCATGACCTTCTCTCACAGATTCTATGGCACAGCTGATTTTGGAGACCTGCTTTCTCAGAGGAAACCCTCTCCCTGTCATGCCCACGAAGGTGGCCTCTACTTGGAGATCATGACACGGTTCTAAGCCCCCAGTGAGTGCTGTGCACCCCCTAGAATGTTGGCTGAGTCACTGCAGAGCCTTAGGCAACAGGCCATGACAGCCAAGCCCTTTCCCAAGTCTGCTGAGAGTAAAGCCTGTCACAACAACAGACATGTCTAGACAAAAATCACATGCCAAACAGGAGGGGGTTTGGTTTCCTCCCCCACTGCTCACTCGTTGAACTAACTCTTTTCGGAGAGGGAGACAATGGCACCCAACACAGACAGAAAACATACACGACGTGATGGACTCAATATGAAGACATGGGCACATAGGGTCAGGTGGGCCTGAATGGAGGTACACAGGACAAAAGTAGACAGCCAGCGCCCAGAGAGACAGAGGCATGTGGACAGATCCAGTTGTACCCAGACACATCCTCTCCGTTTCTCACCTGCACTCAGAACCACAGACACACATAGACAGGCCAGTGTAAACACAGGCACATACTGACCTTCACAGTCCCCTTCCCCCCCCCACACACACACACAGACACACACACACACACACAGTTCTACCAAGATGTGAACTCTTCAGCTGTGCTCACCATGCCCAACCCCTGGTGTAACCCAGGGACTCAGATGAAGAGACAGACATCAGTTCATTTCCTATCTGGTGACAACTTGCCTATCTGGTCACCTCCTCCCTTGACCTTCTAACAGATGGCAAATTATGGGGCCTTGGGAGGGGTCAGGGCAGGGCCAGGCCGCCATTGCTGTGGGTTTGGCAGAGGAAGCAGCTGCTCGTGAATTTCATAAACACACAGCAGAGTCTTTCCTGGTTTTCCTCTTCCCGGGGGTGGGGCTGTGCTAGCAGTTACTCTTTTTTTGTGCTGCTGTCTTCCTCCAGGATGTAGGGCAGGGCGAGGGTTTTCTTTGTCTTTGCCCCAGTGAAGTAAAGAGACAAGCAAGAATGTGAATGTGAAGAAGAGTTCAGTGATGACAACTCCCTCAGGAGGAAACTAGGGGGCAGAGAGAGAGTGTGTGACATGCCCAGGGACGCAATGATAGAGTAGGAACCAGATACAGGGGTCTTGAGTCTATCTCACAGGACGAAAACAGTCAACTCCAAACATGCTTGGCCTATACCATGAATTTGTGAGATCTCTCTCTTCTTCAATAGAGGAGATTACCACCTATTCCCATTGGGTTTATTCGACCATGCCTGGACACGGGAATCGGTGAAATGAGCTCCCAAATCTCTTCTGGACTTGCAAAAGCCTAGCTCTTGGCCACTCAGGCCTTCACTGTCAAGTGGGCAGGGGTGCCAGGAATGTGGATGTGGGAGAGAGAAGGGAGCAGAGGCAGAGATACATTTTGGCTCCCATTAAAGGAGGACAGCAGTATCTTTGCAGTATTCTACGGTTTGCAGAGTCCTTTTACCATCTCCTTTTGCATTCCCCTGCTGAGATGGATGGAGTGGATGGTAAGCAGCGACTCAGAAATGGGAGTTATATTCCTGACACTTGCTAGTTAGGCATATTGGGCAAGTCACTTCCGCTCAGCAACCTTTTCCCATTCTATGAAGTGGGTATAGTAATAACTTTATACAATCTTTGGATTAAGAATTCAAAGAATAAAAGATGTACCAGGCTTGGCACATGCAACACATTGACTGAATGTGTCCTATGTGCTAAGTATTAGGTTTTGTGTAAAGATTTGGCTCTAAAAAGAGTTGGTCCTTAAAGAGCTTAGAATGCAGTAGCTTTCCAAGACTTGACCACAATCGATAACAAATACATTTTACATCATAACGCAATGGAGACACCCACACATAACTAAAATATTTCACAAAATAAGACTTACCCTTACTGTGTGTGATACATTCTAATATTTTTAATTTAACCTTTAAACATGCTGGTGGTAACCACCTAGTATATTGATTTTGTAACTTACTAATGATTTGTGACATGCAGTTTGAAAAACACTAATCTGAGGGGTGGGCAGACACGTGAACAAACATGCATTTGAAGGGCACAGCTGCTAGGATGGTACCCTCTCCCGGGAACAGTGGGAGCATAAGAGAGGGGATAGTTCATTCTTCTTGAGGCTGTTAGAAGGCTAGAAGAGGAGATAATTCTCGAAAGATGAGTGGACATTTTTTTTGAGATGCAAAAGATAGGCATTTCGTGCAGAAGGAGTAATACAGACTTGGAGATCCGTGAGAGTACGGTTTGTCTTCTGACCCTAGGAATTCAAAACAATGGAGCTTATGGGATAATGGGGGAGGTGAGCTCAATAGACAGTGGTCCCTTCACTCTTTCAGCCTGAAAATGTCGGATTTCTGGGAGTGGGGGTCCCTGCCTTTGGCCGGCCTCTGTCATCCTTGGGTACCACATTCCTGAACTCTGCCTGCTGCCGGGTCTAGCACCCCATTGACAGAGCAGTCAGTGCTCTGGGTCCTCCCTTCCACAATGCCTTTGTCGTGATAGCCTAGAAATGACTTCGTGTCAAGCTCCTTGGAAAGATACCGTTAGGACTGCCAGCAACTTGCTTCCCTCTGCTGCTCCAAACTCTCCTCCGTTTTCTGAGACTAACTTCCTTTACGTCCCTCCGTAGCAAGATGCTCTTGAATGATGGTACCTGAAGTAGGATTTGAATAGCTCTTTATAAGTGTTTTCACATAAATTCCTCCATTTGAGCCTTACAATAACGATGGAAAGGTAGATTTTTAAGTGACATTTGCACAACATACAGTGCAGACCCATCATCTGAGATCATAAACCTCTTCAGTTTGTGTAAAGTCAAGCCTAGACAAGAGTGTGACTTAGCCTGGCTCGCCCAGCAGCAATTTGGGGACTAGATCCTGACTCTTAGTGTGACACTCTTTCCACCCCATCATGTTCCCTCTCCGATACATTAGGAAATCATAAATATTCCCAGTGCCAAAAGCCACTGAAAGCTCTTTATTGTGGTACATATCAAAGTAATGATTGCAATCAGGTAACTCCCATTTAGTCAAAAAACAGGGCTGCCAAAAATGGCTTTTCTTCAGACACTTATTATACTTAACGGCATAAAGGTGAGCCAGGTCCCAAGGCTTTCTCCTGCAAAGAAAATAATTTCTTTCTTTTTTTTTCTCCCCCTTCTTCCACCCCCCTCCCCCCCACTCCGGTTTAAGCTGCTGTTTCTCTGTGTAGGACACAGCTCCCTGGCCCATGCTGGTATTATGAGCCTTGTGCCCCCCCCGGGTGAGGCGGTCAGTCACCAGTCTTCTGTCAGCCACTCACAACAGCTCATGGCAGCTCTCGCCGGCTGCTGGCTGCTCACGCTGGCCACCGGCCGCTCATGGCAGCACACGGTAGCCCACGGCAGCACACTGCAGCCCACAAGAAAATTATTTCTTAATCTATAAATTGCTTATTATGGTAGAGCAGGATGCCAAAAGGAAATCCCAGGGCCAAGGCATGGGGATGTATGCAAAAGGAACAGCCCATGGTGTCTCTCCTCACGTGAAGAGTGGACTAGATTTATTGAGGGCTCCAGCTGCCGAGCTCTGGACACAGTTCATTCCCCTGAGCAGCTCACAGTCTAAAGGGGACACGTGACAGCATTTAAAGCATCATGCATTATAGCCTATGCCCAATGCTAAGACAGAAGGTCAATAAAAGTTCAGTATGGGTACCGAAGAGAAAACGTAAGGGCTGCTCAAGAAGGTATTAATGAAGCCCTGTATACAAATAAAGGAGCTGCTCTCAAAGAGACTACATGATATCTAAGACAGATAGCCAGTAACTGGCGGGTCTAGGATTTGAGCCAATCTGTTCATCTCTACTGGCTGTCCACTACGGTTCTCCTAACGTTAGTCTGCATAACAAACATCAGTAGTGTTTGTTCAATGCAGATTCCAGGCCAAACTTTCAGTAGGTCAGGGGTGGACCCAGGAATCTGCTTTTTCAAGGCCTCAGCTGATTCTGAAATATATATTGTGAGGATGACAGTCTGAGAAATACTAGAATAGATAACTCTCAGTCTTCTTCTTTTTCTAACATTCCAAAATTCTTCTGCCTTTATACTTATCTGATTTGTGCCGGCATCTAAGCTCAACAGGGACTTATAAACATCCTGATGAATAAGGACATGATTCCTATCTTCAAGGAGTTCACTTACACACTCTCAGGAGTTGAAACACTCAGGGATTCCATAAACATTTCAAGGACAATTTTGTTCTCATAATCCGCCCTTACAATGACCCTGAGAATTTGCTGACTTGGCCATTTGCAGCAATGGGAGTGGAAACCTGGCTACCACCAGGCTTCTTGTTTCTGGCCAGCTCGGTTCTTGGTGAGCTTCAGCCAGGCAGCAGCCCGGCCAGCATCTCCGGGGTCGGTGAATACCGGCAACAAGACATCGGAGCTTCTTCCTTGTTAGTTGTGCTGACTCATTCTCTAAAATAGCCCCAGAAATTATAGGCCTTTGAGTACAAGCCCTTATCTGTCCAATGGAAAGTTTCCATTCGTACGTGGTCTTCATGTCCAGCTTGAATCCGTACAGGCTGTCACATGCTCATTCATCTTAATCATTTCCTATTTTCTCCTCTCTCCTTTTCCTTTTTTGTCTAGTTCTTTCTTCACTTTCCACACCAGGGGAAGGAGAAGATAAGTAAGTGACTTTGTGTAGGTAGGCACTGAACACACAAGCCAGTGATAACGGTTCCCATTTACTAACCTTTTACTGGACACTGGGTGATGGGTCACAATTGTGCCTTTTGTTAGGTCATATAATCCTTAGAGTAACCCTCTGAAGTAGGTAATGGATTCCTCATTTAGATATTTTGCTGAAAATGGCAAAACTTGGATTTGAAGACAAGTCTGCTATTCTACTCCAAAAAGGAAAGCTTATACAAGGGGAGTGGGTGATGGTGACACGATGCTAATGTAATAACAATAGTCACCATTTTCAAGGAGCCTCCCTGCACATGTCTTAGCGCCTCGTCACAGTGAATGGGATCCCTCCGGCCTGGGGTTGCCTTGTTTCTGTGTAGCCTTGCTCTTGATGGAAGGGCTATATTGTCCTGAGTGCTTGGGTGAATTGGATCACAGAATAGCCTGCCATTCTGACACAGCAGGAGGTCAGAACCACTTCCCCAAGACAATATCAGAGGAAGCCAAAATATTAGAAGTCAAAGGAAAGCACAGCTGCAATTTGTTTCACTAGCATAGTTACCCAAGGTTAAAGTTTTGATGGGAACAAGTGCAAAGATTTCTAGAGGTGAAAACAGAACTGGACAGAAAAGTATTACCTCCTCCTGCACACTTACACCTCCCCACTGCACTTCTGTCTTCAACGTTTCAGAAGCCATCTCTTCTTTTTTTGTCATCACTGCATGGTTGTAGTTCAGGACTCACCCTCTCCTGGCTTCTGTAGTAGCGTCCTGCCTTCGGGCTCTGCACCCCTTCTCATTCCTTCTCCGTCTTAAATGCCATCATAATCTCAGTGCGAGTCTTCCCAACATTCTGTTCCCTTTTCAGCTTTGACAACAGCTCCTAAGGACAAGAGGATAAGGTCCGAATTCCTCAGCGTGTCCTAGGAGGCTTTGTCCTCTCCGGCCTCATCACCGCTTGGCCCTCGCTATGCCGAGCTTCCTGCAGCTCCCGAACATGCTGTGCTGTCTGTCCTCTCTCACTGCCGTGCCTCTGCACACACTGCTCCGTTTGCCTAGAACAACATTCCTGGCATTCACCACCTGGCTAACTCCTACTTATCCTTCAAAGCTAAGCTCAAATATACCTCCTTTGGGGAAAGCCTTCTAAGGCCCTCTCCCCTCCCCTTCAGCCTGGGTTGGAGGCCACACTCTCTGTGCTTCTTTAACACCCTGGCTTCCCCATATCATAATCCTTAAAACACTGCATTGTAGGGGTCTGTTTACCTGGATCTCTCCCTCATTGCCCTGTGAACTCTTGGAGGGCAAAGGACACTGTCTTATGTATATTTATTTTTATAATCTCAGGGCTTGGCACAGAGAGATGTTCAATAAGTGTTTACTGATTGCATTTTTCCAAAAAAGCAATTTATAAAATGCAGACGAGGAGAGGTGGAGTTGAAAGTATGTGCTCAGGGCAGTGTAACAGAACTCCTCTTGGTGCTTCGGGTATGGATTTCGTGTTTGCTGAGACTCTGTATTATCTAATGTGTTCTTTCTTACGACAGAGAAGATGTGTGGAGTGGGACTGCGGCTGGGAGTGGGTTTGTTCCAGTGGATTTGTTTTAAGATAGCTCTCTAATTTATATAGACCCTTCCCTTTCCCGCCTGGGCCTCTGGGTTTTCTTTCTGGGGGGAAATCATCTTCTGCAGGAAATGGAACTGCTCCAAGCCAAGAAGTTTTCACTCTTACAAGTCCTTTTGGTGTTCTGCTGTTCAAGCATTAGGAAGACTGAGCCCTGTTTGAGTCTTGACAGGACCGTGTTTTATGATCGCAAAAAAGTGTTTGTGTAACTTCAAGCCACGCTGAAAGTGAAATACAGCTTGAGGAGGGGGGGTTCTGCTGGCCCCGGCTCAACTTTTCATCTTGCCGCTTGGCTGTGTGCATGTGGTGTGTCAGAATATGGTTCCCCTGAAGTCCGTAGGCGTTGTATGTGCCGACAGGATGCAAGGGCCAGAGTGCTTGCTTCCAGTAGAGAGGAGTTTAGCAATTCAACAACAAACACTTATTGAACCCCTGGTGTGTCCAAAGCTCGGTGCTGAGTGCTTTGGGTGATATAGGGTGATTAGGTCCAGGGTCCCATCCTCGAAAAGCCTCCCATCTAGGAAGAAAGCCTGAATCACAGAGTTTTAGAGACATGAGAGGGCATGGCAATTTCTAGGTCCAGTCATTACTTGGGTGCCCAGAGCATTACAGAAAGGAATACCTTTTCTTGAACGATGTACCAGACACAGGTTTAGATCTTCTTCTCAAGTACATTGCTGCCTTTAACCTTTATATTCTCCCTATCTTGCAGTTAGGAAACAGAAACCCTAGTACGTAGCGGATACACGCTAAGAAAATTAAAATTGGGAAATAAGCCAATAGACTAAGGTGGTGTCAGGATCTTGAAGGGGTTCTGTTTGTTTGGGGGTGGGGAGACTGTCCCCTGCTATATTTGCCCTGAGCAGATGGGATGAGGCTGGGATTTCTGCTCTCAGAAATGACAGTAGTGGGAGCACTTATTTGGTGGAGCGACCTATCGCTGCTGGGCTTGAGGAAGCAGAGTTGTAATACCAGCAGTGGAAGGATTGATCATAACTTCCCTCAGGACACAGTGAAGGAAGGAGGGGAAGGTAATTTCCAGGTAGAGATGAGGATGTTTATTGGCTCTGTACCTGTCAGAGAAGAGTTGAAAAGTTTACCTCCACATGTCACTTTAATCATGTTTATTAGTATTTCCTTACAGTGGAGGCATGTGAAAACACCTTCTCTGAGCTGCAAAGGTTCCCGAGCGGGGGAGCCCAGAGCCTCATGGCAGGGCTGAGTATACAGATCTGTTCCTTCCTGGTCCTCAAGTCTGTCAAGGAGATAAATCTTTCTGTGCCACAGTTCTCATACCTCTTTAGAAAAGACAGGGACACAAAGCTTAATTTTTTTCCTTTGCAAAGTGCTAATTCAATAGCACTCAGACTGTAAATATATTAAAATCTTAAATTGCTTGGCTTTTTTATAGTAACATAGAAATATCCTGGCCTGCTTTTCTTATTTATAATCTTTTTTTTTTTTTTACAAACAATAATAATTAGACATTTGAGTAAATAATATATGTAATGGGTACAAAATTCAAAAAGTATTAAACGGTTTTACAGTGACGTGTAAGTCTCGGTTCCACTTTTGTCTTCTAGTCACCCAGCTCTCCTGGGGGTAACCAGCATCGCTGTGATTTTTGTGGCACTTTGTTGATTGATGCAATTTTAGAGATGGGACATTGTGGCAATTGGTTCAACAAATGATCCAAGTCCTTAGCGCAGCCAGGCCCTGGCTGCTGGAGCCGTGCTGTTGGTGTGAACTCTCATGAAGAACTTCATTTCTTGCCTAGAATGTGTCCAGAATGAAGTCACAGTGCCATCATCAATAGTGAGCATATGACCCTCTGCAGGACAAAGACATTTCTATCCAGAAAGCTGTTAGACATAGGAACTTGGACAGTGTTTTATTTCCCATTTCGAAACCCAGCCATATGTTTCCTATTACATTACATGACTGATAGGTGCCACTTAGGGTTACTTAATACAAACTCCTGTTGCTAAATGGCTCAAATGGATGTCTGTGTATTTATTTTGCCATGTAATACAAAGCATAAATTTTTCTTACTCTGGTAACTTATCAGAAGTTCTTAAATCTTTCATCAGAAGCTAATTGAGACAGGGACTCTGCCTGAGCCATCCCTATACCCTCACAAGTGGGTGTTCAGTAAATGTTTCTCAGTGATTCAAGAGAGACTCAGTGTGTCGCATGCTCAGAGGGAGGAAGGCCGTGAGATGAGCAATAGGAGAGTTTTCATTGACCTTTCCTCCGGGTTGGTTGCTGACTCCTTCAGCAATGAGGCCCTGGCTTCTTGACCCCCATCAGACTGTTGATATCACTGGGCTTCCAGGAAAAGTCGTCACAACTGCTTCCTTACTCCAACTCTTGCTGATAGGGATTAGGTCTTTTGTAAGGAAAGGGAAAGTATTGTGATTAATGACGGACTTAATTATGACTTGCTTCCTTTGTGTAGGGATTTATCTTTCATTGCTGTTCATTTGCTTTGAGAAATAAGGTAGTGGGGGCTGCAGATATGGTGCAGTGGACTGGGAGTCCCTAGCACTGAACTCTGTGCAACCTGGGGCAGGTCACGGCCCTTCTCTGCGCCTCAGTTTCCCTGTATGTACAAGAAGGATTGGACTGTGTGACCTGTATGGTGCTTCCCTAGTCAAATATCTGTGGTTCAGGGCCCCCTTTTCCTAAAGTCCACGGTCTTATCCCCTTCCTTTGCTCATCCCCAGATCCCAGATGTCAGTCACTGATTTGGATGTCTGATTTGTGCTTGCAGGTTTTCTTCGTGTCCGACCTCTTCAAGGCCAAGATGACACTCGCCCTGCCTCCCCCTGCCATCAGGAAGGAGATCCTCTCACCTGTGGACATAATTGACAGGAACAATCACCACAACATGGTGTAGGTGCCGCCTACTTCCTGCGCTGTTTTTGTAAAATGACTGCTGACAGCAAGTTCTTGCTGCTCTCCAATCTCATCAGACAGTAGAATGTAGGGAAAAACTTTTTGCCCGACTGATTTTAAAAAGAAAAAAAAAAAAGTCTTACTTTGTGGCCTTCCAAAATAGGTAGTGCTCACCTATGTGGAAACAACAACAAACTAACACCAAGTGCCGGAACCCTGGATGTGCAATTGGTTTAAGTGTTCATGTTCTAGTGAACACTGGCTTGTTCTGGAACAGACACTAAAATGTTTTGAGTAGAGTCTGCCGGTCACTTTTGTGACGGAGGCATCCCAGGCCTGTGAGAAAAGCTCAAATTCACCTTGTAGCACACAATGCCAGAAATAGCACTGAATCAAGAAAATAGCCATTGGGGGGGGGTCCCCTCTAGTGTCTCTCTGTCCACACCACTCTATCTTCTACTGTGACTTTGGTTCAGGAAGTTTTTGTTTGTTTGTTTCTTTGTTTGTTTTTTAATATAAGGAAAGAGCAAGTTGCTCAGTCAAGTGATCAGATCCTGAATCCAAATTCCTAGACCGAAGGCCTTATCACTCACTTCCCGGCCCATAGGCCAACACCACCCTCCCTCGCGTTAGTGATTAGGAGACTCTTTGTGGATGAGTGAAGATCACAAATAGCACAACTTCAGACGAGATCGAGGGTACAGGCCCTCATTTGTCTTCTTTGGACGCATCATCCTGTGACGTTGAAACGGCGGTTGCAGGATGCTGATGTTATAGAACATCCATCACCCAGGCACTTGCACACTCTTAGTAACGGTTAGCTTCGGTTACCGCTTTCTCCCTGGAAAGCCTCGCTCTGTACCCACCGGGATTTCCTGTGAGGGTCTGGAGATGAGCCAAGGCATGGTCTGCCACCAGCTGATGGAAAGCAGCCTTCCATACAAGACATGAGGGAGGGAAGGGGCAGGAATGAAAAATGAACCAACCTTTTGGCTACTCAAAGTCGGAACAAGCCAGAGTAGCGGACGGTCTCATGCCTGAGAGGCTGCCCTTCTAGGTAATGGAGCTGACGAGGGTCTCTGTGGGAGTCGCTCTTGCTAAGCTGTGTAAAGCACTATTGTCTTGGGGTTGATCTCTAGGACAGTTCTTGATAGGTTCTGCTGGGCAGAACACATGGGTTAAATCTCCGGAAAGAGTTTTCCTCATCCTCTATCCATGAGTGTCCTCCCATCACGCAAGGTCCCACTCTAGGCAATAGACAGGGACCCCTTCTACTGAACCTTTGAGGAAAAGAGGAAGGAAGAAATGCTTTCAAATCTTCTTGGATGCAAACCTTTCAAAGGGCTAAATGTAACCACATGGATCAACCACAAGCACATTCTTACCACAGAAGCCGTCCTTTCATTTCAACTTATAGCAAGCTATGATTTTTATATATAAATATTATATAAATAATGTATAAAACATTAAAAGTTAACTATGTAAAATATTATTTCTGAAACAATTTTAGCTATATCCACTATGATTATAAACTGTGTCTCGACCTGTGTTATTTACATTAGCTGCTTAAAGAAGCATTGAGTTAATTTTTTTAATATCAACTAAAATATCATAGTTCTGTGGTAGACATTGTTTTACAACAAAAGAAATAACTGCAACTAGGGAAAACTGTATAAAAACATTAAATTGTCAGTATTTTTGTAAGGTTCCATTTTGTAAAGAGAATAATATTCAAAGACTTTTGTAGAATACAAAGTGAAAACTTGTATCTGCGAAACTATACTTGTATTAGATGTGCTTTTTAAATAAAAGCTCATAACACAACTAATTAAGGAGTTGGAAGTCTGGAATGTTGGAGGGGTGTTTGTCTTGGGTAAAGGAGGAGGGGAACAGGCTTGTCTCACCTCCGGGCACCTTTTCCTGAAATATGGTGGTCATTGTATGGATATAGGTGTCTAAGCTGCTCTTTCATCTCCGAAAGCCTGTTTGCCAAGTGAAGCTCTGGTGCTCCTCTCCTCTCAGGCTCTTCTAAAGAGCTTTGTACTCTAAAGGGGGTTTCACAGGGAGGGAGGAGCTGTGGGTCCCCCAAAGGCAGATACTGGCAGTGCTTGGGGAGCTCTGAGGAGTCCTTCTCACAGCCAACATCAAAGGAAGGAGGGTGCACCGCTGAACGGGACATTTGGCCCCTGATTTCCCTCCCTGTGTTGCCTCAACCTGGAAGAAGACAAGCTGGAAATTCGCAGGTAATGAGCCACCTGTGTGCCTGGCACTTCTGCCTATTGGTCACTTTTGATCCTTATAGCAGTTATTATTTTGAGAAATAAAGAATGCTAAGGGATGTAAAGATCAAACAACTGAAGATCCTAGAAGACTAAATTGCAAACCAGGACTTGAATTCATTTCCTACTGCTGCTCTTAACAAATTACCACAAACTGGGTGAGTTAATACAACACAAATTTATTATCTTAGCTCTGGAGGCTGTAAGGGAGAAACTGTTTCCAGGTCTTTCCCAGCTTCTAGAGGTCATCTATATCCCTTGGTTTCTGGCCCGCTTCTTCCGTCTTCAAAGCCAAGCAACATTGGGCCCAGTGCTTACTCTGCCACCTCTCTGGTCCTCTTCTGCTACTCCTTACATATTTAGGACCTGGTGATCAGACTGGGCCCACTCGGATAATCCAGAATAATCTATGTAAAGGTCAGCTGATTAGCAACCTGAATTCTATGTCACCATAATTCTCCTTTGCCATGTCACATAACATATTAACAGGTTTCAGGAGTTAGGACATGGACATCTTTGAGAGGGCCATTATTTTGCCTACCCCAGTTTCACCCTTTGGCCCCCAAAGATTCACATCCATTCCACATGCAAAATAATACATTCACCCTATCCCAACATCCTCCAAAATCTCAACACATGATAGCATCAATTAGAAATCCAAAAATCTCATCTAGGTTTTATCAACTCAAAAGTCCCAAATCTCATCATTCACACTACATTATCTAATTCAGGTAAGGATGAGCATCTGGGTTTAACCCATCCTGAGGCATAATTGCTTCCCATCTGTAAATCTATGAAACTCAAGAAACAAGCTTTCTGCTCCCAAAATTCAATGATGGGAGTCATAGAATAACAGTTACAGACATTCTTGTTCAAAAAAGAAAATGGAAGGAAAAAAGAAGTCACTGGTCCCAAGCAATTTCAAAGTCCAGCCAGGCAAACTCCATTTGGTTTCAGGGCCTGGGAATACCTCCATGTGGCTCTTGGCTTCCCTTCCTACCGACAACGTCAGCCTGCGTTTCACTGGAAGACAAGCCCCATTCAGGCCGCTGTACTAGCTCAGCACTTTGTCAGCATTTTGCTGAAAGTGGAAATGTAACATTGGGCCCTCGCTTGCAACTAGGGAGACCCATAAGACCAAAGTCCAAATTTTCCCTTCAAATCTAGGGGAACAAAGGTCCAGACAGACATAAGAACTTGCTGGTGGGGAAGGGGCACACACAGCAAGTTAGTGGAGGAACTGGTGAGACCAAACCCCGAGTCTTCCTTCTAGTTCCCCAGTCTTTTCCAGTATACCTTTCCAATAGCACTTGACAGACTAAACTAGTCTCAAAGCAGAGGAACAGAAAGAGGGAGCTGTTATATTTTATTCAGTATTTCTATGTAATTTTTCTGGGGGAGGTAGTTCTGCATTAGTTAAGTCAACTAGGTATGTTGCTAGATTTGGAATTTCAGCATTCCTTTCATGATCTCGTACTTGCCTATCTGTCTACCCTTGTTTCTTTTGCTGCACCTACCTTTGTCCTTATCTCCTAAAATCCAGCCATACCTAACTGCTTGCAATTGTCTCAAACTCATACCACTTTGCTTTCGCATGTGTATCTGCTTCTTCCTGGTCATCTCCTGGGATCAGATCTGTCTCCACCTTCACTGGGAAAACTCTGAGGTTGGGTTGGATGGCATTGTTGGCCTTCCACAGTCTTCTTGCTCTGCGATCGACTAGATGTATATCTATCTCAGTTATTGAGTGTGAACTCCTTGAGGGCAGTGACAATGTCTTATCCCTCATTTTTTTCCTTAGGAGGAAGCACAGTGACCAGCACAGAGTAGGCACTTGATAAATATTTTTTTATTGAATAGATGTCTAGAGAATGCATCCTTTAGTTTATATATGCCAAAGTGTGTGTGTGTGTGTGTGTGTGTGTGTGTGTGTGATTATATGTGCAAGTATGTGTATGTATTTGCAAATACAGTACATGATTGTGTATCTCTGGATCTGCATGCAAGTTTGTGCCCAAATATATTCATACTGCTTCTTCTGAGTGGGTGACACAAACCCTTAGGTGGCATTTGTGGAGATGCTGTGATGTTTGTGGTGACAGTGGAGAAGAGAAATAAAGGATAATTGCAACTTTGGTGACCAAACTGTGGAATATGTGGTCCAAGCAGCTCTCAGAAACTCTCCCTACAGAAGGTGCCTGTTATGGAGGGTGGAATCCATGGTACCTAAGTAAACAGCGCACTGCTCTTGGGTTCAGGGTGTTGGGAGGAGGGGGTGGAATGAGTTTTGACATCAATGGGACAGCCTTGAGGGACAATGGTTCCTGTGGACCTGATCTCTTTAATTCCAATTGAAGCTTATATACCAAGTTTTCACTTTTTTTAAAATCCATGCAGGCCAGTTCCTGTCTCTCATAGGGGACTCTTTCCATCCCGTTAAGGCTTTGCCTTCTATTTCTGTGTTTTCTTTCCTCTCATTACTCTGGCATGTGTGGGCAAACAGAAACTTTCCACCAGCCCTCCACTCGATATCTGTCTTTCTCTGTTTGATTTGCGGGCTGCTGTCTGGTGGTCTACCTTTATCGGCAGAGGCGTTCCACGACTGACTTCACCACTGCTCAGTTGGAGGACCTCAGCAGGAATCAAGACATCAGAGGAAATGAGTGCTGATCCCCCAAGGTGACAAGCTCATAAAGTCATCATCAGTGACAGCAGAGAAAGTTAAGGAAAACCGAGGTCAGAGTTAAAAGAATACAACCAGTGTTTGTTTATTCAGTCCTCATTCATTCAATGAATATTCACTGAGCTCCTACACTGTGCATTAGACATAGTTCCTGCCCTCGGAATTTACAGTCTAATGAGGTAGATTGGTATATGGACAAACAGAAAGACAAAAGTAAGCCCAGGACACTATGGAAACCCAGAGAAGAGGACTCTAAATGACAGGAACATCAATGAGCAAATCATACACACACTGATAAAGAAGATGGGCTTAGAGTCAGATAGATCAGGTTTAAGTCTCCACTCAGCCACTTAACTACAAACGCTACTCACTGATTGGCCTCTATTCTTCAGTTGGACATTGGAGGTAGCGTACCTATGCAAAATGGTTGTGATGGTTAAATGAAATGAGTTTTTAACATAGACTCACTGCAAGTATTGAAATGGAAGGTGTTTTATTATACCTTGTGTAGATGATGCTTAATGCTAAATTTTAAAGTAGGAGTTGGCTAGGTGAAGAAAAGGGATCATGGTGTTTTAGGCAAAGAACACAACTGTGTCCAAAGGTCTGACATGTTTAATGAGCTGGGAATGATAAGATTTGCATTCTTTAAAAGTTACTCTGAGGCAACCTGACAAAAGTGTCAAGAGCCTTAAGCATGTTCATATAATTTGATCTAATAATTTTACTTCTAGGAATTTATCATAAGGAAACAACCATAGAGAAAGACAAAAATGTAAGTGCAAGAATGTACATTGGAGTCTGTTCTATAATAATGAACTTGGAAACAGTCTGAATGTTAAATAATTGGAAAATAAATAAATTATGATACATCCAATTGATGTAATATTTGAAAACATTCAAAGGTATTCAACAATATTGAAAAGTACAGGAAGGCATTTATAATAAGATGTCAACCAATAAAGAAGAATTCAAAGCTTGAATACAATGATTCTGGTATTGATTTAAAATAAATAAATAAATAAATGCGCAGCAAAACTATTGGAAGGAATTATACCAAAACAAAACAAAACACTATAGTTATCGGTGCATAGTGGAATTATTGGTGATTTCTGTTCTCTTTTTAAAGTTTTTACTGTACTTTCCATATCTTTAGAATGAATATGCAGATTTTACAATTTAAAAATATTTTTTAAATTATCATTCTTATAGGCATTGTACAGAATACAAGTTGATATAGGGCAGACAGAAAAAATATTAGACATGTAGTTGATTATCATAATAATCCAGGAGAGAAGTGATAAGATTTTTATCAAGGCATACCCCGAAGGGTTGTAGATGCAAAGATGAATTCTAGAAATATAAAGAGTTAGACTTGGGAAGACTTCATTACCTCTTAGATATGGGTGGAAAAAAGAGAGAAGAAACAAAATATAATGCTCAGGTTTCTGACTTGCTTGTACTGATCTGAGAGAGAGAAAGTTTGAGAGAGAGAGAGAGAGGCTGAAAACAGGGAAAGGACAATTTGGAGGAGACAGTAGTAGAAATGAGGAGTTCTGTTTTGGAGTATTGAACTTTGGGTGTTTGCGGGATGTTGAGGTAAAAATGTCCAGTAAATAATTGGATAAATAGGCCTGCAGTTCATTCATTCATTCATTCATTCATTCAACAAATATTTATTGAGTAGCTACTGTGTGCCAGACAGTGCTTTGGCTTTGGACATATAGCAATGTACAAAACAAAATAGAGCTTGCATTCCAGTATTCCAGTTCAGGGCTAGACTCTCTAGCTCAGAATATAAGCAGACTTCTGGGCTGAAGACAGACTTTTAGGAGTCAACCACCTGGACATGATGAAGGTGAAGAAAAGCCACGAGAAGTCGATGAGATAGATGGCCCGGTGGGGGGATGTGGAATGAGAAGAGTGAGCTTATTTTGGATCAAGTTCAGTCAGGCTATTTCTTTTCTATAGCTTAGAGGATTGAACTACTTTGATAAATGTCTGCAAACCCCTTAAATATGACTACTTTCTGACTGTACTCAACTCCTGATTTAGCTACTACTTCTGTGAGAGGTGGACAAATCACTGCCTTTCTCTTAGATTTGGTTGTCTTATCTCTATAATATATATAGTATGACTTTAACCTGCATCAATATAACTTCCTGCTTCAGGATCTCAGCACTTTCTCTTCCTCTGCCTTGAACGCCCTTCCCTATGACCTTCCCCTGCTCGGCTCGTTTTTGTCTTTCAGATCTCTGCTCAGCTAACACTGCTCCAGAGAGGACTTCCCTGACCCTTCTCCAGTGGAAATCAATATACACCCAGGCCCTTGCTACTCTAGCACCCTATCCCTGTCTAGTGTTTAACTCACTGTTAATTTTCCACACCGCAACCAGAATATGTCATGAGCATATGGATCATGCTTGTCTTGTTCTTTGTGACATAATAGTCCCATCTCCCAGAATACAGCCTGGCACATAGTAGGCAAGCAATAATTTTTGAATTATTTGGAATTATTTGAATAATTTTGAACAAATAAATAATTTTCCAGCTTCAGGAGTAAACATTAAAAAACAGTTACTGAACATTTCTATGTGCCAAGTATCTTATTAAAGTGTTTGGGATACAGAACTAAGGTTGACAACCTCATGAGAGATACAGACACCTATGCAACTGTCGTAAGGGAGTGACTAAAAGTGGAGCAGAGGTTTGGGCGGATGTGAGGAAGGATCTGGAGATGTGGTGTATGTGTGGGGGATAGAACGAGGTATTTTCAGGCTCCAAACTAGAATATTGGGATTGTGGTGCCAACTTGATATTCCGACCTCAAGGCTTGATCAATAGATGAAAAGATGGGTCAGGAGAAGCGTCCACTTTATAATCTAAACTAGACTATATCTGTTTGGCACACATTGTACATCATATACAGATGTATATACACATGACAGTAGATGTTCAATAAGCATTTTTTGAATAAACAAAAATATCATCTCAGATAAAATTCAGAATTGGTATATACCTACACTGGAATATTGCTCAGCCTTAACACAAAGGAAATTCTGACACTACTACAACATGGATGAAATTTGAGGACATTATGCTAAATGAAATAAGGGTTTTATTTTCTTATCTATTTCCCCCTCCTGTGTCTTTTGAGGGGAGCATTTAATCTATTTACATTGAAAGTAGTTGTTGATAGATATGTAGCTATTGTCATTTTATTATGCATAATTTGATCTTTTTTTATTCACCTTAAAAAAGTCCCTCTAACATTCCTTGTAATGCTGGTTTGGTTATGATAAACTGCTTTAGATTTTTCTTGTTTGGGAAGTCCTTTATCTCTCCTTTGATTCTAAATGATAGCTATGCTGGGTGGAGTAATCTTGGTTGTAAGTACTTGCTTTTAATCATGTTGAATATTTTGTGCCAGTCCCTTATGGCCAGCAAAGTTTCTGTTGAGAAATCAGCTGACAATCTTATGGAAACTTCCTTATAAGTTACTAGTTGCTTTTCTCTTGCTGTCTTTAGGATTCTTTGTATTTAACTTTTGCCATTCTAATTATAATGCATGTTGGTGTGGACCTGTTTGGGTTCATACTGTTTGGAAATCTCTGCACGTCCTGGACTTGTATATTTATTTCCTTTACCAGGTTAAGAAAGTTTTTGGTCATTGTTTCTTCAAATAGGTTCTCAATCCCTTGCTTTCTCTCTTCTCCTTCTGGTACCCCTGTGATGTGAATGTTGTTATGCTTGATGTTGTCCCAGAGGTCTCTTAAACTATCCTCATTTTTTCAGATTCTTTTTTCTTTTTGCTGTTCTGATTAGGTGTTTTCTGCTACCTTGTTTTCCAAATCACTGATTTGGTCCTCTGCTTCATCTAGTCTGCTGGTGATTCCTTCTAGTGCATTCTTCATTTCAGTTATTGTATTCTTCACTTCTTACTTGTTCTTTTTATGGTTTCTATGTCCTTTTTAATGCTTGCTATATCTTCATTGTCACTAAGTTCCTCGAGCATCCTCATAGACATTGTTTTGAACTCTGTCTATGGTAGGTTGCTTGCCTCCATTTTGTTTAATTCCTTTTCTGGATTTTTCTCCTGTTCTTTCATGTGGGATGTATTTCTTTGTTTTCTCATTTTGGCTATCTCCTGTTTGGTTCTATATATTAGCTAGATCTGCTACATTCCTCAGTCTTGGCTGGGTGGCCTTATGCAGTAGGTTCCCCGTAGGGCCCAGTGGCACAGTATCCCTGGTCATCTGCTCTGGGTGCTCCAGGAGTGTCCCTTGTGTAGGTTGCGCGTGCCCTGCTATTATAGTTGAGCCTCGAAAGCTATCAGCACATTAATGGGTGGGGTTGACCCTCAGGCTGAATGGCTGTGGGGTTTGTCCATGTCCACAGCTCACAGGCTGCTGTGGGAGCGGGGAGCTTAAACCATTGAGTGGGGTTTTCCCTAGCAGGCTCTGGTGCCTGTTGTGACCACCCTTTTGGTGTGCCACTTGTGGAGTTAATTTGGCAGTACTCTGCTGTGGTCTGAAGCCAACCTCTAAGTATGTTGGTTCGGGGGCCTCTTGGGAGGGGCTCACCTACCCACTGCTTATGACTGACCAAGGACTACTTGGTATGGGCTACAAAGTGATTCATGGTTGTGTGCTCCCTGTGCTAACCCTGGAGACATGTAGGAGAGGCCATGCTGATAACTGAGGATGCCTGCCACCAGTACTGGGCCTGGGGTAGCTCCGTAAAATGCCAGGACACCCCAAGGCCTGCTGCCACCTGCCAGTGCCCTTAAGCTTCAGACATTGATAAAGCCTTGTGCAGTATACAAGTTGGGTGAGGAAGGGTCTCAGGGAGTCACTAGAGTGGAAGAGTTGTGGTCACCAGGTTAATGTAAATTCTGGTTTGGTGCCAGTGCTGAGCCTGGAGCTACTCAGTAAAACTCTCAGCGCACACAGGAGCCAGTCTCCCCCCACCTGCGGTCTGTTGGACTCTTATAGTTTTCCAAGAAAGAGTGCAATATGGGCAGGACTGGCTGCTCTTGGAGAAAGTGTCTCCTGTGCTGGGGGATTTGGGTTGGGCAAGGTCCCAGTGAGTCAGCAGGGCAGAGCTGAGGAGCTCACCAGACCAATCAGATTCAGATTTGGCCGTAAGCGTAGGGGGAGGGCTCAACACAGGCAAGATGGTGGCCACCTGCGCCTGCCGGCTGCACAGGAGAAGGAGCACACAGGGAAAATGCCAACTGTCCTCCAGCCCTTGTCCTGAAGTCTCAACACTCAGTCTGTCCCCTATATGTCTCCGACCCTCTCTGAGTTACTATCCCTCCACTGGAGCCCAAGGTGAGTGTCTTGGAGTGAGAGAGTCTGTGCGCTGGCCCTTTAACAGGATGGCTGGGTTTCCTGGAGCCTTCTGTCCCACCTGGAGTGTCGGAATCCCCGCTGTTTTTTACAGCCAGATCTTGTGGGGGCTCCTCTTCCTGGCACCAGTACTCTGGGTTGGGAAGGCCAGTGTGGGGCAGAGGTCCCTCACTCCTCTGGAGGGGACCTCTGTGGTCAAGATATCCCTCCCAGTTCTCAACCACCACATGGAGATTTGGGGTTAGACAGTTCCGCATCTCTGCCCCTCTGACTAGTTTTGATATCGTTTCTGCTTTATATCTTTAGTTATACAACTTCTGTTCAGCCAGAGTTCAGATGGTTCTCCAGGTTGATTGTTCTATAATTTAGTTGTAATTTCAATGGGTTCATGGAAGGAAGCAGGCACAGTATTTATCTCCTCCACCATCTTGGATCTGATCTATTTTGCTACATTTCAAAGTTAAAAAAAATTATAAAATTCCGAGTGCATGATTAGTGATTCAGCCGCCCTTTGATCTGTGTTATTTTGTTCTCCTAAGAAATTAAGGAACTCAAAACGTCTGTGTTCCCAGTCAGAGTTCCTCCTGCCTTCAGAGTCTGTGGACTAGCATGAAAGGACAAAAGGAAACTGAAGCTCAGAGAGGTTTTATAACTTGTACAACTTATAAAACAGGGCTGGGCCTGTGATTAGAACACAAGTCTTTTGACTTCAGTGCAGTACTCGTCCCATTTCCACGGCTTTCAGAGTCAGGATCAGCCACTGCAGCCACCTCTCTCATCCTCATCCTTCCCTGGGGCACCACGGTTCCTGCCATAGGATACAGAAGATGGAGTCCCTTGACATCTCTGCTAGAATGTCTAAGAGGCACCTCACAATTAGCATGCCTTATAATGAGCTCCTGATTTATTAGTTATTAGATGATATATTTTTAAAAATAATTTTTTGATGATAGTTCATTATGTGGTTTTTGGAATATAACTTACAAGGGGCTCAAAGAATGAGTCACATTCCTATGACAAAACTCTTTCCCCAGGTACTCATTTTTGAGGATAAGGTATCTTAGTGTTGACATCTATAAATATAAAAAATAGAAATAGAATTGATGCTTACCCCTGTGTCACTCTAGCAATAAATATTATATGCCAATGGATACATGAACTAATTAAAGAAAATCCTTATGTAGCTTATTATGGGATGAAATTCCTATAAATTTTTACTTTGTATGTTTAAGAATTATTTTTAAAAATCCATAATATCTTTATTATTTTGATCAATTGTGTACTACTGCTAATTATAGTAATCAGTTCAGATGGAATTTTTTAATACTTAGAACTATATGGTTTCAGGAAACAAAACATATATTTCCATTTATAGACATATTTTTGTTAGTGATATGTTATAGAATGGTCAATAAAAGACTTTAAATCATGTAATATGCATTAGGATAAGATTCCGGCAGGAAGGTAAAAGGAATGAAAATATGAGTTCAAGGAAGAAAAGGAACTATGTAAAATTTCTCATTGTGAAGAAGAGCTCTTGCATATTATTTTTAAATAAATGTGAGCATCAGAATGCTATGCTATTTAAATCCAACTAGGTATATTTAAAAGAGTGACCTAGAACCTTTATTTCGAATTTTCAATATTTACAAATTGCCATAAATTACCTTCTTTGCAACTCTTTAAACTTAAAATGAACAATTTTAGATGGCAGCTTAAAAGTGTGTGTTAAGAGTACAGTTTTTCAAAATCCTTTGGGGGTAGGGGAATCAAATAAATTTGAAAACCACTGGCACAGATCGTTGTTGATGATTTGTACTGTAGAGAGGCACTGAGAAATAGGAAGGTAAGTAGAGGAAGATGGGGAACCAAAAGAGATTTCTGTTTTTGGTTTGCTCTTGTCTTTGAAGATGGGGAAAATTACGGGATATTTGCGTGCTAAGAACAGTGATCTAGACAAGAGGGGAAACTTGATGGTACAGGAGAGGTTTGGGGGGGAGGTTTGTGATGGGGTGGTGAAGGGCGTAGATATGGAGTAACAGTAGAGGTGAGATCTGTGAAGGGCTAGAAATTGAGGCTGACAAGATAAAAGATGTAGAATAGACGTTTAAGGGAATGGGAGAAAAATCTACTTGGGAAATGTAGTGGATCTTGGGCTTGGTGCTGGGAACTTGAGACCAGTCAGCCAGGCTGTGTGTGCTTCTGTGGGCAGGCGCAGGTGAGGGAGAACAGGAGGGCTGGATTTAACCAGATTGAGGTTTGGTGACTGCGTGCTCTGACGGGCAGGCTGGAGTGGCAGGGACTTGACACAGTAATTGAAGTGATGGCGCCTAGACTTGAAGCTGCGGAAGGAGAGAAGGGACGTCATGGGGATGGATGATGGAATCAATGGATTATTAAATCCCTGTGGGTTAACCAATTGCTGCGTTTAGAGTATTGATTTTTCTTTTTCAAATTTCAGCCGTCATCTTTTTTTTATTTTTTATTGTTTTTATTCCAAGAGCACTTTCTGACTCTCCAATTCTCCTCTTTCTTAATAGTCTATGCCGTCGTTTTCACGGGGGGACTATCTTCTCACTTTTCGGAGGAAATTAGTGAGGGTTTCGTTTAGTGATACTTTTGCTGCCCGCGTGGGCCGCTTTGTTGGTTTCCGAGGAAATCGCGGGACCGTTTGTTTTGGTCCTGGGCTTGTCTCCCGCCTCTGGGGCTCGGGGCCGCCCATTCAGGTTGCAGGAGAGAGAAGGAAGCTCTGATTGGCAGCCTCGAGTGCGTGGGCGGGGTCTGTCACTGGAGGGCCCGGGAGGGGAGCCCCGACAAGAACCTGGCCGGTCTTTCCTTTGCCGCAGGGCCTCCTCCGGACTCCTCGGTCCCAGCCCAGGTGTCGGGTGGCTGAGATGTGGGGGTCCCGGGTCTGGGTGGGGGGGTTCAGAGTTGGCCGACTTGGATCTAATCCCGTTGTTTTCATTCCCAGATCGGACGTTTTAGAATGCAAGTGCAGCATGCTTTGGTAGCTGTGCGTTTGTCTGGGGGCATGTTTGCGGTGAGATCACAGCAAAAGGGTTTTGTTTGGCTTTTTAAAAATTTCCCAGCACTGACCTACTCCGACGGGAGGGCGGGGCAGGCTCGGGCCCAATGGGAGCAGCCCTGGGCTTCCAGCCTGTCCCTGTTTTGAAAGGAACAGGGTCAGAAGTGGGTTGAACATTAACCCTTTGGTGGCGGTAGTTTATCTGCGGGTAAGGCCTGGCGGCTGGAGGATTTGGATTTCCAGCGGCTCGATGCACAGTGTGTGGTCCACCTACAGACACTTTATTTCGTGCTTCCTTTGTGCCACACTCGGGGGAAGGTTTCCAGAGAGAAAGGCAACTTCCAGCCCTTTCTAGTGACTGCCTCTTATTCTCAGGTCCCAGCACTTGGCTATTTCTGCTTTGAATCCTTGCAACCCTATGATGTAGATATGTCTCCCTTATTTTCAGATGCAGGCAATTGAGGCTTAGAGAGCTGAAATGACTTACCCAACATCATCTAGCTAGTAGGACAGAATTCGGTTTGGCCCCTATCAGCCTTTCAAGGCCAGGTACTTTCTATTACACCACCCCGGCTATGCCCTCTAGGGGTACCAGTCTTCTGGGTGATTAGAGGACAAGAGAAACTAATGGTAAGTAAAGTAGTCAGTGCTGTATCCTAAAGGCAACGGAAAACGCCCATGTTTATTTTTGTTTGTTTGCTTGTTTCTGTGCTATTCAGGGAGGTATCCCCCAGAGAAAGTTAAATTGAACTTGGCTGTCCAGGAGGACCAGGGAGTTCCACAGACACTGATGAACAGCAAGCCCAGGGAGCAGAAGGTTCAACATGGCAGTGATTTTGGTACCCACAGAATGTACAAACTGGAAGGCCCTTAGGGCAGCTCCCACCCCTTCATTTTACTGAGGAAATAAATGGAGACGCAGAGAGGGTAATTATTTCAGTTCACAAAATAAGAGAGTGGCGAAACAGGACTAAGAACCCAGGTGCTCCACCCTGGCCTGTCTTCTTAATAGTCAGACATAATATAAGCACATTTACACTTGTTGGGCACTTACTAAACAAATACTTTATATACTTTTGTTTCTTTTACTTCTTGTGACACCTCCACAAGGTAGACTGTTTTACAAAGGAAGGAATTGAGACTGAGAGACGTAATTTACCCAAGATCACATGGCAAGTCAGACCCTAAGCTCTGCTGTTGTAGTGATAAATAGAGAAGGGAAGAGGGGCATGACCACCAAAACCCTTTCAATGGAGAAAGTTTTATCCCCCTTATTCAGAGGTGGAAACAGAGGCTCAGAGATGTTCAGGAACTTGCCCAAGGTCACAGAGTGATAAAGTGGTGGAGCATCATGCCTGCGTTCTCTCAGTCGAGCAGAGTGCCCGCCAGAATAGAGAAGCAATCACAGCCTTCTTCTCTTAATAGTCTTTCAAATCTTTCAGACAGTCCTGCCTTGGGAATGTTGGCCTCTGCAGGCAAAGTGGCTCTAGCCCTGGTCCAATTGTATTGTCACATCTCACGTTGCCAATGAGGAATGACCTGTGCAAACAGGAGAGGGACCAGGGTTTCCCAGCTCCCAATGTGATTTTCTGCCTTCCTCCTCACTTTCTCCTGTGCATCATGTCATCAGGGGCTCTGGATCACATTATTCCAAAAGGCCAAAGTGTGAGATGCTTTTAGTTCTGGGATCTTGAGGGAAGCCACTTGGTAACGCAACTTTGGTTTAGGTTTGCAGGATACAAATCAAAGGGGCACAGCCCGGTCAGGACAGCCAGCACTAGAGGCTGGGGCCTGCTTGAACTTAGGTAGCACCTCTTAAATCTGGGTGAAGAGTGACGAGTAGACAGAGTTATGAATTGAGGGAAAAATGAGTCTCCCCAAATATTTCTGTTTGCCAGTAACCCTCACTGACCAAGTGAATAAGATGCATGAGAGTGCTCAACATTAATTAAGTTCACCTGGCTTGTCTTCACTGCTAACTACGTGTCCCTGAGGGCTTGGCTTCCAGAAGGGATATTAGGAAGGGGTGTTTCCACTGTGGAAGGAAGCTCTGGACTGGGGGGCTCCAGCCAGCTCAGCCAGCTCTGCCAATTGGCTGTGTGACCCTGGAAAAGGCAAGTCACCTCTCTAGGACTCAGTCATTATTCATTCCTTCATTCACTCATTCATTCACTCATTCAATAAACATTTTGTGGGGACAGAGTCCCAGAAAGCAGTTTCCAGGCTCTGGGCCTCACGTGGAAAGGCGCTGTCTCGGTTATTAGATGGCCGTCAGCTGTAATCAGGTGGCCATCCACTGTGGCTGGGTGGCCATCATCTGTTACCAGTTAGCCATTAGCCACTAATATAACTCTGTGGCTACCCTTGGTGAGTGGGTGGTTGGTTGGTTGGTTGGCTGGCTGGCTGGCTGGCTGGCTGGCTGGCAGGCAGGCAGGCAGGCAGGCAGGCAGGCAGGCAGGCAGGCAGAGAAGTGGACTGCGGATTGCGGCTAGCAAGTGGGGTTAGCATGTGTGGATGGCGGATTGCGGATTGTGTGGAATTTACTTCCTGTGTCTCACCTGGCTGCCAGCGAGAAGGGTGCAGGAAGACCCCTCGTTGGTGTACTGGCAGATGTTTGTTTTTGTGTCCCGACCAGCCGACATTGATTATAGTGGTATGACTCCCCTATCTATGGCTCTGTAGGTGTTCCTTTTTGGCCTCACCATATCCTGTGTTCTTGTGTGGGGAGCGGGACCAGAGACCCTGCATGACGCCTTTCTTGAACCCCTAATGTGGGCCTGACTCAGTCTTAATGGATGAGACAACTTCTAATAGTGAAAGAACTCACAGCCCTGCGGGGGAAATAGATAAACACAGAGATTGTGAGTAGTTCTAAACTACTCTGGGGTATGGGCAGAGGCCCCCTGGAAGAACTGAGGTCTTTTGGAATCTCTTGTGAAATTTTGAAAAAGACACTCCTTTTTCTGGGCAATACAGGCCCATACCAGGATGCACAGCTGGGAAGTAGAGCCCACGCAGATATTTGTGCCCCTAGTTGCCCCCTGGGCTGGTCACTCCTGCCTGGTGAACAACCTGCATATCTGGACACAGCAGCCCTGAATGTCAAGTTTGAGACATAAAGGTCCAGTGGGAGAGTCCGTTTCAGGCTGAGGAATGAGCGTGTACAGAACCTGCAGTCCTTGGAAAGAGCTTCCTTCCCTTGGGGACTTGCATGTGGTGCAGTGTGACTGGAGTGAGTGATGTATTGGGGGAGCTGAAGCGAGATGAGTTGGGAAGATCAGCAGAGGTTGTTTATTATTCACTCATTAAGCAAATATTTAGTGGGCATCATTGCAACTTTAGAGATTATGATGGGCCTCCAGTGTCTGTTAAGGTATAATAAGGGAATATTGATTTCTGTCCTACCTTCCCTCTAGCATTGCATGAGCTCCCAAATGAGCTAATGGGTGTAAAATCCTTTTAAGAGCTCGGAACTTCTGGATCATTCCTATGAATAATCACTTCTAATCTTCATCTGAGTGACCAACACTAGTGCCTAGGAATTTTCGGGTCTGTTTCTGACACTAGGCATTACTTGATCCTATCTTTGGGGAAGAAGAGAACTTTGGTTATGATCACGATGATACAGGAATTGTGACACTTGCCCTTGCTCTGCTGTCAAGGTCCATCTTGACCAGGAAATAAATCCATTTCTGTCTGAGTTAGCTGAGGGGATTGGATGGCCTGTAACTTCCTGGGGCCTGTACAGGAATTCACGGGCTCATCCCTAGGCAATGGTACCTTTTGTGGTCAAAGGCTTTTTCTCTTCTGGTTGGAAGACCAATGAAGATGAGAAAGTCACCTAAAATCATGAACAAAAGTGAAGCTCTGTTTCTGGGGTGAGAGAGAACTGAGGGACTCTAGGAGGCCTTGTCAGGTTGTCCCCAGGTTAGAAGCTGTGTGGCGTGATTAGTAGGTCTGATTCAGGTGAGAGAGGCTGGCATTTAGGCCTGGGAACTTGGCCTCTTCCTCACTGTGTGGCTATGGGCATGTCACTTCCCCTTTCTGGACTGGTTTCTCTATTAACCAGGAAGTTGGACTTATTCAAATTTGAACAACAGAGAGTCCTTTAAACTCTTTTATAGAACCCTGGTATATAATCAAGATAAAGCAGTGGTGTTACACTTGAGGCAAAGGTTGGGGCCTGGAGTTCTGCTTATTTCAACTCCTCCTAGTCCTGCCTCATCCTGTCAGGATTTCTGCCACTACTAGAGATAGCCCTGGAGTTCTTGTGGGATTTAGTTTGAAATAATTGGATTAGATCTTTTTTTTTCTAATTGGGCTCCTCTGGCCCCTGGGCTCAGGGCAGGGATGAGGGCAATTGAAAATTTCTGTGATATTTTTTACAATTTTGTGTTTGCATTGAGGTGATTAGCTAATGGTCCCTCTATTCAATATAATATAATCTGGATTATCTAGATGACCCTCCTTCTTCCTCCCCCCAGTTTTCTTACATAGACATGAGATTCCAGTGGCCCCATTTGAATTTTTATTTATGACTGTGGTAACACTATGAAAACATTTAAAATATTTCCCATTTCACTTTCCATGTAGTGTGTTTCCAAAATTGGGAAATCTGTAATTCTTTTTTTTTTTTTTAAAGGAATGTATTTATTAGAAGACAGTGGTATAAACAAGATAGGAATTTATTTCTCTTTCGTATCTAAAGTTCAGATAGGTGGTCCAGGGCTCAAATGATGGCTCCAGAAACATCAGGACTCCAGCCTTTCTATCATGTTGCTCTGTAGTCCTCAATATGGACCTTCCATTTTGTGACAAAATGTCATCAAGTCCGCCATCAAGTCTGCAGTCCACCTACAAGGGAGGAGGAAAGGAAGAAAGGGGAGAGGCCACTGTTTCCATTTAAGGGCAAATGGTCGTGCACATCACTTTTTTCCCACATCTCATTAGCTATAATTTGATCATATGGCCACACCTATCTGCAAAGAAAACCAAGAAATCTCTTTAGCTGGGCAGTTTTGTGACCAACTAAAACTATCACTATGCAAAAGAAGAGAACAGATAAAGGGGCCAAATGAAAATCTCTGCCACAAGGGTCTAGCCATTTCTCATGTTTAAGAAACACAATTTCTACAATCCTTTCTGGGTATAAAACTGTGGATTGATTAGAATCCAAGGACTTCAAGCTGGAAGGGAGCTCATGCGTTTAGCTAATCCATCAAGTGATGATGGTATTATGGACCCACTCTACAGAGAAGGCACCTGAGGGCCCAAAGAGTTTAAGTGGATTGCCCAGGGTGAATTCAATCAGTAGCAAAGGGAGAAGTTAATCTTGTATAGATAATCACAGGAATGGTAGAATTCACTGGGAGCCTGGAGGGGCTCTTGTCTGTTCATTATAGTCCTACTCCCATGATGTCCTGGCTCTTCAGACTGTACCTCACCACTTATGCCATCATTGAGGAGAAAGTAGACTCTGCCCTGGGGATCAGGACATCCTGAATGGAGTATGAGCTTTGGAGTCAGTCAGACATGGCTGGCTTTCAATTCTGGTTCTGCTTATTACTGAGATGCCTTGGGCAAGGCACGCCATTCCTTGGTTTTAGTTTCCTCATGTTTAAAAAGAAGATAATATCTACCTTACAGTTTTCTTCCTTTCTTTCACCCTTCCTCTGAACTCCCTCCTTACCTTCCTTCTCCTCATCCTCCTCCTCCTTCTTCTCCCTTCCCCTCCCATCCTCTCTTCCCCCTCCCCCACCTCCTTTCCTTTCTTTCTTTCCCCTTCTCCTCCCTGCTCTTCTTTTCTTTCATTCCTGGAATGAACAAATGAAGAGACCTGTATGAGACTTAGTACTTAGAAGTGTAAAGCAAAGGTAGTTTCCTTTCTTGCTTCCTCCCTTCCTCCTATTTTCTTTTTTTTCCCCAGTGTCATATGATTTTATATTTTTTCCCATCAAGCCTAATAAGCACTGGACCCCAAGAACTGAACAAATGTAGTAGTTGGTATGCACTAGATTCTCTTCAGAAAATGTGGTGCCAGAAACAGTTTGCCCTGACTGGTGAACTTCTACTTCCTTTTAACATTTTTTTTTTGGCTTGTTTTTTAATCTGACAAGGAGAACTACAGTACTTCTTGGGTTTTCCCCTCTGACCATCTCGTTGCTGGACCCTGAAGTGACTATTTTCCCCCTTCCTCTACATGACTTCTGAACTCTTGAAATGTTTATGTAACTTCATGCTTACTGAGGGGTTTTCTCCCCTTGTCTTCAGCTATGGTTTTCTACGAGCTCCTTGAGGACAGGGAATGTACCTCTGTATCTCTGCAGCTTGGCCCAGGACCTGGCCCAGAAGAGTGCTTGGTAGTCGGTGTTGAATACATATCAGCTTCTGTGATGACAGAGAAATATGTCAGGGGTGCACTAGTCTTGAGAAACCATTGCTTCCCACATTTGCATTTTACAGATGTGAAAACCGAAGCCTGACAAGAGATGAACTTTCTTTGAGCTAGTGTTATATTGCATTCATCATAGTACCAACTAAGAAAAAAAGGGGGAAAGAAAGAGTAGAGGAAAGGAGAAAGAAAAGAAGGAAGTGGGGAGAAGGTGGGAAATCAGCATTTATTCAGCACTAAAAGTAACAGCTTTGAAGTAAATGCTATCTTGCTAATCTTGACAGCATGCATGTGAGATAAATGCTATTATTCCATCCTGCGGAGGGTGAAATTGAGGCCCAGAAAGATGAAGTCACTTGTCTAAGTTCCCACAGTGCATACAGAGCAGAATGAGAAACTGAAACAAGGTCTGTGAAGCTGAGGCCACACTTTTATTCTTGAACCACAAGTCAGAGTTAGTGACACGGTCAAGTGTGAGAATTGAATGGGCTATGTAGGAAGTTATATCAATCTAAGAGATTTGTTTTAACAAGAATAATGGCAAAGCTGTATGACCTTGATAAGGTCACTCAATGTCTCTGAGACTCAGTTTCCTCATCTGTGATGAAGAGTACCCTCTCTCAGTGCTGAGGTCCCTCCTGGTTCTCGAGTGCTGGGACTAATTCTCCCTGAAATTCTCAACCATGAGCTGTTTAAAAATGACAGAGTCTTCCAGAAGGAGCAACTTCTCTTTAGCTAGAATCCTCAAGGTCAGGCCAAGCACACTTATTTGGGATTTTTGATGAGATTTCTCTTAATTGATTGGGGTGAAGAGTTCAGAGCTAAGTTGGAGGATTGGCTTTTCAGCTCTGGGCTAGAAGAGATGGTGCCTGACATGATTTGAGGTTATTTGATGATGGCTATTCCTGCCTCCTCTTGAATGCTAACTGGCAAGCATTCAGTACCCTGCTACACTCTCTACTCCCTGGAGAGCTTGAAGGGAGCTGCTGAACAATAAATGCTGTCTTGGTCATTGGAGAAATGATGTCAAATTTCTGGGGCTTTCCTATTTTAACTTTCCCCACTTCCTGGAGGGTTTTCAGTGTTTTTTTTTTTTGGTTTTTTTAAAATATTTTAATTGTAATTTTTGTTTGTCTCTCTCTGTTTCTGTCTTTTCTTTATTTTCTTCCTTCCAACCTCCTTCCCTCGCTTCCTTCTTTCCTCCTTCCCTTCCCTCCTTCCTTCCTGATATTTTATTATTCTAGGCTTAAGAACATTTCACACAATAAGAAATTTCGAATTATAATGCTATCCAGAGTCTAACTAACAGTGATTTTTATATCCTCTGATTATTGCTATTTTTTGTCTATTCCCTATTCATTTAACTAAGATTCATTATAACAGCAGTAGTTACAATTGGGAGAACACACTTACTGATGGATTTCAGGCACTATTCTTTCAGGTATTATGAGGTACTACATTCTTTCAATCAACATGGAGCATCCAACCATTTCCAGGCACCATCGTGGAACACTGAGGGTACAGTAGTGACCAAGCCCAACTTCCTTTCTTCATGGAGCTTACACTGTAGTTGGAAACACAGACAATTAGCAAGTAAACAAATATTTAACATATTTTCAGGTTTTCTAAGAGTATCTTCAAAATAACCTCACAGGGTAGGTATTATAAGCATGTTTTACATACACAGAAATACTAAAGCTGCAGATAGTGAAGTTATCTGTCCAAGAGAGTTGAGAAGTTGGAATGCAGCCCAGCCTGTGGTCTTTTTCATACCTAACATAAACCAAAATTTCCAAAGCGGTGCGGTAAAGGAGAGAGTCTTTATTCAGGTGAAACAGTTTTCAAACGGGAAACACAGTCTCTGGTAAAAACCAAAAGTGCTCTCCATCAAAACAGAGGGCAGCCTGCTTTTTATAATGTTCTTGCCCAGATCCCCAGTTGGTCCAATTTTATTCAAATGACATTTCCAAATTAGTGTAGTTATGATTGGTCTGAGTCATGTGGTTCTGATTGGTCAATATCATGTGTTCTGATTGGTTATTATAGAACAGTTCTGATTGGTCAGTATAGATGCAAATGAGGCTCTAATTGTGCAGTTCTGATTGGACAGGGCAGGTCTCAGTCTATTGGTCAAAAGAGGAAACCAGGACTTCCTTGCACCATTTGATTGAGATGGTGTAAACAAGCAGGACATAAAATGTGAAGCGAACTATTCAGTCTGAGGTTCTTCCCTGTATACAGAGTACATGAGGAGCCTCTGTCAGCAAATGGCTGCTAGACTTATTATAAAATTTGAGCCCTTGGTTGAGCATTGGAAGTCCATCTCTGCAGATATATTCCTTCTCAGGGTTCACCTCAAATCAACCTTTCTTCTCAGGATCCACACTACTAAGGCTTTATAACGTGAGCCCAGAGGCAGATAAACTGTGAAGCTATAAAGCTTAAGCTCTAGGGCCCCTCATTTGCATGGCCCATCTCTAAATTCACTTCATACCTAATTTTCAATCCTTTTCTTAATGAGTGACTACCACATTCTATAAGCCTTGGGCTTTGCAAACCCTGGACCAGTCCTCACTGATAAAAGGATTTGGAAATGATTCTAAGTTCCCTCAAGAACTCAGAAGTCAGTGGAGGAGACAGACATGAAAACAAATCATAGTAATACATAGAGATAAGAGCTATGAAGTCTGACAATGAAGTTCACGAACTCATCCTAGAAAAAGTGCTATATACCTCATTGCTGAATATCACTATGGTCACCTTTGAAATATTCCCCTTGGGAAGCTATGCATTGATGCCAGCACCTAGTCTACCCTTCAAAGCAATTTTGTAACTCTTTTTCTGGAATGGCCATCAGAGCTGTCGTTGTATTACCCTTGATGTCCTGAATGTCATCAAAATGTCTTCCTTTCAATATTTCCTTTATCTTCGGGTAAAGAAAGAAATTATTAGGGGCCAGATCAGCTGAGTAGGGAGGGTGTTCCAGTAGTTATTTGTTTACTGGCTAAAAACTCCCTCACAGACAGTGCCATGTGAGCTGGTGCATTGTCGTGATGCAAGAGCCATGAATTGTTGCTGAAAAGTTCAGGTCATATAACTTTTTCACGCAGCCTTTTCAGCACTTCCAGGTAGTAAACTTGGTTAACTGTTTGTCCTGTTGGTACAAATTCATAATGAATAATCCCTCGAATATCAAAAAAGGTTAGTAACATCGTTGCAACAAGTTCGTGAACTTAATCGGCAGACAGCGTATAATGGAGGTGTTGTAGATTGAATTGTGTTCCCTTCCCCCAAATTTGTATGTTGAAGCCTTAGCCTTTATTGTGACTGTATTTGGAGATAGGGCCTTTAGGGAGGTAATTAAGGTTAAATGAGGTCATGAGGGTAGGATTTTAATCCCATAGGATTGGTGTCCTTATAAGAAGAGGCAGAGACAACAGAGAGCTTCCTCACCATGCACACACAAAGGAAACTCCATGTGAGGGCACAGGGAGAAGGCGGTTGTCTATAAGCCAGGAAGAGAGCTCTCATCAGAAACTGAAGCTCTCACTGGCACCTTGAACTTGGACTTCTAACCTCCAGAACTGTGAGAAAATAAATTTTTATTGCTTAAGTCACCTACTTTGTGGTATTTTGTGATGGGAGTCCAAGCCCACTAGTACAGGAGGGATGTCGAAGGCAGGGAGTTTGAGAATGGGGGAAGCATTCCAGGCATAGGAAACCATAAATAATAATAGTGTACTCTTGTAGAATACGAATGCAGAGACACGCAATGACAGGTGGGTGGGGAAAAACCACAGAAGATATAGTATGCATGCTGCAGAGTTGGGGTTTTATCTGATAGATGTGGGAGTGTCCCATGTTTGTCAAAACCATCATGGTGGCAGCATGAAGGAGGAAGACAGATGGGAGAGAGGGAGACTGGTTAGACAACTGTATAATGCAATAGCCCAGCAGACAAAGGGTGTGGCTCTGAAGACAATCAGATGGAGAGAGAAGTGTGTTTCTGCCACTAAAATGAGAGAATGAGTGAGACAGAGAGGGAGGTGCTAGAATCATACCTGGGTTTCTGCTTTGGGTACCTGAGTGGATATTCTTGAAATATTTTGACCATGTCTAAAGTGACTAGAACATATCAATAGATTTAATTTACTTATGAGGAAAAAGTTTTGGAATGCTCATATTTACAAGAAATATCAGGTGGAGGTGTGCTATGGTCCTAGATCTGCAGGTTTGGTCAACTGCGTGCTCTGCCGTTTGGCAACCAGCAGAGTGGGAACATGGTGGCTAGAAGGTGTGGAAGAAGATCTGCAGGCATGCTGAGAAACAGGAAGAGCATTGTCCAAGGTCATATAGCTAGTAAGTAGCTGATCCAGGACTTGAACCCAAGTCTGTAGACTAGGGCCACAAGGGGCATATAACCACCAGGTTTTGTACTACATGACTTGGTAGGCTCTGGTGTGAGTAGTACCTCCTGGAATTGTGTAAGGGAGAGGCCCTTCATCTAACTCCTCTCACTCTATGTATCTAATTGTTTAAAATGCCTCCTTCACACTGCTGGATACCTGGCACCCTCTCTTCTGCCCTTTACCTGCCTGGTGGAATTCTATTCATTCTTTAAACTCAGTACAATCACCTCTGTGGTCCGCTTTCTTCCCTTTGTATATACCACTATGGCTATATATACTTAACACATTACACGTAAATTTGTATCTTGCTTATCTCCCTACAGTTGACCCAACAAAATGTGAATCATGCCTTATTTATCTCTATTTCTAACACCTAGCCCAGGTACTCAATTAATGTCCATGGAATGAATGAATACAACAGATACATGATAGAATGAATGTAAACTGAGGTTTTTTTTGGATCAGATAGAATCAAACAGAAAAGGCTTAGGAAGCCATGTCCCATGAGGTGTAAATGAGACTAGGATTTTCCTCTCATCTGGTTATTTCTTGGACCTACAGGTCATCACCCTCATTAAGAACGGCTTCCCTAAGCTGTAAGCAGGAAATGCCTTGGTATCAGGCCCGATAGCCCATATTGAAGACATAATCCTTTGGCTCATGACTCACCAATGGATTCCAGAAGGCTCATTGTGGGTGGCCCTCCTCAATCAATCAATGGCTGAGCATCGCAGCTTGTGATTGGATCCCCTTCCTGCCACCCAAGCTTATAGGTCTCTCAGATGCAGCCTGTATGGAGACCTCTGACCATCAGGCTTGCTCAATTTTTAACCACCCACCAGGAGACGCAGGGAAGCATCCATAAAAGCTAGATTTTATGACCACTGACACTCTCTTGAGCATGGTCATTATGATTATTTAACATTTATGAGACACCCTCAGTGCAGAGGAGGCAAGGGAAAGGCAGTTTGGCAGCCTTGATACAAACGGATGTTCCGATGTAACCCCGCAAAGGTGCTGCCTCCCATCCAGACTATTTTATTTGTAGCTACGTTCAGGAGCTCGCTCATACAGGCCAGGGCAAAACTGACTTAGTATGTCTTATGGTACATTAACCCAGGCATTTCCGGGGGGTGGAATCTCGGTTAACCAAAACCCAACAAAGAAGAAACTTCAATGAACTAGATTTCGATGTTTGCACTTTTAGTGATTTGTTCTTTGGGTGATGTTCATGTGCAAAGTCCTCATTCATTCTTTCTCATTCAACAAAATATATGGGCTTCTGAGTTTATGCCAGACCTTGTATCTGGTATTGGCATTATAAAGATAAATAAGAACGCCTTTGGCCCCAGGCAACTCAATCGTGTGGAGAAAATTGGCATGGAAACAGAAAAGTAGAGTATTACAGGTGATGAGTAGAGCCATTATCACAGAAGAATGGAAGCCTAGACGGGGGGTGATCAACACACTCCACTGGGTGGAGGCCACATTGGAAAGGCTTTGCAGAAGGAAAAGCTCAAGATGGCATTTGATTGATGATGACAATTTGGGGTGGGTGGATGTGGACATAACAGGTGGAGGGAATGACTGAGCAAAGGTGTGGGAGGGGAAAATGGCATTGAAATATTCAAGGAACCCTAAGATATGCAGACAGGCTGGAAGTGATGGTGCAAGAGAATGAGGTGGGAAATTCAGGCAGGGGCTAGATTATAAATGAGATCTGGCCAATCATTTAAGAAGTTTGGCCATGACTGTGGCATTTGGAAACACTGGTCACTCCTCTTAGAATGCACTCCTCCCTTGGTCTGGGTGGACATCACTCTTGTGGAGCAGGGCCTACCTCTCTGGCCACTTTCCCTCTGTCATGTGCATGGGATTTTTTTTTCTCTGCCCACCTTGCAATGCCCATGTTCTTCAGTGTTCCCTCCTCTGTTTTTCTTATGCTAGACCCTTCTTTGAGGAATTTTCCCAGTTCAGTGGATACCCAAATAATATTTCTTCTCCAAAAAAGTTCTTCCCTGAACTTCAGATGGTACATAGATCCAACTGCCTAACGGAAGTCTCTACCCAATGGGGACAGCCCTCTGCTTCCTAAACCTTCATTCATTCTGTATTTCCTATGTTTATGAAAAACATCAATATCCAGCCACTCACATCTTCAAAATTGGAATTACCCTAGACTCCTTACTTTCCCTCATAAGTTACAGCAAGTCCATCAACCATTTTTCATTCATTCATTCATTCATTCATTCATTCATTCATTGACATTCGTTCAGTTCTTACTTTTTGCCAGAACACTGGTGATGTAGAGATAAGTAGAACAGAGTTCTGGCCCTTGAGGAGCTCACAGTAGAGTGAGAAGAAAGGCATATGAACAGGTAGCTGTCACTCTTGGTGGATAATGTAGCAAGAGAGGGCTGTGGAAGCATGGAGAAGGCACCTACCCCAGGGGTAGGGTTGGGGTGGGTGAGAGAGATCTGGCAAAGCTGCCTCAAAGAGTTGATACTTGTGCTGCACCTCAAAGAATGAGTAGCAATGAAGAGGGGGGAGGTGGTGAGAGAAGGAAGCATTCCAGGAGAAGGGAATACCATGAGGAAATGAATGGAGATGATAAATGGTATGATGCAGTTTTAACTACAAGCAGTTCAAGCTCCTGGGAGAAAAGTGGAAGGCAGAGGTGGTAGATGAGGAGATGGGATTGGGTTATGCAGGGCCTCGTGTTCCCTGGTAAAGAGTTTAGCTGTATCTCAAGGGAAATAGGAATGCAGCAGTTAGAGCAGCGGACTGACCTGATGTGATTATTTGTGCAGGAAGATCACACCAACGGGGAGGGTGGGTGGGCAGGGTGGAGGCAGGGGCTGGTCTAATACAAAGGCCGAGAGAGAGGCAATGAGGCCTGCTCTAGGGCAGGGGCTCCAGGAATGGAGAGGACGTGCAAGTGGGGAGACATTTCTCAAGTAGAGTCAGCTGCCTTTACTCATCGTTGGAATACGGGAATGGTACAGAGATAGACATAATTCACTGGGTTTTTCCTAGCTGAACGATAGGTGGAATAATAGTGTTTACTGAGAACACCGGGGTGGAAGTAAGCTTAGTGCTTTGAGCAAGCAAGCACCTTCAAACTGAGATCAGTTTTGAGATGTTTTACCCAAAAATGCTTTGTGAGCTTGAAAGATTTTTTTTTTAACTAGGGGGACTGGGGCTGACTGCTGTTCCTGGATCTGACCTTGATCTCTGCTGGGTTGAATTCATACCCTTGACTTGGGCACGCAGGACAGAACAGAGGGTGGTTTTGCTTCATAGACAGACAGCGGGGATTGAAGTCACGGTGATTCTCTGACTGAGAGGAGGCCTCTGTGCCTTTGCTGACCCATCGTCTGCTGGCTATGGTGGAACTTCTCTCTTCCATGTCCCACTAGGAATGCTGTACCATCTGAGATATGCAACAAACCTCCATCCACGCCAGAAATGGAGAAACTTCTTGAACGCTGCCCATCCCTGCCTTCATTCCCATCTACCTCCACATGTTCCTCATTAACGGCTGATGGAAGGGGCTGCTGTAGTTGGTGAATTTGTCATCACTCTGTCCTCCTTCAATTCAATCCTCTAGAAAAGCTTGTGGTCTTAAAGTGAAAGGGGCTTTGAAGAAGAAAGTGCAGTTCTCAAGGAAAAATGGATTGGAGGGCTATGTCTGGATAATAGTTTCCTTTTTTTCTTTCTTTCTTTGGTTTGCTTTCTGTTTATTTTGTTTTAAAAGGCAGGTGTTTCCTGTTGTCTTTGGACAGAGCAACATCTCTCTGGGATTTCTTTGGAGCAAATGAAATGAGGCCAGCCTGGGGGTGAGGATGGTGAGCATGGAGTCGCCAAACCTGAGCCACTTCTTCCTTGTCTGGAAGAGGTCGGACTAGATGAAGTCAAAGTTCCTCTCAGGCCCGAGCAGCTAAGATATGGTTCTTAGGGTCAGTTAGTTGGGGAAGCAGCACGATGAATGGAAAAAGCATTGGGTCAGGAGTCCTTGCTATTCTCGCCAACTGTGAGACCCTGGGCCACTCAACCCACCTTCTTACATCAAGCTTTTCCTATGTCAAATGAAGACAATTATCCCGTTTGTGTACTTTTCAGGCTGCTGTGAGGATCAAGTGGAAATGTCAGTGTGATCTGTAAAATGCTATGCACTTCCAAGGAACTTGGGTCTAACTGGCGATGGCCCAGCCAGTGTTCTAGGCCAATTGAATTGTGGCCTAGAACACGCTCAGTGTCAACAGCCAGGATAGGATGACCTCATCTTCACTAATTACATCTGCAATGACCCTATTTCCAAACAAAAATCACATTCTGAGATACTAGGTGTTAGGACTTCAAGATATGAATTGGCGGGGGGGTGGGGGATACAATTCAACTCATAAAAAAACACATAGTTGATAGTCAAAATGCATTTGTTAAATGAAGGAATAAATGGATAAAAGTATAGAGGCAAGAATTAGCATAGCGCCTGTGGGGAGCTCTGGGTTGCTAGGGATTTTTTTTGAGCTTCAAGAGCAAGGCAGAGACTGATGAGAGCTGACAGCCAAGAGGTCTGTGTACCTCCTCCTTAGCACATGGGAAGCCCTCAGTCAGAGGTAGGTGCTATGATTTTAATTTCTATTGGTGATTAGGTGGATTCATGACTATCTCTGCAGCAATGCAGCCCTGCTCCTGGGTGACTCAGTGCATAGCACAGTAGAGCTGAGTGTCAGCACCATCCTGTTGGGTCAGCACCATCCTGTTTACTAAGGGCACATGCACACCAGCTTATTCAGCAGGTCCTGTAGGACCACATCTTGTACGAAGCCCTCTAACCTAGTCATCTTTCTTTATATCCCAACAATAGGCTGCCTTCTGCCCTCTGATAAGCAGCTTATAATTCATGAGCTGAGATCAGGGACAGGTTGACGAGGGTTCTGGAACATTTTCTTTAGGGTCATAACCATTGAGACACAGCTTTTGATTAATCAACCCTTGTGACACAGCATGGCAAGGTAACAGAACATAAATAGCAAAGGAAACCAAGATTAATGTGGACATGTCCCTGAGAAATCAGGATAGGAAGTTGCGAAGGAGCCAAGGGCACTCCTTGGAGAATGAGCTGGAAGTCAGAGATAGATAACCAAATCGAGGAGTGAGAAAAAGCTCTGGTGTTGACCGCCTGACGGGAATCCAGCCTCTGCCACCTACTAGCTGTGGGACCCGGGGTAAGTCATCCTCCCACTGTGAATCTCAGTTACCCCAGCCCAAAGGCGGAGATAATATGATCCGCGTCATTGTGAAAATGAGAGAGAATGCAAGAGAGTTTAAACAGAGCCTGGCATTTAGCAAGAGTGCAATGCATGGTGACAATAATTGCTTACCCAAACTGAGTGCTTACAATGGGCGAGGCATTATTCTAAATGGTTT
Organism: Rhinolophus sinicus; assembly: GCF_036562045.2. Classification (NCBI taxonomy): domain Eukaryota; kingdom Metazoa; phylum Chordata; class Mammalia; order Chiroptera; family Rhinolophidae; genus Rhinolophus; species Rhinolophus sinicus. The sequence goes on along the minus strand of NC_133756.1, from coordinate 25,090,351 downwards.
AACCTCATGAGGTAGATATGATCATAAAACTCATTTTGCAGTTGAAAAACTGAGTTTCACAGAGTTTAAGTAAATGCCCAAGGTCACATAGTAAGTGGTAGAGCTGCAATTCAAACTCAGGCACCCTGTCCTAGAGACTCTGCTTTTAACTATTATGCTATGTAATTGTTGGCATAATTATAGTAGATGTTGATATTCTTTAGCTATAAAGTGAGAATTTGGGGCATTTTGCATCAAGAGAACTAGAAGGAAGAGAAATAACAATACAAGTTATTAAAAAATTCCCAGGTGCTAAGTGATAAAATACTTACATTATTATCTCAATTAACCCTCACATGCAGCCTGCAAAAGATGTATTATCACCCACATTTTAGAAATAAGGAAACCATGACTCAGAAATATCACACAGCTAAGATTCAAACCCAAGTCTGCCTGGGTCCAAAGCCCACGTTCTCTCTCCCATGCCCACTGTCTCCAGGAAATTCACTCAAGGTTACATAGAAGGGGCTGCATGACATCCAGAGCCCTGTCCCTAAAGGGTGACTAAAGCATGAAGGATCTTGCTGACTTGGGTCAGAGCTGAGCGTTAGGTAAGGAGGACCATGAACAAGTTCACAAGACACTGGGTCCAAAATGAGTAACAAATCAGCCTCCCACAGGAAGTTAACAGGGCAATAGGAAAAATACTGTTGGGGTTTGATGGTCCATGAAGTGCAGAGGAAACATCAGTGAGTAAGGAAGATGGATGAGAGAGCCTATATTTAAAACTGGCTGGAGGTAAGGAAGGAAGCCATCGACCTAATTTTAGAAAGCTGCAGACTCTGAGGCTCCTAAGGTACGAGACAAGGAACTCGGGTGAGGATTACTTGTCATTTATCATGCACTGGCCTCCAGAGGAGGGGTTGGGGCTGATTCAACTTGAAGGCATCCCCCAGTGGAATAGAAAAAGGATGAGCTTTGAAATCAGATAGATCTAGTGTTGAGCTACATTTAGTGAAATGACTTATTTCATCTCTCCGGGGCTTGGTTTCCTCATCTATAAAATGGGATTATAGTATCTGCCCAACAGAGTGTTTGTTAAGGATTAAATGAGGAAAGGTTGAATGAGCCTATAAAATTGCCTGGCCCATGGTAGGCACTCAGTTCATGTTCATTGAATGAATCTTATGGGGAGATGAAATGTTTGTAAAACAAAGTCTTCATCGAATCATAAGAGTATCGTCAGTAGATTCTAATTTCTTTAGAACAGAAAAGAGGTTTTCAAGTCTACTGTGTTTGGCATTTCCCTTATTAAATGCCTACTACCCTTTGAAGGCTCTAAGAATGTCTCACAACTGCATGAGTGTACATGCATATACGCAAATCCTGGCATGAAATATTGTTGCTAATTACATAATACATTCTGAAGTTTACATGATAGGACTTTAATGCCATTATCTCTTTTTTCTTCAAAATTAATATATCTTTTCTTTTTCTGATTCTAAAAGTAATATAAGTTGGTTGAAAATAATTTCATTAATTCAGGATGATATGAGGTAACAAGTGAAATTATACTCTCTAATTTGACTTCTCAGACATAACCATTTTGTGTTATGTGTCTATGCTTTCAGACTTTATTCTGTACTCATATAAACATATGTGTTGCATTCTACAGACACACTCACATGCAACTTAGTGCAGTCTTGATTTTTAGCCCAACACATTGTCACCTGAAATAAAGACTGCATTTTCCAGCCTTTTCCAGTGAGATGTGTGCTTGTGGTTAAGTTCTGGCCAATAATATATAAGCAGGCAGGTTGTACAGCACCAAGAAGGTTGCCTAAGAGAGGCTAATTCACATGGGAGGTGTGTCTTTTCAGCGTTTTTTCTGCCTCCTTCTGGCCTAGAAAACAAACGTGAAGGTAGAGTTCTAGCAGTCATCGTAGGGCCTGATGCGACCTTGAGGATGGGAGCCACACATTGGATCCCGAAAGAAAGGAATTGAGTCATTGATAACGTGAAGCAATAGCCACACGAGCCCAGTTGGCTTTTTTCAGTCCTTTGTTAACACTGGAGAATAACTCCCTGTGATTTTAAGCCACTGTGATGAGGTCTTCTGTTAACTGGTACCTGGATATGATTTCTAAATGAGAAAAATCCCTCTTCCCACCCTTTCCACTTAACTTTATATTAAAGATATTTACCCCTGTCAATGCATAAAAAACAACTAGATTCTTTTTCATGACTACACAAACATTCTTCTGTAAGAATTTATCATAATTTACTCAATTCCTTCTTGATAAAACTCATAAGTACTTTTGAATTTTTGAAAATTATAAATAGTGTGGAACATAAATCTTTGTGCACATTTTAATATTCTCTTAGGATAGGAAGAAGAATCTTAGGGCTAAAAGATTTGTGCACTTTAAATTTATAATTTAATTAATTAAATTGCTAAATCAATTTGTACATTGTAATTGATATATACTGCCACATCTCTAGAAATATTGTTCCAAGCTATACTTCTTCATTTTTCAATTTTTCCTTTTTAAAAAATAAATTATTTTCTTTTAAAAAAATTTGTATTAAAAATATAGCTAGCCTACAATATTAGTTTCAGGGATGCACCATAGTTATTCAACATTTATACACCTAAATAAGTGATCACCATGAGAAGTCCAGCAACAATCTGACATCATACGATGCTATCACAATATCGCTGACTATATTCTCTATGCTGCATATACATACACTCAAAGCCTGGCATGAAATTATTAATGCCCATGACTTATTTGTATGATACCTGAAAATTTGGACCTCTTATTCCCCTTCACCTTTTCTCCTCCTTTTTAATTTTTCAATTACAGTTGACATTCAATATTATTTTATATTAATTTCAGCTGTACAGCATATGGTTAGACATTTATATAATTTAAGAAGTGATTCCCCCTGACTAGTCTAGTACCCACCTGACACCACACACAGTTATTACCATATTATTGACTATATGCCCTACGATTTAGTTTACATCCCTACGACTATTTTGTAACTACCAATGTTTACTTCTTAATCCTTTCACCTTTTTTACCCTGCCCCCCCACACCCCTTCTATCTATCACCCCAACAAATCTAGTACCCATCTGACACCATGCATAGTTATTACAGTATTATTGACTATGTTCCTTATTCTATACCCCACATCTCCATAACTACTTTATAACAACCAATTTGTACTTCTTAATCCCTTCCCCTTTTTTCACCCATATCCCCAATCCCGCTTCCATATGGTAACCATCAAAATGTTTTCTGCATCTATAAGTCTGTTTTGTTTGTTCTTTAGATTCCACATATAAGGGAAATCACATTGCATCTGTCTTTATCCGTCTGACATACTCCACTCAGCAAAATATCCTCCAAGTCCATCCTTGTTTTCATAGATGGCAAGAACCCATTCTCTTCCATGGTTGAGCAATATTCCACTGTATATATGTACCACCTCCTCTGTATCCATTGTTCCATCGATGGACACCCAAGCTGCTTTCACATCCTGGCCATTGTAAACAATGCTGCAATGAACATATGGATGCACAAGTCCCCTTGAATTAGCATTTTGGGTTTCTTCAGATAAATACTAGGAAGTGGGATTACTGGGTCCTTCTTTGTCTCTTGTTATACCTTTGTTTTAAAGTCTATTTTGCCTGGTATAAGTATTGCTACGCCAGATTTTTTTACTTTTTTTGTTTCCATTTTTATAAAATGTCTTTTTCCATCCCTTTAACATCTGTCTGCATGTGTCTCTCAATCAGAAGTGTGTCTCTTGTAGGCAGCATATGTAAGGGTCCTGTGTTCTGATCCATTCAGCCCTCCTATGTCTTTTTTTTTTTTTTTTAAGATTTTATTGGGGAAGGGGAACAGGACTTTATTGGGGAACAGTGTGTACTTCCAGGACTTTTTTCCAAGTCAAGCTGTTGTCCTTCCAATCTTAGTTGTGGAGGGTGCTGTTCAGCTTCATGTTGTGCTTTCAGTCTTAGTTGTGGAGGGTGCAGCTCAGCTCCAGGTCCAGTTGCCGTTGCTAGTTGCAGGGTCACAGCCCACCATCCCTTGCGGGACTCGAGGATTTGAACCGGCAGCCTTGTGGTTGAGAGCCCACTGGCCCATGTGGGAATCGAACCAGCAGCCTTCGGAGTTAGGAGCATGGAGCTCTAACTGCCTGAGCCATGGGGCCGTCCTCCTCCTATGTCTTTTGATTGAAGCATTTAATCCATTTACATTGAAAGTAATTGCTGGTAGATATGTATCTATTGCCAATTTATTATTCATAATTTTGATTTTTTTTTTTTCCTTCTTAAAGAGGTCTCTCTAACATTCCTTGTAATACTGGTTTGGTGGTGAACTCCTTTAGCTTTTTCGTGTCTGGGAAGCTCTTTATCTGTCCTTTGATTTTAAATGACAGCCTTGCTGGGTAGAGGACCCTTGGTTGTTGGTTCTTTTCTTTTCATCACGTTGACTATTTTGTGCCAGGCCCTTCTGGCCTGCAAAGTTTGTGTTGAGAAATCAGCTGACAATCATATGGGAGCTCCCTTATAAGTTACCAGTTGCCTTTCTCTTGTTGCTTTTAGGATTCTTTCTTTGTCTTTAACCTTAATTACAATGTGTTGTGCTTTGGGCCTCTTTGGGTTCATCTTGTTTGGGACTCTGCGCTTCCTGGACTTGTATGTCTATTTCTTTCACCAGGTTAGGAAAGTTTTCAATCATTGTTTCATCAAATAGGTTCTCAATCCCTTGCTTTCTCTCTTCTTCTGTACCCCTGTGATGCAAATATTGTTTTGATTGATGTTGTCCCAGAGGTCTCTTAAACTGTCCTATTTTTTTGGATTCATTTTTATTTTTGCTGTTCTGATTGGATGTTTTCTGCTACCTCATCTTCCAAATTGCTGATTTGATCCTCTGCTTTATCTAGTCTGTTGGTGATTCCTTCAAGTGCATTCTTCATTTTAGTTATTATATTCTTTGCTTCTGACTGGTTCTTTCTTATGGTTTCTATGTTGTTTTAATGCTTGCCATCTCTTTGTTGAAGTTCTCACTAAGTTCCTTGAACATCCTTACAACCATTGTTTTGAACTCTGTCTCTGGTAGGTTGCTTGCCTCCATTTTATTGAGTTCTTTTTCTGCAGTCTTCTCCTGTTCTTTTATTTGGGATGTATTTCTTTGTTTCTTCATTTTGGCTGCCTCTCTGTGTTTGTTTCTATGTATTAGATAGATCTGCTATGTCTCCCAGTCGTGCCTGGTGGCTTTATGTAGTAGGCACCCTGTGGGGCCCTGGCACAGTCTTTTTGGTCATGTGCTCCATTCTCCAGGTGCTCCACGAGTGTCCCTTGTGTGAGTTGTATGTGCTCTCCTGTCATAGTTGAACCTTGATTGCTGTTGGCATGTCAGTGGGTGGAATTGACCCTCAGGCTGATTGGTTGTGGGGTTTGGCCACGTCCACAGCTTACGAGCTGCTGTGGGGTGGGGGTTAGCCCATGGAGTGGGATCTGCCTCTGCGAGCTCTGGTGTCCGTTGAGACCACCCTTTGTTTATACTGCTTGGGGTTAATTGGGTAGTTCTCTGCTGTGGTCTGAAGCCAACCTCTAAGTATGTTGGTTCTGGGGCCTCTTGGGAAGGGATCAGGTGTAGGCCTAGGTCACCTAGAGCCTGTGTACAACTGGGGGCTACCTGGAGAGGAGATAAAACACAATTTGCAGTTGACTGCTGCCTGTGCTACCCCTGGAGTCACGTTGGAGAGGCCACGCTGTGAACTGAGGATGTCTGCCAACAGTACTGGGCCTGGGGTAGCTCCACAAAATACCAGGACACCCTGAGGCTGTCACCTGCCAGCTCCCTGAAGGTTCAGCCAGTGATAAATCCTCATGTAGTACACATGTTGGGTGAGGCAGGGTCTCAGGGAGCCATTAGAGTGGAAGACTTGTGGTCACTAAGTTAATGTAAATTCTGGTTTGGTGCCAGTGCTGAGCCTGGAGTGACTCAGCAAAAGTCTCAGAGCACACTGAGGCCAGTTGCTGCCTGCTTCCCACCTGGGGCCTGCCAGACTCAGTTGTTTTCCAAGAAAGAGTGCAATGTGGGTAGGGGTGGCTGCTCACAGAGAAAGTGACTCCAGTTGTGGGAGAGTTGGGTCTGGTGGGGTCCCATTGAGTCAGCAGGGTGGAGCAGTGAAGCAGGAGCAGCAGAGGTCAGCAGACCAATCCAGAGTTAGATTTGGCCACGTGGGGGCAGGTTCAATACAGAAAAGATGGAGCTTGCCTGCTGGCTATACAGGAGAAGGACCCATCACAGGGAAAATGGTGACTGTCCTCCAGTCCTCGCCCTGAAACCACACACCTCATTCTGACCCCTTGTATGCCACTGACACCCCCAAGTCACCATCTCTTCACCAGAGCCCAGGGTAAGTGTCTGTGAGCGAGTAAGTCTACGTGCAGATCATTTAAGAGGACATCTGAGTTTCCTGCAGTCTTCTGTCTTACCTGGATGGTCGGAGTCCCCATTGTTTTTCACAGCCACATATTGTAGAAGGTCTCCTTCCTGGCATCAGTACTCCAGGCTCAGGAGCCTGTCGTGGGGCTGGGGTCCCTCACTCCTCCAGGGGGGTACTTCGTGGCTGAGATATCCCTCCTGATTCTCAACTGCGACTCAGAATTTTCAGGCTCGCTCTGCATCTCACCCCTCCTACCAGTCTCAATGTGGCTTCTTCTTTATATTGTTAGTTATAGGACTTCTGTTCAGCTAGACTTAAAATAGTTCTCCAGTTTGATTTTTCTATAATTTAGTTGTAATTTTAATGTGTTTATGAAAGGACATAGGCACAGTGCTTATTTACTCCACCATCTTGGATCTCTCTAAGCTATAGTTCTTTAGGTAGAATTTAAAAAAAAAATGTATCATGAGGTATTAGAATAGCATAAAAAACACCTATATACTCACTATCCAGTTTAAGAAGTAGAACATTTGCACAATTTCCTAAAGTGCCCTGTGTATCTCATTCCAGTGGCATCATCCAACCCTTCTCATTCAGCAGGCTCATGTCTCTCTTGATTGTTCAACAACCCCTGAGGCCAGTAGATGAATCTGTAGGACCCTTTCACTTACAAGTGATAGATAATCTCCCCTATCCAAAAAAGAGTGTATTGGTTCATACAATTTAAATGTCCTGGGGGTAGAACTTGCTAAAGAAGAGAGCACAAATAGTTATCGGGACCCCAGCTCTCTTCTTTTCTCAGGTCTTCTTTCCTCCATGCTGGCTTCACTCTCAGTTTCCACATAGTGGCAAGATGGTGACCAGCACCTCCAGGCCTGCGTTCTCTGCATTCACATCCAACAGAAAAAGAAAATAGTACATCTTCCCAGTGGCTTCCACACGAGACCTGTATTCACCCTGATTAGATTAACTGGAGAGATATGCCAATCTTGAACACATCTAGCTCCCACTATGGATTTGCCATCTGGAATCTATCAAACCCTTCTAGTGCTTATTTACATTTTCTGCCTGTATTGGGATAATGAATCCCAGGGTTAACTACCTTTTTGATACTGTGGTTCCTGGCAGAGGACAGTACAAAGGTGATCATCACCAACCTTGACTGAGTGCTATAATGTGCTTGGCGCCTAAACTCATTCAGTCTTCCCGATAAATCTTCGAGGTATGTATGATGCCCGTTTTATAAAGGAGAAAATTAGAGGCTTAGAGAAGATAAATAACTGACCTGAGCTTGCACAGCTTGTGTGTGTTGGGGCTGGGATCCAGCCCTAGATTTACCTCATTCCAGAGTCCAGTGGAGACATGACCAGGCCACGTGACCTCTCTTGCAATAGGCGTGTGTTTACCTCCAAAGGCTGTTGTAAATGTAACATGAAAACACTGTGTAAACTGAAGCATTTCACAAATATTAGTTCATTGAACTCATTGGTATGTCTTAAATTTACCTCTTTCAGTCCCCAAGGGGAGGGAAAGGGACAGCTTAGTGACCCAATAATTCTGAGGTAAACAGATTAAGTAAGGGAAAAGGGAGACAAGTTATTCCCATAACTATTTTTCTTTATTTCTGCAAATATGTTTTTGAAAGAATATCTCCAACTGTTTAGGATTTTAAGAATAATATAAAACACTTTTAGTACGTGTTTACTCTGGTCAAACAAAGTGCTGGGAGGACCCTATGAAGTGTGGTGGAAAAAAGTAGAATTCAGAGGGGACAGGTCGGATGTCCAGCTTGCCTCTGGCCGTTGCTGGCCCTACTGTGTGACTTGGAGTTAGCCCAGTCTCTTTGCTGGCCTCAGTTTCCCCATTTGTTCAGCATGGGATTTGGTTAAAGGCAGTTCCCATCATAAAGTTTTTCACCTACAGAATAATTATGGGGTAAAGGTGATTAGGAGGTGATGGTAACCCCAGGCTAACCAGGTGTTCTGTGAGAGTCTAAGGAAGAAAAGCAAATATCTCCCATTGGCTGCAGAGCAAGTCCTTGTGGGATGAGGAAGAGCGGAAGAATGGGACCCTAGGGGTTTTCCTGCTTCTAGAAATATTTGGCTTTGGGTATTCCCCAGCCAGAAGCTTCGCGACTCCTGCAAGGAGTGGCTTGGAGTACCTGGCCAACCGCCAGCCTGGATGTGAGGAATACAGGTCATTAGCAAGAGACTTTAATGTCCCGTAAACTGGCTTTCTGGAGGGGAGTGCTCACCCCAGCAGAGTCGAGCTATTAGCAAGAAGCTCAGCTTATTTCCAGCCAGGGGTGCACAGAGCTTTGGGAGGGAGAGGCTGGAGGAGGTGACAGGGATGGCAGGTGGGACGAGCACCAGACTGGGAATCAGGGGTTCTCGTCTGGGCTCTGCCAATGACCCTGGCAAGTTACTCCTTCCCTCTGGGCCTCCTTTTCTTTATTTCCAAAATAACGGGTGGTACCGGTTGTGCTTTGGGGCTTTCCAGCTCAGACAAAAAACATACGAGGAGATTAAGTGAACAGAGACGTTAGAGCCACCCTGCCTGAGTTCTGATCCAGCCTTGCTGCTCACTCGCTTTGTGTCCTTAGGTAATTTATTTGAACTCTCTGCCTCAGTTTTCTCATGTGCAAAATGGGAATATTCGTAGGACACACCACATGGGCTTTTGTGACTATTAATTCTAAAGCACTTCAAATAGTGCCTGGCATAAAGTAGATGTCCTACAAAAACCCATTATTGGGATTGTCACCCTCTGTTTAGGGTGGGAGGAGCACACGTGCTACTGTTGGGACTATAGGCCTGCAAGGTTCCAGCAATGCACCAGGTTACCTGTGGCAGTGGGAAGATGACTTCACACCCAACTCTGTCTGTTGAGGACCCTTCAAGGAAGGATGCTTCTTATCAAGGAAATCCCTATAGAGTCAAAGAGTAAGACTTGGAGGCCTCATGGCAGGGCACAGAGGCGGAAAAGAGAGAGGAGGGAAAGAGGAGGTAGTCTACTCCATCTATAGTCAGAGCAGGATGAGCCGGGTCAGGCAAGCCAGGCAGACTTGGGTTCAAGTCCTGTCTATACCACTTGCCTGCTGTGGGAACCCTTAACAAGCCTCTGGATTCGTCTGACCTTCTTGTTACACGTCTGTGAGATGCGAGCATAGTGCCCAGGTCACAGATCGTTGCTGTGGAGCATGTGAATGAAATAACATCGTGGTAAAGTGTCAGCTGTACTGGGGTTGCTTGATGAGCATAAGTTGAGTCTGAATCAGAGGAACAGATGACGTAGCCTGTGACAGGATTAGGACACATGGACTGGTGATGGGGGTAGTGGTACGTGTACATTTGTATATGCGTGTTCCTGTGAGGTGTGTTACAGTGGAAAGAGAGGAAGAGGAAAGATTTGCAATTTTCTGAGGTTTGGGAAGGCCTTACCTAATGACCTGAACTTTAACCTAAACCCCACTGCCATGATCCAGGCCCACACCCCTCCCACCAGGACATCTGCCACAACCTCTTAACTGGTCTTGCTGCCTCCAGACTCACTGCTGCTTTCATTCTCCTTTGTACTGTGAGCAGAGCCATCCTTCTAAAATGGAGATGTGATAGAGTCACTACAGTGGGTGCCCACGGTCCTCAGGATAAATAACCTCCTGGACAATTTACCCCTGCAGGTCCACCATCCTCTCTTCTCCACCCTGCTCTGGGCCCATGACCGTGATCCATACTGAGTGTTTCAATGGGGCCATTTACATTCATGTTTCAGTTGGGTTCAGCCAACGAAGTCCCAGGAGATGGGAAGGCCAGGGAGAGTGGTCAGAGCATTGACCTCCCGCTCCCCTCCTTCCAGGTTCCCATGGAGGCCAGTATCCCTCTCCCAAAAGCCACAGCTCCAGTCACAATCTTCCCTAAGCCCCTTCCTCTTTTCATCCCTTCAGGCTTCAGGGTGGTAATGGTTACTAGCCTGAAATACTGCCGCATCCATTATTACTTTTCCTACTCCCTGTCCACACTTTGTGTAAAGTTCCTTTCTTAAACTTTTCTTGAATCATTTGGATAAGAATGCCATCCCTTTCTGCTGAGACCCAGCCTGATACAGCGTACCTATACGCCCTCTGTGCCCCACTCCAGCTGACCTCTCCCCTTGCACCCTAGGATCCCACTTCTCTCCGTTATTCACATGCACTAGCCTATTGCTCACCCCAGAGCTGTCCCACAACTGGTGCTTCAGCCAGGATAACTTTGTTATTCCATACACACTTCTTCCAAGAAGCCTTCCTTGATAACCCCTTTCAGCAGGAGCTCCTCTGGCACCAGTAGCCCCTTGTAATTTACATCATATTATGCTGTAATTATCTGCTTACTTGTCATTCTTTCCTACCAAACTGTGAAGCCCCTGAAGGCAAGAACCACATCTTGCTCATGGAGGGTGAGGCAGTACATAGAGAGGTTAAGAGCACAGATGCTAAGGAGCTGTTCTGCTTGGGTTCATAGTCCAGCTGTTTACTTAGCAGCTGTGTCTGAAGCCTTAAACAAATCACTTAACCTCTATATGAACAGTCACCCATCTGTGAAATGGGGATAGAGAAAATATCTACCTCTAGGGTTATTGTAATTGTTAATTAATATATGTAATTAATTATAATATATCTAAAACTATGTATTTTTATAGTTCCATATATTAACTAAATTAATATATGTAAATCCAAGTGTTAATATTAACTAGTATATGTGGCAGTAGGAAGATGTTTTACATATATTAACTTAGTTAACACATAGAATTTAATATATGGAATTACAAACTAATTTGATATATGGAATTATTACTTAGTAACTGTCAGATATTATGGTCAGCTTGTGACACAAGAGTGTATGCTCAATAAATAGAGAATGAATGGATTTTATCTTACAGATACATCATTGCACAATACTGTACTTTCCCACTTAGTTTTTACAGCAGGCTTGGGGGGAAGAGAGGGTGGCAATTCTATCCCTACCTTATAGATGAGGACACTGAGCTTGGAGGGACTTGCCCAGGGTTCCACAACTGATACACAGCTAAGTGACACGTGGAACCTGGATGCTGAGACAACCTAGCTGGGTGCCATCTCCTTCAGCTGCCACAGGGAGTGAGAGGTCTGCATGCTTTAGCTCTAGCCAGTTTTGCTCTGGGACGGGGGTGGCTGCAGACTTGGTAGAATCCAAGGGCTTTAGAGAAATTGACTTTATCACTTTCCTTGGCAGTGTCTGAGTCACCTTTGGGATTTTCCAGGCTGTAAGCTCCAGAAGGGTTAAAAGTCCAATGTGTCGCAAGTTTTGAAACCAGCTGCACGTACAAGTCCTGTTGGTCCAAGGATTCTTCTGAGGGATGCAGGATCTAAAAGCAGAACCCCAAAGTGTGATGCAGAAGGGCAGTAAACCTTTAATGTTACAATGAATAACAATAATAATAATAATAGTTTTATTTATTATTTAGTTATTTATTAAGGATCATTTACCCAGTGCTTCCTGATGTGCAAACGGCTCTCTAACACCGTAATGTTTAGCAAGCTGCCTTTTGAAATACTTACAGCATCTTTGTCTTTTGTCCTTGTCCTTGGAGATTCTCCTTGAGTTCCTGATGCCCAGAACCCAGCTCAGTGCCTGATACACCGAGGAAGCCCCACAAATGGTTGTGGAATCACTGGCTAAATACGTGAGTGGATTTAGTCTTCTTGGTTCCCGTATAACTCCATTTTACAGATAAGGAAACTGAAGTGCAGAGGGGTTAAATGTCTTGACCAAGGTGACCCAGTTCACAAGGGGGACGACTGGGCAGTTGACGCAGTTCCTCCAGGAGCCCTCCTGCTTTAATGGAGAGCAGCCAAAGCGTGCGCGTCAAACAGACCAGGGTTCCTGTTCCCCGTCTGTCAGTTGCCTTCTGTGTATAAATGATGCAACCTCTTGGAGCCTCAGGGGGCTGTGTTGGGGAAATGGGCACAGCAATGATCCGTATTTTAGTGAGTTGCTGTGAGGATTAACATAATGCATGTAAAGGGACGGGCAATTCAGTACAAAGAAATAGCTGCAGAAGTGTTGCTTGTTGTTCTCATTGGCCTTATTCTCCTTTTCATGGTTGTTATTTATCACCATTATGTACAAAATGTACTGTGGTAGAGGTTCCTGTGACTAGTGAATATCTGCCTTTGCCTGGTATATATACAATTTGACTGCAATGAACTAGTTTCTTTCCTTTCTGGGGGTCAGTCTACAGTAGCCTCTACTATAACTGGGGGCCCCGTAACTGAATGCACGCAAGGGATTCATGAAGCTCTGACTCTTACAGATATTGGGGCTGTGGAAAAGAGTGAAGAGATTGGGAATGATAATATCTGGAGTGCCTTTGCTACAGGCAGGTGGGCAGAAAATACCACCCTCCTTCTAAGCAAGTCCAGAATCACTTCACACAAAGCCCCAAATCACACACACTGTTCCTGCGCTGCTGCAGTGAGGTGGTTACAAGAGCTATTTCAGGGACTGCCCAAGGATTTCTTGAAGGTTCTTGCTTCTCCCACACATTCCATATCCCAGTCTTCTTCCCAACCTCTCCCTAATTACCGACATAAACTCTTTTGCTGTCTTCTGAGATATTCTTCCCAATACAAAGACAGCTCAAGGGCCGGTTTCTTAAACAATATTTATTTACAATCCAGCTGGGAGCCAGGTCGCCTCTCCAACATGTAGAGACTGTTCTGACGGGCCTCCGTTGTCTCATGTTCATGAATACTTGAGAAACACTTGAGGATTTTTCATGATACAGATAGGAAAAATGAGGTTGAGAGAGGCAAGGGATTTGTTCCAAATTACACACCAGTTAGTGGCCGGGTTAGGGAAAGACCCAGGCTTTGAGACTTACCGTCAATGAGGAGAATGAGGGAGTGGGAGGTGAGAGCCAGAATGGGTTTGTAGCCTGGTTCTATTCTTTGTTACCTACGTGTGAGCTTAGACAAATACTCTGATACTTTGAACCTCCATTTTCTTACTGTAAAATGGGCATACCTTCCCTGTAGCAGTGGTAGAAAAAATGAAGATGATGGAGAGAAAGTCACCTAGCACAGTGCTTGGCATGAAATAAGTCCCCTTTCCCTTCTGCCGCCCACCCTCCCCCGACCTCCTGAAATGAACAGGGTTTTGGAATCAGACAGTCTTGCGTTCAAATCCTGTGTGAACTGAGAAAAACATTAACTTTTCTGGGTGTTGGTGTTTCTTATTTATAAAATGGCAACAAGGGAATGACCAATATTGAGGGGTCTTTGAGGAATTCATTGGAAGCCTTACTAGACAAAGCTTCTCTTTTCCCTTCTACTCTCCTCTAGGGCTCCCTCTGTAGCTTCGCAGGCTAGGGCTCCCGGCCCCAAGCTAAGATGGCAGGGAAGTGTGTGTCTGTAATTCTCTGTCTCCTGCTCCAGGCATGGAGCAGTGCAGCCAGTTTTCAGGCAGGCAGAGGGTTCAGCCAGCAGAGATGATGGCTCTGGGGACATACTCCCTCCCAGTCCTCAGGCCACTTCAGGACACAACCCCTTGGGGGCGGGGGGTTGTCATACCCAGAGAGGGTCACTGCAGCAACTTGCAAACTGGGTGTTGGAGGCTGGGACACGTAAATAACCCCAAGGAGACAGCCCCTTGGCACCCCTTCCTGGTCAGGAGTAAACATTACGTTATTTAGAGAGACACTTAGGTTTCAAACCACTTCATATTTAATCAGCAATCATGCTCCCTTCCAAAAGCCATTCCAGGAAAAACATCAGTTTAATTTTTGACAAGAAACAAAGCTTTCTGAAAACTTGCGCACACAGCTCAGGCCTCGAGGGACAAACGCACGGCCCTGTTTTGAGCCAGAGGTGGCGCCAACCTGGGACACTGTGGCTGACACTGCACATCTGTCTAGTGTTCCAGCTGTTCTGAGGCGCGGTGGTGGAAAGTTCAGGAGCAGAGGGGCGTACGTGGGCGGTGGGGACAGGCAGACCTGCGTTGGAGTCCCACCTCTTTCTTCCCCTGACCACGTGTCCTTCAGCAGGATTGCATCCGCTCAGGGTTTCGTGTGCTTTACTGTCAGATAGGGGCAACTATGTCTACGTGAAGGGTGGTGCGGAGATTTAAATAAAACACGCCAGTGGCTCAGGCTGAACCCTATGTCCCCTTTGTAGGTCAAAAATGGTCAAACATAGGCAATTTCATACGCTTCACTCTACTATATAGATACAGTGCCTGGCACGCTTGACTAGTCCTCAAATTGGGCTTCACGTTTACATGGGCGTCTCAAACCTTAGTGAGCATCAGAAGTGGGGGAGGGGCGGTGAGGAGTGTGTGCGATGTGTCTGATTGGGAAGAGCTCCGTGGGACATCTGCATTTGAACAGATGTGTTATCCCCACTCCTGGGGATTTTGATGAGGTGATGCTCAGTGCTCAGTTGAACTAGTCTTTGAACAAAGTAAAACCTGGAGAGGAGGGAATGAGTAAAGAGCAATTCCCTCTTGCAACCCCTTGTGGTTTTTTTTTTTTTTTGGAGGGGTGTCCAGAGGGTAACAGGATTAACTTGGTGAGGGGTGTGTGTGTGTGTGTGTGTAAAACAGAGGTGGAGAAGAATGGGAGAGAGGTGCTTGGGAATCCCTTCTGATGGCATGACCAACCCTAACCCTAATCTTTGGGGCCTCTCTTCCTTTTTGAATTGTCTATATCCTAAATCTTTGTACCATTCTGAAGCGGGGGTTGGTCAACGTGCGTTTATGTTCAGTACCTGCCTCTGATATCCAAATATTCAGGATGCCGTTTCAACTATTTCCTTTTACTTTTTATTTTTCAATTGTACTTGACATTCTGTATTAGTTTCTGGTGCATCAGCTATTTTCAAAATGTCCTTAAAGTTTGGAGCAAGAGAAATTAGCCAGTGGAGAAATGTGACTATTAGACTTGAAAGCATGTAACGAGCTTTTCTTGACCTCATCTCCTCATGTCTCAGATGAGGAAGATACAAACCAGGAAGGAGATGGCACCTCCCAAGGTCATACGATGTGAGCTGGGGCAGAGGTGAAACTTGAGCTCAAGTCCTTGAGGGTTAAACCTTTGCTCTCTTGGGAGCTCATAACTGACCTTTACCTTAGTCTCCTTATCACTGTCAGGAGCTGTTGACAGGCCTTGGCCAGCAGTTTCTGGGTTGCATCACTGTGAACCTATGTGGCTTTTCTCCACTGCTCCTTCCTGTTGTATTTCATACCACACACACAGTGCTGCCAGGTAAAACAGTCCTATGCATCCACCTGTTCACTCAGTGCATAGAAATCAGCTGCACTGAGGATATGGTGAGGAGCACATCAGACATAGTTCTTACCCTCACAAACCCGACAGCCTCTGTGTTCCCAATGTGTGTAAGAGCCACAATGTACTTGCAGTAGAACTTTGAGAAGGTATAGCAGGCAGGCCTGCTCTAACAAAGGCTGGTGGGCGTTGCCGGCTCCTTACTTTATGATGAGAGTCCAGGCTCCAAAAAACATTTGCAGACTTTTATTAAATCCATACTAGTTGCAGACACCACGCTGGTCTCTATAGCTTAGCTATAGATCCAGAAGAAAGGATGATGGGGCCAGAAAGGGTACCAATGCTCAAGCTGAGGTGATGTTGGCAAAAGCCCTGCACCTTGCAAGGTTTGGGGGAGGAAGCCCTTATGCTTCCTGTGGGGAGGCGTTCCTAGGGTCCCACTTTACACACAAGGAAGTGAGCTCAGAGACTCCACCTGTGTTGCTTGGTCTTGAGCTCTGTGCCCACAGCTGCAAAACAGAGACAATAAGAATCTCTGCCTCTTATCAGTTGCTGAGAGAATGAACTGACCTAACATGCGGAAGTGCCTAGTACCAGCTCATATTTTGTAGTACCCAGGAATAATATTCATTCATTTCTTCCAGGAAATTGGCTCCACACGGTTTAGACCCTGCATGACATGGGTCTGGCTTCAGTTAGTTCTGTGTGACTCCTAGTTCAGAGACCCCGCCTCCATTACACCATGAGCTCTCCTCAGGATAAGTGGTAGAAAATTCTGGAAGACCCAACTTTATGCTTTACATTTGAACTTCATTTGGGAGCTATTAAGGAGCCACTGAAGCTCTTTGAGCTGGGAGCCATGTGACAAGGCTGCTTTTAGGTGATGAATGACTAGGGTCACTGGGGGGGTTGAGGATGGGAAGAAGACTAGAAGCTAAAAGTCTGTTTTATTTTGGCTATTCCATGAATTCATGTCTAGAGGAATACTCCACTCCTGGACCAGAGCAGGGAGACACTGGGAGGGATGGCGGGAAGCGTGGTCATCTCCCCACCAAAGCATTTAGTGGCTGCTTGTGTAATCTGAGCCTGGTTCTGATTTAATTTATGGGGCCCATCAGCTGCACCCACAGCATCTACCCCAGTGTCTGCTGGCTGAGATGCTGGCTGGTGATTACACTGTTCCACCCTTTGAAGAAAGCAGTGGCTTCAGGTGCCAAATTTAAATTGCTGCCGTTCAAAATTAAAGTGGAAATCATTCTGCCCGTCATCCATCAGAAACAATGTCCTAGTTGCTCTTCATGCCAGGGATTTTTCTGATATTATCTTTCATTCTCCCAGCAGCCCTGAAACATGAGTATTGTTATTTGTACTTTGGAGAAAAGGAACCTGAAACTCGGATGTTCTTTAAACACTGCGCCAAAGAAACAGTTTACTAAGTGCAAGTCATGGAAAATAAGCCTAGTCTGCTCTGAGTGTGAAACCTGTTGCTTTCCTCTCACCCACCTTTTCCAGAGGATCCATTTTTCCAGATGAGAAAATTGAAGCTCGTGAATTACCCAAGATCCTTCAGCTAATACAACAAAGTAACAGCCAACTTTTACAGTGTTCACTATGGCCTAGGGAGTGAGCTAAGGGTCTAACTAACATAGACTCATGTATTTCATCTACATAACAGCTTGCTTTACATTACAAGTAAATGCCAGAACTGATCTTTATGATCAGGTGTACCTGCCTTCAGAGCTTTCAACGGACCAATTCTGCTTTAAGGAGATTCATGGGGGATTGATATAAATCTCTAGCCTTCAATGGAGGAAAGATAATGTTTGCTAAGAAGACACCTAATCAGAATTTATGGGGTGAAGCTGCTACAGCCACCTCTTCCTCTGGTTGCAATTCCTGTCTATTCCAAAGTGATGGATGGAAGTCTGAGTATGGAGGATCAGGAATGTCTGGCCTCGTGTAAGGGGCATTTGAGTGAAGGGTACCAGTCAGTTGCTGCGATCAATGAAGAGATAAAACCCCAGAGATACCGGGATGGCTGATATCAGATGGATGAATGCAGGCTGCCCCTCTGGGATCTTTCTTTCCCGAAGAAATTGATGGAAGATGTGTCAGACCAAGCTCCCTGCATTCCGGCCCAAAGGGTCAGCTGTCCAAAATCTGTGAGTGTCCCACACCCAGAGGTGAGGGGGCTGGGGAAGGGTCCTCAACGTCTCTGGCCCAGGCCTGGAGAGAGTCACTCTCTGCTCTGTAAATACCAAAGACATTCCTGGGAGATGAAAGACAGTTTCATAGGCAGCATCCAAAACCCCTCCAAACTCCAGGCATGCACTGGTCATCCAGGCTGGCTCTCTCTTTAAACAACATTGTAAAACATAGTGATTGCTGTGAAGGGTGGTGGAGGCTGGAAAACAGCAATTTTATCAGAAGCATAATGTATTTTCTCCATGTAACCCCAGAGAGTCATCGCATCATTGAGCTGGAATAACAATCATAAAATTCATGGACTTTGCTGGAAAGTTGTAGAGTTATACTGAGTGCTTGCACATCCATAATCTCCTCTCTGTCTCCCGATAGCCCAGTGAGGAGTGCATTGTTATTATCCCGGTTTTTACAGACAAGGTGACTGAGGTCCAGAAAGGGTGAGTCATTTGTCCTTATACTTCAGCTGCTAAGTAATGGAACGAGGTCTTGTGTCCAGGGCTCCTAACTCTGGCTCACATTTTCCCTGTAATGTGACTTAGAGATTACCTGGTTCAACTTCTGGCTGGACAGATGGGTGTTTGAACATCTAACGTGGCTGATTCTAGGATGGGACGGCCGTCACATAGTGTTAAAAATAATAGTGTTCATTTTTTGAGCCCCTGCTGTACACCAAACTGTATACTAAATGCACATTTCCTCTAATCCTCAGATCATCTTTACATGGTTCAAATTTATTGGAATTGAGTTTCATAGGACCACACGTGACTTGTCCAAGGTTGCACAACCAGTAAGTAATGGAGCAGGGAGTCAAACTCAGATCTGTCTTATATCGAACCCACAGGACCACACTTTCTCCTTACATTGAACAGACATCACCTCTAGTTTCTGGATTCATTTGTTTTATCCCTTGTCTTCTGGGAGCCTCATCTATTCCATGTAAATACTACTTAATTCTGAGGGTTGTTTTAAGAATACAAAATGTGAAAGGAAGAATATGATATTTCCTTAGAAAAAAATGGGCCAAAATACATGTCCAAGGTAGCATTATTTATAACAGCCCAACACATAAAAGAAAAACCATCCATAATAAAACATAAAATGGTACTAACCTAAACATTCACAACAGAAGGGCTAGGTCATACTGATACATCAACTTAATGGAATATTATGCAGACACGAAAGTTTTTCTTCAAAACATGCCTATGATAAAATGTTAATTAAAACAGGCAAAATATGTCAATTATGCCTTAATAAAGCTAACAAACAAAAAACTCAAGCAAGGTATAAGATTTTATCATTAGCTAGCATGATCTCAACTCTACAAGAAATACGACTAGAATAAAATATATGCCAAACACTAATAATAATTATCTCAATAATTACCTTAACATGATGGGTTTATGGGTTGTGACGTGTGTACATGTGTATACATGTGTGTACATGTGTATACATGTGTGTATATGTGTATGCTTCTTTATATTTTTCTGTTTTTCAAATTTTCTTCAATGATCTTGGGTCATTTTGAAAATCAATACAAAGTTTGGAGCTCAGAAGAGAGCACAGAAAACTACCCCTCAATAGGGCCTCACTGGCCTAAAGATCAGTTAATGTCTTTTTAAAACCCATTTTTCCCCCCCGTTGTGCCTAAGTGCCATTTCAGCATCTCTCCTCTGCTCACTCATCTCTTTTGGCACCACTATCTTGATCTGACTGGGTTCAAAGAAGAAGCAAACACAATAGACTAAAGCCAGTTTTTAGGAACTGCCTGGACTCCCATTGCAAATAGGATGTGCTGATACAGTCGTAAAAAAAAAAAAAAAAAAGAAAAAAGAAAGAAAGTGAAAAACCAACAACCATTTTTGCATCTCGCTGAACAAACAGCATGATGGGAAAGTTACCGAAAGGTGATATTCTAGCCTTGTCACCACAGGGCAGGCCAGGTTGCTGGATGAATGAATCTGGTCTTATATACCAGCGGGTGACCTGGAGAAAACTAAGTCTTGGCAGGACAGCTCCTTAAGTTATGTCTTCTGTGCCTGATAATATTATAACTGATTCCCTCTTGGAAAAATTCTGCCAAGGTCATCCAGACTGCAAGGTGTGGGAGGAGGTGTGGGAGGAGGCGAAAGGTAAGGAAGAGAATGTTTTCTGGAGTTGTTTCAACTACGTGTTCAGAGCAGCAGCAGGAAGCTGAGCCCTCTGTGAACCTTGGGCTGGTTGGTTCTGAAAATGGCAGAAGCTTAGCCTCCTTCCTGTCCTGCTGCTGGAGTGGCCAGTGCTGGGGACTTTATTTTTCTCTATTTATACAATGGAAGTATGTGAAAAGGAAAGGAATATAGATGTTAGGGGGTGCAACCCCTTTGTTGTTACTGAGATGAAGGTCTTGCCAAGATCATCCAGGCGCCAAGGTCTTGCCAAGGTCATCCAGACTGCAAGGCAAGATTAGAAACATTATTCCATCTGTCATGGACTGAATTGTTTTACCCCCAAATTCATATGTTGAAATCCTGACCTGAGAATGTGCCCGTATTTAAAGTGTTTAATTATCACTTTAAATGATGTCATTAGGGTGGCCCTAATTCCATATGACTGATGTCGTTATAAGATGAGGATATCAGGACACAGAGAGAAGACTATGTGAAAATACAACAAGCAGACAGCTATCTATAAGCAAGGCGAGAGGCCTCAGAAGGAACCTACACTTCTGACACCTTGATCTTAGACACTTAGCCTCCAGAACTGTGCAAAAATAAATTTCTGTTCTTTAAGCCACCTAGTTTGTGATACTTTGTTATAGCAGACTAATACTATACCATCCTAAACATAGTCCATCCAGTAGGGAGCATTGGTTCCAAGTGACAAATAAGGAGATGCAGGCTCTGTGTGGTAAAATAACTTGTCCAAGGTCACAGTTAATAAGAAGACTTGATTAGAACCCAGTCTCACTGGTACCTGGGGCTTGACGATTGCTCTTAGAAGAAATGGGACCATTTATATGAAAGTGCATGACAGGTTGTTGAATGAGCACAACACCATAAGGCATCACTTCTTATTCCTGCTACGGTGACAGTCCCTGTAGAGGAAATTCCAGGTTGAGCTTGGTCCTCCAGAGGGAGTACTCCTTGAGGATGCTTTGCTCTTCAATCCCAGGGTCCCATTTTTGGGCTGGCGATGGGTCTCCCTAATATGTCTCACAGTTTCAGGGCCCTGTGAGGCAGTCGACGTGGAACCAGGGCTCTGGGGTTCCATTTCAATCCATCTGCCAGAGGCATGGGGTGACCCTGGGCAGAGCACAGTCTCTCTTGGCACTTGAGTCTGACCTTCACACATTCTGGATTGCGCTGCCAACTTGTGCTATCAAGTTCTTTGTAGGCATTTGGCCTATATTTTCCTACAGGCAACCAAATCCCATTGCCAATCATAGCAAACTTTTAATCTTTCCACCTTCCGCCTTTTTCCTCCTTAATGCTGACTCGTCCCTTAGAGCTTGGCTTCGCTGTCACTTCCTCAGTGAAGCCTTCCCAGCCAGACCAGTTTGCCCTGTGTAAGCTAGGTTAGCTACATGACAGACACATGACTCCCTGATGTATTTCTCCCAGAGCCTAGACCTCTACCTGGCATATGGTGGGCTTTCAACAAATATTGATACACAAATTAATAGGCTCTTTTATTATCCTGCCCTGTGTTTTCCCTTCACAATACTTCCTATAATTTTTAAATTAGAAATAGAGTTACCATACAACATTATATTAGTTTCAGGTGTACACCATAGTTACTCAACATTTGTATACCTGTAGAAGTGATCACCATGATAAATCTGGCAACCATCTGACACTGTACTATGAAATCAAAATATTATTGACTATATTCTGCATGCTGTATATTACATCCCAATGACTTGTTTTATACCTAGAAATTTGGACCTCTTATTTCCCTTCACCCCCCCCTCCATGTTTAATTTTTCAATTACAGTTGACATTCAATATTATTCTATATTAATTTCAGGTGTACAGCATAGTGGTTAGACATTTATATAATTTAAGAAGTGATCACTCTGACTAGTCTAGTACCCACCTGGCACTATACAATAATTATTACCATGTTATTGACTATATTCATTATGCTTTACTTTACATCTTCATGACTATTTTGTAACTACCAATTTATACTTTTTAATCCTTTTACCTTTTTCACCCAGCTCCCCACCCCCTCCCATCTATCACCCTAACAAATCTAGCACCTATCTGACACCATACATAGTTATTACAATATTATTGACTATATTCCTTATGCTATACCCTACATCCCATAACTACTTTGTAGCAATCAATCTGTACTTCTTAATCCCTTCCCCTTTTTCACCCACACCGCCAATTCCCCTCCCATCTGGCAACCGCTAAAATGTTCTCTGTATCTATGAGTTTGTTTCTGTTTTGTTTGTTTATTTTGTTCTTTAGATTCCACATATAAGCGAAATCACATTGCATCTGTCTTTCTCAATCGGACATACTCCACTCAGCACAATGCCCTCCAGGTCCATCCATGTCACCACAGATGGCAAGAACCCATTCCCTTCCATGGCCGAGCAATATTCCATTGTATGTATGTACCACCTCCTCTTTATCCATTCTTCCATCGATAGACACCCATCTTGGCCATTTTAAACAATGTTGTAATGAATATATGGATGCACACATTCCCTTTAAGTAGCATTTAGGGTTTTTTTTTTTTTTTTTTTTTGATAAATACTCTGAAGTGGGATTACTGGGTCCTTCTTTGCCTCTTGTACAGCCTTTGTTTTAAAGTTTATTTTGTCTGGTATTTAAGTATTGCTACCCCAGCTTTTTTTCTTTGTTTGTTTGTTTCCATTTTAATGAAATATCTTCTTCCACACCTTTACTTTTCATCTGTGTATGTCTTCCAATCTGAAGTGTGTCTCCTGTAGGCAGCATACAAGGTCAGACAATTAGGTTCACGAACTCATCCTAGAAAAAGTGCTACATCCCTCATTGCTGAATATCACTATGGTCACCTTCAAAGTACTCCCTTTGGGAAGATATGCACCAATGCCAGCACGTAGTCCACACTTCAAAGCAATTTTGGAACTCTTTTTCTGGAATGGCCATCAGAGCTGTCATTGTATTACCCTTGATGTCCTGAATGTCATCAAAATGTCTTCCTTTCAATATTTTCTTTGTCTTCGGGTAAAGAAAGAAGTCATTGGGGTCCAGGTCAGGTGAGTAGGGAGGGTGATCCAATACATGTATTTGTTTACTGGCTAAAAACTCCCTCACAGACAATGCCGTGTGAGCTGGTGCATTGTCGTGATGCAAGAGCCATGAATTGTTAGCGAAAAGTTCAGGTCATTTAACTTTTTCATGCAGCCTTTTCAGCACTTCCAAATAGTAAACTTGGTTAACTGTTTGTCCAGTTGGTACAAATTCATAATGAATAATTGCTCTGATATCAAAAAAAGGTTAGTAACATTGTTGCAAGCAAGTTTGTGAACTTAATTGTCAGACCTCATATGTAATTGTTTTGTTTTCTGATCCATTCAGTCCTCCTATGTCTTTTGATTGAAACATTAATCCATTTACATTGAAAGACATTGTTGATAGATATGTAGCTATTGCCATTTTATTATTCATAATGTTGTTTTGTTTTTTGGGGGGAGTCTTAAAGAAGTCCCTCTAATATTCCTTGTAATACTGGTTTGGTGCTGAGGAGCTCCTTTAGCTTTTTCTTGTCTGGGAAGCTCTTTATCTGTCCTTCGATTTTAAATGACAGCCTTGCTGGGTAGAGGACCCTTGGTTGTAAGTCCTTCATTTTCGTCATGTTGAATATTTTGTGCTATTCCATTCTGGCCTGCAAAGCTTTTGTTCAGAAATCAGCAGACTATATTATGGGAACTTCCTCATAAGTTACTAGTTGCCTTTCTCTTGCTGCTTTTAGGATTCTCTCTTTGTCTTTAACCTTTGCCATTCCAATTATGATGTGTCTTGTGTGGGCCTCTTTGGGTTCAACTTGTTGGGGACTCTCTGTGCTTTGTGGGCTTGTATGTCTATTTCTCTCACTAGGTTAGGAAAGTTATCAGTTATTATTTCATCAAATAGGTTCTCAATCCCTTGCTTTCTCTCTTCTTCTGTGATGTGAATGTTGTTATGCTTGATGTCTCAGAGATCACTTAAACTATCCTGTTTTTTGGATTCTTTTTTTTTTTTTTGCTGTTCTGGTTGGGTGTTTTCTGCTACCTTGTCTTCCAAATTACTGATTCAAACCATTGTCATCTAGTCTGCTGGTGATTCCTTCTAGTGCATTCTTCATTTCAGTTATTGCATTCTTCATTTCTGACTGGTTCTTTTTTATGGTTTCTATGTCCTTTTTAATACTTGCCATCTCTTTGTTGAAGTTGTTACTAAGATCTTTGAGCATCTTTATAACCATTGTTTTGAACTCTGTATCTGGTAGGTTGCTTGCCTCCATTTTGTTTAGTTCTTTTTCTGGAGTCTTCTCCTGTTCTTTCATTTGAGATGTATTTCTTTGTTTCCTCATTTTGACTGCCTCTCTGTGTTTGCTTCTATGTATTAGGTAGATCTGCTATATCACCCCATCTTGGCTGGGTGGCCTTATGTGGCAGGCAACCTGTGGAGCCGTGGTACAGTCTCTCTGAGCACGTGCTCCAGGAATGTCCCTTGTGTGAGTTGTTTGTGCTCTCCTTTTATAGTTGAGCCTTGATTGCTATTGGCATATCTGTGGATGGCATTTACCTTTAGGCTGACTGGCTGTGTGGTTTGGCCACGTCCACAGCTTATGTGCTGTTGTGTAGGGGCTTACCCCACTAGATGGGATTCACCCCCAGAGGGCTCCAGTGCCTGTTGAGACTGTCCTTTTGGTGTGCCGCTTGTGGGGCTAATTGGGCAGTGCTATGCTCTGATCTGAAGCCAAACTCCAAGTATGTTGATTCTGGGGTTTCTTGAGAGGAGCTGTGGTGTAGGCCCAGGTTCATCACTGCCTGTGACCAACCAGGGACTACCTGATAGGAGCTACAAAGCGATCCACAGTTTTTCGCTGCCTGTACTAAACCTGGAGGTGCCGGGAGAGACCATGCTGCAAACCGAGGATGGCTGCCACCAGTACTGGGCCTGGGGTAGCTTCACCAAAAGCCAGGACACCCCAAGGCCTGCTACCACCTGCCAGTACCCTTAAGGTTCAGCCACTGACAAAACCTCATGCGGTATGCAAGTTGGATGAGGCAGAGTCTCAGGGAGTCACTAAAGTGGGAAGAGTTGTGTTCACCAGGTTAGTGTAGATTCTGTTTTGGTGCCAGTGCTGAGCCTGGAGCTACTCAGCAAAAGTCTCAGAGCACACTGAGGCCAGTTGCTACCTGCCCTGCCTCTGATAGTTTTCCAAGAAAGAGTACAATGGGATCGGGGCTGGCTGCTTGCTGAGAAAGTGCCTCCAGCATTGGGGGAGTTGTATAGGGCAGGGTCCCAGTGAGTCAGCAGAGTGGAGCAGCAGAGTTCACCAGAGCAATCTGACTTAGATTTGGCCATGTGGGGGCAGGCTCAACACAGGAAAGATGGCGTCTGCCTGCTGGCTGTGTGGAAGGAGGACTCCACGGGGAAAATGGTGACTGTCTTCTAGTCCTTGCTCAGAAGCCACACACCTGAGTCTGACACCCATACACCTCTGACGCCCCCCGAGTCACCAACCCTTCCCCGGAGTCCAGGGTGAGTGCCTGTGAGTGAATGAGTCTATGTGCTTGTGGTTTAAGAGGGCGTCTGGGTTTCTCATAGCCTTCTCCCACTGGGATGGTCGAAATCCCCACTGGTTTTCACAGCCAGATGTTTTGGATGCTCTTCTTCCCAGGGACCAGTTCTCCAGGCTGGGGAGCTAGTGTGGGGCTGAGGAACCTCTGTGGCTGAAGATATCCCTTTGTATTCTCAACTACCGCATGGAGGTTTGGGGCCAGCCCATTTTACACCTCTGTCCCTCCTACCAGTCTCTACATGGCTTCTTCTTTATATCCTTAGTTATAAAATTTCTGTTCAACCAGACTTCAGCTGGTTCTCCTGGTTGATTGTTCCATAATTTACTTGTAATTTTAATGTGTTCATGGAAGGAAGCAGGCACAGTGTTTACTCCACCATCTCGGGTCTCCTGCTCCTTATCATAATTTTTAATTATGCAATTGATTAATGTCTATCGCCCTGTCCCTGGCCACTGGACTGTAACTCCATGGGGACAGGCACTTTGTTTTGCTGCCCATTCCTTTCTCAGCACCCAGCAGTACTCTATTAGTTAGATAAAATTAAATGAAGGAGATTAAAAGGTCAGAGAGGTTTTAATTTATTTAAAAGACATGGTACCCAAGAGAATTTCCAGGTCTTCAAAGAGCTCACTCTACACCATTCATTGCCTGACTCATTGAACACCCATCTATCTCCTCTTGTGCTGGGCAAATTGCTAAGAAATCATCTTGGCCTCTGAGTGGTCACAGCCTGCTGAGGTATCGACACCGGTGGTAATAATTCAACGTGATCAGTGCTGTAACTAGAGGGAGGAACTGGGTTCTAGGCAAGCACACCACAGGGTGCATTTAATCCAGGAACCTAAGGGTCTCGGAGGGTAGAGGAGGCAGATTTTTGGGCTGAAATGCTGAAGCCTGAGCAAAAGCACTTAAGAGGAGAGAAGGGAGAGGGCATGTTAGCCAGAGGAAAAACTAGAGTGAAAGTCTAGAATGGAAAAGAACATGGCTGGCAGGGGAGGAGACTTAGGCTGTGTTCCTGGAGCTCTGTGGTGTGGGGAGAGCAGAGCAGTTGGAAGGTGAGGCGGGAAGGTGGGGGTGGGCCTAAAGGACCATGCACGCATGCTCTCCAGAGACCTTTGTGGAAGGAGGAGGAGAGCAGGTTGTCATTCTTGTCCAGCTGGGACCCTGCTTTTGTCCCCAATCTGGGCCCAGCTCTCTTTGATCCCAGCAAGGCCATTGTTTCCCCAGCACTGGCCTCTCTGCTTCACAGGGGAAAATGTGGTCTTTGTTCTCCTGAGACTTTTTATCCAGTCCTGCGCTGGTGGGGACAAGCTGGGAGGGGCTCCCTGGGATGATCCAGTCCCTAGCAGCTGAGGGACAACGGCCACCCCTGTCTCCTTTCCTCCGCCTTGCCCGGGTTGCACAAAGCTCCCCTCGTCCTCTGGCTCGTTACAAATCATGCTGTGTTGGGGGTGGAGAGGGAATTCTGGGCAAACAGTTGCAGCTTCTTTACTTTTAAAAATTGCCTTTGTTAACATTTTCAGCCTGATCTTAATCTAAATCAAATGCAGCGAGGCCTGGTGAAAACCTAGGTTTGAAACTTAGCTCAGCTATTCACTGGCTGTGTCAGCTCTGGCTGGTAAGACGTTTCACCTCCCACAGCCTAGTGGCCTCTCTGCAAAATCAGGAAAATGATATTTAACCCCACAGCATTGCCGCGAGGTTTTTTTCTTCATTGAATCTGTTAAGCACCTACTCTGTGCCAGACACTATGGTAGGTGCTAAATAGACACTGGAGATAGGAGATTGCGCTCCTTACTGAAACTTACGAGGGAAGAAAGACATCCACTATACTTAAGTTCTGCAAGAAGAAATGCACATTGCTAAGGAAGTGTGCAATGGGACATTCCTGAGTCTCCTGGGGTCAGGAGAGGGGCCCCTAGAAAGGTGAAGCACATGCCGAGATTCGATGATGTGCAGAAAAGGAACCTGGGACTGGGAGACAGTCCGGCAATGTTAGCCTCCCCCACCCCGCTTTGGATCGGACCCCTCACCGACACCTGCTGGGTTTGAGTGGCTTTATCAAACTCCCCTTCTCCCCCAGAGAACTCACTCAGCTGAAAAGAGACGGATGCTGGGAACTGCTTCCAGGGGCCTGGAAATTGATGAAGACACAGACAAGGGAATGAACACAGGGCCAGCTGTGACATTTTCTGTGTGCCTTAATGAGAAGTGCTGGGGCTGTGCTACTTGGAGCTGAACTCTTGGCCCAGCTCAGCAGACTGGAGGAGAAGGGGGAGGAGCTCGCAGACTGCAGTGCTTTGTAAGGGGAAAACAACTGGGTCTGTAACTTGATCGGCAGGAGGGGAGGCTGCCAGAGCTGTGAGAGTGAATAGCTATTCAGAGGAGTGTCGGGGAGGAGGCAGCCTCTTCCCCTCAAGAAATGGGATGGTAGAGCCGAGCTGACTCTCAGAGTGGCCTCAAACCTGGGTAGGTGGCTGATGCTCCTTTGGGCATCCTTGGGCTGCCGTGCTCACCTGTATACAGTACCTTCTGTAGGCCAGGGACATTCACAGAAAGTATGAGTTAATTCTTGCAGCAACCCTATCTGCCTTTTACAGATGGGAAAGCTGAGGCTCAGAGGAGTGAAATAACTTCTCTGAGGCCATACAGCCCGTATGTGCTGAAGGTGAGCTTTATATTCAGTTCTGTATGTCTTTAAATCCAAATTTCTTCCATTATATCATGCTGCCAGATAATTTTTGAACAATATTTTCTTCTGAATTTTCCACATATAGTAACAATAAGGAGAATCCGTTTTCTGTAATATGTTTTGCAAAGCACTCTTGCAAATGTCATTTCACAGGGTCGTCATAGTGGCTCCCCTGTGAGGGGAAGTATTATTATCCTCATATTCCAGCTGAGGAAATAGAGGCTCAGCCAGGCAATGGATCCTCGAGTGCCACACAGCAAGGCAGGCAGGGGCGTCAGGGGCCAGGGTAGGTGCCAGATCCCATGTACTCGCTTTCCACCATTGTTTGGAGACCCAGATGGGCTCTTCAGCTCAGGTCTCCACTGATTTGCAGACCATTTCCTGCTTCGTCAAATGAAAAGCCCAAGCACCGTTTGTTTTTCTAACAATCTCAGAGCCTTCACTTTGTTTCTAACTCCCGATAAAGTCAGCAGCCAAAATCCCCTTTCCTGGGGCCCTCTCCTTCTGAGAAAGGGATAGTTGGTCATTTGTGCTTTTCACTGGGGCTCCCACAAAGAATGTTGCATAGAATATGAAACATGTGTCATCCGTGTTTGCTGGAATGCCCCACCCCTGCCCTTCCCTGCACAGCTGGGAGCCCCGTCTGCAGGGCCCTGTGCGAGGGGGCGGGGCCACACACACCTAGAGAGGTTCCCACCAAAACAGCGCTCTCCTGCAGGCACAGCCAGTCCTGAGCCCGCTCAGTTCGCCTGCCCCACTTTCCCTCTGAAATCCCAGCCCTACTATGTTTCCATTCCTGGCAGTGAGTGGCGCTCACACTCAGATGTGTCTGAATTCAAGCTGCAAACATCCAGTGCATGTGCTCAATATGTATCTGTGAGATAAATTACAGAATGAATAAGGAGATGAACGTTCTGCCTTCAGTCTCCAGGCAGTGAGGTGCTGCGATGTTTATTGGAAGAGGGAATACGCACACTGTCATGGGGACCTTCACGTTGGTATGTTACTGGAGAATTCTGAAGCTACAGGAAGAATAGCGCTATTTTATCCTTTCCTCTCTTAGAAGATAGGATTGTCTGGAGCATGGGTTCTTGAACTTGAGTGTGCTTTAGAATCACCTGGACGGCTTGTTAAAGCACAGGTTACTGGGCCTACCACCAGTGTTTCTGATTCCGTGGGTCAGAGGTGGGGCCAGAGAATTTGCATTTTTAACAAGTTCCCAGTTGATGTGAGGCTACTGGTTCAGGGCCACTCCTTGAGAACTACTGAAAGAAGAGAAGAAGGATGGAAGCATGAGTGAGAGTTTGGGAGAAGGGAAGGTAGGACATGAGACTATGCTGTTGTCAGCATCATCTCTCTAAAACTCGGACACATGACTAACATGCTCAACTATGCCCACGGCTTCCCGCTGCCTGTGAGAGCAGGGCTCAGTTGTGTCACCTGGCATGCGAGGCCCTGCCCAGTTGGGCTCTGCCTTTACCTCAGGCCTCATTGCCTCCACTCCCCTTTTGGACTCCACACTCCCATGACACTGAGCTCCTCATCCTGCCCCTAAAGTAGTGAGCCTTTGCCTCTTTCTCTGTCTTCGCACATGCTGCTTCTTCCACTTGGCCAGCCCAGTCCTCTTTCCTAAACCTAGCAAACTCTTCCTTATCTGAAAGGACCCATCGACTGCCACCTCCTCTGAGAAGCCTTCCCTGACTCCCCCAGATGACGTTTTGGCTTCCTTCCCTGTACTTCTGCAGCAATGGGGTTGTATCTCTACCCATGGCTTCCTCCCCCTACACTGCAGTCATTTCTTGCTTTCTCCAGGGATCTTCTTGAGAGCAAAAGTGGTCTTATTTATCCTTCTATCCTGGGACCTAGCCCAGTGCCTGACACATAGTAGGCACTGGATAAATGCTTGTGGACTGAATGGACTGATGATGACATTGGTTGTGCATCTGTTATGAGTTCAGTGCAATCAGGAGAGAGTAGAGTAATTCACTGTAGATCATTCATGCAGCTGCCCTGGGGAGCCACTGTGCTAGGTGCTGGGGCTATAACTCTGAAGAATAGGAGAGACAAGCCCTGACTCTCAAACTGTTTATTGTCAGAAGGGGAGAAAGTTAATTTCAGCACTTTAAGGGAGTAATAGGGGAACCAGGGTGCAAAAGGGACTCATAGTAGGAATACCTAACCTGAGTGGGATTGGAGGTAAGGAGGCTTCCAAAAAAGGTGACATCTAACCTGAGGCCTAAAAGATAAAGACAGGGAAGGTGAGCCAGATCATGGAACATTCAGGGAACTGCAGTCATCCTGGCAGAGCGCACAGATGAAGTGGTCTTGCATGAAGCATGAAAGCGAGGCTAAGTTTGGACCAAGCAGAAAGGGGAGCAGAGGGAGGGCCCTCTGAGAGTGATGATGTGGAGACGTGGGAGACCAGACAATCCTTGTCTGGAGGAGGTGAGAATATAACAGAGCAGAAAAAGAAAAAACAGGAGAGAGTGACTTCCCGTGGATGCTGTCCAGTCGGAAGGCCTGTTGAGGTCACAAGATCAGGTTACTCTATCGCCATCAGGAGGGGCTTCCTGGAGACATGGTTGTCAAGGATGGGGAGGATTTGGAAGGTAAAAGGAAGTAGGGAGGGCTTTGGGTGAAGGAGAAGCAGGAGGAAGGCACAGAGGCAGCACTGAGCACACAGCAGGGAGGTGAGGAGGCCAGCCTGGCAGAGGTGTGGAGATAGAAACAAGCTTCCTCCTCAGGGCTGTCTGTAGGTCACAGTCTACAAAGCCCTTGTGAGCACATGCACACAGCCCAGGAAGCCTTGGCAGGGCAGACAGCACCTTCCCATTTTACAGAGGAGGAAACTGGCACAGGCAGTGACGAGAATTGCAGGAGGGAGGTCATGGGGCCACAGGTTTGATGTGAGGAGTTGACCTTTCCCCTGCTTGAAAAGCTCTTTGCAGCCACTTTACCAGGGGCAGACAATTCAGTCTACTCCATGGCAGGCATTATGGTTTCTCTCTCACCCAGTTCTTTTCCTGTTCCAGTTGGCACTTATAAGCATCATCAACACAGAAACAACTTTTGCCCTCCTGAAGCCATTGGCCTGTTACTGTCTCCTCTTCCTGGTCCCCTGAAACCTATTAAGCTCACCCCACAACCATGGGGAAAAGAAGGGAGGGAAGAAACGGACCAAAAGCTCACTCTGTGTCAGGGCCACACCAGGCACATTTGTACATGATAGCTCACTTAGTCTACACCACTGGTGGCTGAAGGCGTCACAGACAAAGACACCGAAGCTGAGCAAGATGGAGCCCTTTGCCTGAGCTCACCCTGGGAGGTGGTAGGGCTGAGATCCAATGTCAGATCTGGTTGAATGCAGAAGAGCAGGAGAAACAGTACCAGCTGGGGGGAAAAAACAAAACTACAAAAACCCCCGGAAACCAGCGCCTTCCTTACCTGAGGGTCAGTGTGCACTGGGAAAATGTTTCTGGAATGGGATATACTCTTTCATGGGTTCACACCTATTCACACACTGACCTCCTTCCTGTAGTTGCCAACCTCCTCTGCCCACCGGTTCCTATTCGTCTTCTAAGCATCCTGATTATGGCTTTGAGGACGCCTGTGGTAGGTCCCCCTTTTTCAACCTCCCATTTCTTTGTCTGCTGTTTCCCCCTAAATAAGACCTCGCCAGACAATCAGCTCTCATGAGTCTTTTGGAGCAAAAATTAATATATAACCCCATATTATATTATATTGTATAAGACCGGGTCTTATATTAATTTTTGCTCCAAAAGATGCATTAAAGCTGATGGGCTGGCTAGGTCTTATTTTCAGGGAAACACGGTACTCATCCTCAATGCACAACAATCTATTGTAATGGATGTTTTCCTGGACTTCCCCCCCACCCAGTTGACTATAAACTCCCAGAAGCAGGATTTTTAAGGCTCTCTGAATCCTTAGTGGCTAGCACAGCATTTGGCAGGTAGAAGAGGGGTCAGTAGATTCTTGTTGAATAAATGAATAAACAATTGAAAGACTGAATCTTTCCCCAGATTCATTTCACCACAGTTGACTTAGTAGTCCCGCCCTCCATGTTAGACCTGAGGAGATTCAGAGAGATAAAGTGACATGCCCGAAGTCCCACAGGTAGCCAGATGAAAGCCAGTCAAAGCAAAACTAAACAAAGCAACAAAAATCACCACCGCCATCCAATGTCCCCTACCCCCTAACACTTTGCAATGATCAATCACCCAGATCTTTTATCCAGAATTCATGTTACTCTCTGATGATCAGCTCTGGAATTGCAGCAGATATTGCTGGCTGCCTGCCCCGTAACCATTCTCTTTGTCTTGCTTAATAATTTGAATGAATTAGAGGTTGCAATATGCCCAGTTTAGAAAGAACGTTTTCCAGCTTCCTTAACAGCAAGGTGTGGCCATATGCCCAAGTTCTGGCCAATAACATACAAGACGTTTTAGGGTGGAATGTGGAGGAAAACTCCTTAAAAAGGAGGGAGAGGTATGGCAGATACCAGACACAGGTCTTCTTCTTCCTCCTCCTCCTCCTCTTCCTCCCTTTCTTTCTCCTCCTCCTCCTCCTCCCCTTTCCGTTTAGAATGTGACAGAATGATAACGATGGAGTTGCAAAAACCATCTTGGACCATGAGATAACCTTGATGGTGGCTGTTTTTCTTTTTTTTTTTGGATGAAGGAACAGAAAGTCAGAAGGGACTTGATTTCCTAAAGGCCTTGGAGGCCTGAAATGCTTGCTTCTAGACGTTTTACGTGAGAAAAAAAAAAAAAAAGAAAGACTTCTATTTTGTTGAAGTCACTCTTATCAGTTTCTTTTTATTTATCAGAAGGTGCAGGAAGGAGTGTAAGGGGTCATCGGCTCTGGGCCTGGTGGGCTAGGCAGGTTTTAGAAATAGAATCCAGAGAGCTACCAGAGGTGAAGACTAGCTGCATGGGTGTCCTGCAGGTCAGAGAACAGTTCACAGATGGGGAGTCCCGGCTCACTGACCAGCACCACCTGCCCCCCCACCCCCACCCCATTTCCATATAGTAGGAACAGGGTAGGGCGTGGAGGCTGGCAAGTGGGTTGAGTGGTATCTCAGTTCCTCCACAGCAGTCGGTGACCTTGGGCTGATCTCAGCTCATTGCACTTTGGGGCTTAAATGGACTTTAGAGAATCAGAGTCTACCCTAGACACAGCAGCCATTTCCACTTTGGTTCTCATTGTCAGAACATTGGTTTTGTTGTTCATGATGTTAAGTCCTTTCACTGACTTGTCTAGGTAAGAGGTATGTGATCACCTGCCTGCCTCCCCACCCCCCCCACACACCCCGTGAAATACAAGGTGCACATCTGGCAAGTTGTCCTTATTCTTCTCTTAAGAAGAGGCCCAAGACACACGTTAACCTCCTCTTGCCTTTGGGCATTACTGACTGAGGCTGTGAAGTTGGAAGCTGCAGGAGCCATCGTGACACCATCAAAGAATCACATGGAAACTGGCTTATGGCCCTGACACAGTTGAGGCACAGGACCACGCAGCCCGGGACCCCTCCATCTGTGCTTCTTGCTACGTAGGATAACTGGTGGCATTATTGATGATCACTTTTTTTTTCTCGCAGCCACGAGCATCCTCACTTAAATAGAATCTGACCTCTATTTGACAGATGGGGCGAATAAGGCTCAGAGAGGGAAAGCAGATTGTCCGAGGTCATACTGTAGGTATAACAGTGGAAAATTGGAATTTTATTCTACCATCTGGCTCTCTGAAAATGAGGGAAAAGTTTTCCAGCATACCACATGGGGTCACTTCAAGAATAAAGTGAGATTATACGTGTGTTTGAAGACCATTTCAACGGTCCTTTTCTTTCTTCCTAAATGGGGAGTCACAGACATGGGATCAAGTCCAATTCTACTGCAGTGACCGTATTCCCTCACAATGACAAAAAGAATAATTATTTCTCAGATTTACAGAGCACTTTATCATTTGTAGAGCTTGTCAACATTTGCCAGAGATTTTCATATCCATCATGTAGTTAGATTCCCATGACACTGTGGATGGGTCAGGTAGGAATTATTATTCCCATTGTACAGCTGAGGACCCTGAGGATCAGAGGCTAACTGAGGCAGCTGCGTGAAGCCCAGGCCTTGCAACTGTGGTGTGAGTGCATTAAGCAGAGGCCTCCGACAGAGAGTTGCCAGATCACTGCTCTTTACTGCTTATAATGCCCTGTTTCCTGCTGTGGTCTCGGGTAAGACCCACAAGACCCTGTGAGGGAGGCCAAGTGCGTATTGCAGGCCCCATTCAGAAATGAAGTAGAGGCCTGGAGAGGCAGCTGATGTGCTTGAGGTCAGAGACAGCTTGTTTTGTCTACAAGTTGCCATCTTTCCATGGCGCCACAGCATTACCTATCGTTCCCAATATACATACCTGACCTTGTGGTAAGTAGGGCAGATACGGCCACCCTGTGTAAGTAACATGTCACGGGGCAGAGAGAAGCTAAGTAACTTGGCCGAGAGAATTGTGTTGGTAGAAAAAATATAAACCTGAGCTTCCTGACCCCTGACCATTGCTCTCTTCCTTCTCCTTCCTTCTTCCACAATCATGGATGACATTGGCTTATGTCACCTCTCTAAGGAGTCATGTTTCCTTTTGCCTCTTCTGGGAATAGGCCCATCTTATCCATGGCTGTGCCCTAGTGCCTGGAACAGTATCTGGCTCAAAACATATTTGTTGAATGAATAAATGAATCTATGTATTCCAAGCAAGTATTTAATGATGGTCGTCAACCACCTGGTAGGCCTTGCGGGAAGGTGAGAGCTGCAAGCTCAGCAGTCACACAGCACATGTTGCAGTCCACCTTTGAATTCTCCTTGTCCCCTCTGCTCTAAGATGTCCTCATGGGCCCAGTGTGACATCCTAGGCATGGCTCAGACCTGAGCCACTCTGGCAGCCTCAGCAGCATCCCTAGTGGGGCTTAGAACAGGCACTGCTGTCGATGGAGCCTAACGGTTTATTCATTCACTTCATTTACTCATTCATTCTGTCCAGTGAGTCACTCATGCAGCAAACAGACGTGGTCTTGAGTCCTGGGATGCCGACACAGAAAGAGTTCCTACGTAGACATTGTTTATAGTTTAGTAGGGCCACAAGTAGTGAGCAGACATCAAAGTAGTAAAATGAACAGCAATGACAGCGGCAGGCACAGGGTGCTGAGGGAAAATACAGGCGGGGCACCGAGCCTAGTCTGGGCTCCAAGGAATGCTTCACACACAACTACAGCTGCCGTTCATTGAGGCTTTCCATCTGCCAAGTTCTGTGCCAAACTCTTTACATTCATTCAACAATTTACTTCTCATCATAACCTTGTGAAGAAGGTGTTATTGTTTCCATTTTACCGATGGGAAAACTGAGGCTCAGAGATGGAAGGTGACTTTCCCAAAGCCACACAGCTCACCTGTGCAGGTGCTGAGGTCCGACTTTTAACAGGAGGGCTCCTAACGACTGCTCTGCGTGCCTGCTATACAGACTGCCTCCCGGCTAGTAAGGTTACACTTGAGTTATATTTTAAAAGTTATGTATGAGCCAGTCAGGAAAACTGGCTGTGGCAAGGGACGTGTTGGAGGAATTGCAGATCACGAGGATATAGTTTGAAGGATGGGTAAAGGCATTCCCGAGAAAGGAAACAGCATGGGCAAAGGTACAGCGGTTGAACGCAGCAGGTTGTGTCTAAGTGGGGCCAATGAATGGAAGGGGAGTCCTGCTCGCCCATCTATGGGGAGATCATACAGGGGATTTTCCTGTAGGGTAGAGTCAGGGATGGATTCTCTCATCACCCTGACAACCCCCTAGCGACTATAACCTTGGGGTGACTGGTGGTATCGTTAAACATCACACAGATAAGTCCTGTTGGAAAGAAAAGCCATAGCTGGGCTTAATTTTCAGTTTTGGGCCAGGAGGACTAAGAAAAGTCTAGACTTGGCTGTCAGAGGGAGGAGTGTGAGTGTGGGCCTGCCCCATGCCTGAGGGTAGGGGGATTGGCTGAGTGAGCTGCTGCTGCCAGAGCGGGCCGTTTCTATTTCTTTCTCTCCCCTGCCCATCTTTCCTCTTGCTTTCCACACGTTCTCATTGAACACCCACTGTGTATCCAGTTTGATGCCAGGGTAGATACCTGGATGAACTCAGAAGCTGCCCTCAGACTACCTATAGTCTAAGAGAGGAGATGGGACGTATTGATAGATTTCTTAGTTAATGATTGCAGAGTGGGCATCAATTATAAAGTGTTTTTAGTTTGATACACATTTTTAGGAACCTGGCCAGGTGTGGAAAGCAAAGATAAATACTTCAGAAGCCCTGTGTCCGAGAAGTCACCGTTACGAGAGAGACTCAAGAGGTAGAGTCTCTGGTGGAAGCATGTGCAAGCACCACGAAGGAAGAAGGAGGGCGAGTGAGGGAAGCCACAGATGTGAGATGCCATGTGGGCCCGGCCTTCCTCCCAGCCAGGGTCAGTCACATTCATGTGTCATGCATGCGCTCTTTGAGGAAATGAATCCTTCAGAGACTCGGTGAAATCCATGCAACAAGCTCTGTTTTACTGTTGAGGGAACGGAGGCCTAGAGAAGTGAAGTCACCCACCCCAGGCCCCACAGCTGGCAAGTGGCAGAGCTGGGGGTGCAAACCCAGGGCTTTGGTTCTTTTCAAGACACCCTGCTGCCTCTGTAAACAACACATGGGAGAGAGTGACAAGTGCCATGTGCTCATGTGTTGTCTACTTTTAGCTCCTTCATTGGATCAAGGCCCAGAAAGCGTCCCATCGTGTCACATCTGCTCAAGGCTGTGGGTGATCTGTGGGCTCAGGCTGAATCCAGTAGGAGGATTTGGTAACACAGGTTGCCTGTCCTCTCAGTGGGAGAGCTGGTTAATCCTCCAATGCTGCCTGTTCCAGCTCCATCCCTCCGGCACCCTGATCTGGATGGGAGCCCCATTTGAAAAGTGAATGGCAGCAGTCACCCGGAAGCTTTCCCTGAAGATCATTGCAGTCCGGGGCTTAAGTGGGGTCTGAGGCAGAACTGCCTTGTCCCAGGCAGTGAGGCGTGCAAAAGTGGGTGTGGGCTCTTGAAAGCGTTGCAAGAAAAGGGAAGGAAAAGCCACCAAGGCTGAGGCTGACTGCGTTAGCACACTTTGCTACGTGCTTTACATACATCTGAGAGGAAGCATTGTGTTCCCTACCAACAGGACCTAAAGTTGTTGCTGCCACCTTTGCAGGCCAGTCTCGAGACTATGGTCACTTCCTTGTCAGTTTTTCTGCTAGAATGGCAATCGCCTTCGAACCACACAGGTAAACGCATGCCACCCAGCCCCACCTTGGGTCCTGTCAGTCCCGTTTTGCAGATGAGACAAAAGTGGCCCAGAGAAGGCAAGCAGGGTCACAGAGTTAGTGATTGGTGCAGCAGAGACTGAAATTTAAGTCTTGAACTCCAAGAGAGCATGTGGAAAAAGGAGGACACTTGTAGGGACGTTCTAGGGGCCACTGAACCCCAAGGAGGAGGTTGGAGTTGCGGGTCTCTGCCTACACACAGTAATGTTTGCCGAGTTCATAAAATCCAGATGAGATGCGAGGGGTTCACAGAGGCCCCTGTGCCCAGCATGGGGCTCTGAAAGAAGGCTCTCACAGAGAGACGCCTGTCTCTCCCACTCTTTCCAGAGGAGCAAGTCAGATCCTAGCTCTGGAGGGCAAAGGCCATTCCCCTGAGAGAATGACCTCTTTCTTCACCAAGCTGCGCCTTTCAGAGCTGTGACTATCCCAGCCTGAGCCATTGAATGCAACTGCACCAAGAAATAAATGGTTCTCACGGCCAGAGAGACATTTCAATGCAGTTTAATTTGGCATAATTATAAGTTTCCGCAGTACGTTTTATTATGTGCATTGTTGTTTCAGCAAAAAGTGTTTGGATATAGAAAGCTTTTTATTATTGAAAAAAAAAGGTAATTTTTTTCCAGTTCTTTATCATCCCCTTAAGGCTGGCTTTCCTCCACATTCACACACTTCAGTGGTGGGCACATCCTGGGGTTGCTTTTTCCCTTTCTCTAGTTTACGCTTTGGAGGAAGACGGAAGCCTAAATTCAATGGGATGATTCTGGAGGCTGGGAAGGACAGGGAAGGACAGGTCAATGGGGAAGGGAGGAGGGGTGCCTCTTGGAAATGGAAATGACATGAGCATCCCTGAGTCAGGGCATCTGTGGCCAAGCACCCTGACACACATATACCCCACAGCTGCCTGGAAGCACTGGCTTGGGAGTCTGTGCATTCAGGATGCAAATCCTGAATCTGTCACTTGCTAGCTGTGTGACATTGGATGACTTACTTAACCTTGCTTCTTCCTTTAGTAGTTTGCTTCCCAAACTGAGGTGCCAATATTCCTAGAAGGAGCATGTCACAGAGCCGGGGGATACAAAGTCACCCAGTCCATAAACATGTTATTTCCTAATGAAACACATGTTTTATCAAAATATTGGTGGAGTGTGTATATGCACTCCAGCAACAATAATATAATATTTATATTAAAACAGATCCAGCTAGGTAGTGAAGGAGATAGTCATATGCTCGTGAATGTTAAGGCTGAACAGGGAACTTTGAGGATAATTAATGTTTGTCTTGGCCTGCTTTGTCTACACATTCTCTCTTAGTGTTTATGCATTTTCTCTTTTTTTTGCCTGTTTAAAGATACTTCAGAAAAAAATAAGTGACAGGAAGCCATTTCTCCTATAAAAATGGATGTTATACCCCTGGGCCAAGAGCAGTGGTGTCATGATTACATGAGAAAGCATGGTTAAAATCATCTGTGGCTTGGTGATAAGTTTTTCAATACAACACCAAAGGCATGAGCCATGAAAAAAAAGCTAGTAACTTTGGCTTTATTAAAATTAAAAACTTCTGCTCTGTGAAAGATACTATTAAGATAGTTAAACGATAAGCCATGGAATGGGAGAAATATTTGCAAAAACATGTCAGAATACACAAGGACATTTAAAACTTAACAGTAAAAAAAAAGTGGGCAAAAGATCCAAACAGACACCTCACCAAAGAAGATCTACAGAAGGTAAATAATCACATAAAAAGATGCTCAGCATCATTTGTCATTAGAGACTAGCAAGTTAAAGCAACAGTGAGTTATCAGTACACACCTATAAAAAAGGCCCAGGTTCAGAACACGGACAACACCAAATGCTGGTGAAGATGTGGAGCAACAGAAACTCTCGTTTATTGTTGGTAGGAATGCAAAGTGGCATAGCTACTTTAGAAGACAGTTTGGCAGTTTCTCGCAAATCTAAAATAGTTTCACCATATGCTCCAGCAATTGCACTCCTAGGTATTTCTCCAACTGATTTGAAAACT
Organism: Rhinolophus sinicus; assembly: GCF_036562045.2. NCBI lineage: Eukaryota > Metazoa > Chordata > Mammalia > Chiroptera > Rhinolophidae > Rhinolophus > Rhinolophus sinicus. The sequence goes on along the minus strand of NC_133756.1, from coordinate 25,050,540 downwards.
AATGTCCAAACAAAAACAAAAACAAAAAAACCCCCCTGCACCCTCGTGTTTATAGAAACTTTATTCATAATTGCCCCAAGCTGGATCCCCTTCCCCAACACACCCAAGATGTCCCTCAATAGATGGATGAACTGTGGCACTTATGTAAAATGAAATATTGTGAAATACCAGGGGTACCAAAAAATGTTTACAAGTGGACACTTTGGTCAACATTGCTCAAGCAGTAGTTTGCCATAATCAGAAGTGTCTAGATGCTGATGGTAACCGCTTTGAGCACCTCTTGAAATTGCAGAAGTCAAACGTGACTTGTATTTATCTTTTGTTATTGGTATATATTGAGCATTACAATTTTAATACAGTTTTCCTTCCTTAAAATGTGTATACATTTTTTGGCACCCTCTGTATTATTACATAATACTGATTCCACAAACATAAAGAGCTATTGAGTCATGAAAAGACATGTATGAACCTTAAATGCATATTGCTAAGTGAGGGAAGGTTTTTGAAAAAGTTGCATAGTTTATGATTCCAATTATATGACATTCTATAAAAGGTAAAACTATAGTGAGGGTAAAAAGATCAGTAGTTGCCGGGGATTTGGGGAGACGATTGAGTAGGTGAAGCATAGGGGATTTTTTAGGGTGTATTCTGTATGATACTGTAACTGTGGAGACATGACATTCCCCATTTATCAAAAACACATAGAGCTTTACAGCAAACTGAACCTTAATGTATGCAAATTTAAAAAATCATTTAGGAGGTCAAGAATCCCATGATGGGATGCAAAATGTGACAAAACAATCTAATTGTATTACAAATGTGTGATACAACTTTAGTGAAGGGAGTGGAAGAAAAAGTTGCCTACCTAAGTAACTTTGGAAATGAGGGGAGTTTGTAACATTAAAGGGAAATGAAACTGTATAAGCACTGTACTCTAGTTGAAAAGTTGTTTCTCTTGGGAATATGGATTAACAATTCTGATACTGCTATACAAATATACTGGAATTAAACAATAAGTAAATGGATGGTGGGAGCCAGCTTTCTTACTGTTGGAGTGCATAGTCGAGCCAGAGAAGGAAGCTAGAATGACCCATGTGGTATTGAATTAGAGTTGGAGACATTAGTATGAATCGTGTTTAGCTTAATACAGATACAGAGCATTACATATAGAATTATTTATAGATATGTATAAATACATGGGTTACCAGTGAGTGTACACACATATGTTTTCTTGCTCTGTCAGCTGAGAGAACCTAGAAGCAATGACTCTTCAGTCACAGGGAGCTCACCCAGTGTCCAGATCTTGGTTTCTAATACCATTCTACAATAAAAAGAACCCGTTTTCCTTAGAGAAATGGCTGAATGTAAGGCTGGGGAAGCATGATTGTAAGATGAGGCTAGAGTATCTCATAGTACCAGAAAGTCAGGAAGTGCTCAACAACACAACAAAACAATGATGTGGGATGTCAAAGGGATGCAGGAACCAATGGAAAGATCTCCCGATGGCCAAAGTTGGACCAATTTGAACAACAAAATACATAAGCTAATATTGGGTTACAACACAAAATATAAAAATAAATATCCATGAGTCCATACTGATATAAACAAATGATTAAATCAACCAATCAATGGGGGAGAATATACAAATATCCCACATAGCAGAATTCCAAATAATTTATGTAGATTCTCTGCTCTCAAGGAAGTGAAGCATATCCACCCACTCATTAAGTATAGACTATACATAGTGATTTCCTCCTGAAGAGAGTTGTTCAGAAAGGGAGAAAAAATGAATAACTTAATAGTGGAGAAATCTGACAAACACTACCTCAGCCAGGTTACCAAGGTCAGCAACCATAAGCCAAGTTGGTGGCATGGCATGTATCTTTGACATGATGCGATCAAAATGACATTTTACCTCTGTGGTCTTCCTTCCCAAACCCTAATATATCTAATTATAACCAAAACATCAGACAAAGCTACCTGAGGGACAGTCTACAAAATACCTGACCAGTACTCCTCAAAACTGTCAAAGCCATCAAAAACAAGGAAAATCTGAGAAAACTGTCACACACAAGTGGAGCCTAGGAGACACTACAACTAAATATAATGTGCTATCTGGGATGGGATCCTGGAACAAAAAAGGATATTAGGTAAAAATGAAAGATGTCTGAATAAATATGGACTTCAGTCAATAATGTGCCAATATTATCTCATTAATTATAACAAATGTAACACATTCATGTACAATGTTAATACCCTGTTTCCCCAAAAATAAGACCTAGCTGAACAATCAGCTCTAATGCGTCTTTTGGAGCAAAAGTTAATATAAGACCCAGTATTATATTATATTATATTATATTATATTATATTATATTATATTATATTATATTATATTATATTATATTATATTATATTATATTATAAAATACCTGTTCATATATTATAATAAAATAAGACCAGGTCTTATATTAATTTTTGCTCCAAAAGATGCATTAGAGCTGATTGTCTGGCTAGATCTTATTTTCGGGGAAACATGGTAACTGGGGATCTGAATGTGACATATACGGGAATTCTGCACTATCTTTGCAAACTCATAAATACAGAGAACATTTTGACAGTTGCCAGATGGGAAGGGGTTTGCAGGGCTGAGTGAAAAAGGGACAGTGATTAAGAAGTACAAATTGCTAGTTACAAAATAGTCATGGGGATGTAGAGTATAGCATAGGGAATATAGGTGATAATATTAGTATATTGTAGTCATAATATAGTAATAAATATGTATGGTGCCTAATGGGTACCTGATTTATCAAGGTGATCACTTCATAATTTATATAAATGTCCAATGACTATGTTGTACACCTGAAACTAATGTGATATTGTATATCAATGGTATTTGAAAAAAAGAGAGAGAAAATGGGATAATACCATAAAAAGTCATTTGGTAAGTGGTTGCTATTAAATGGTAACAAAAGATAATGAGATTGAGGAATGTGTATTCACTCAGAGGGCCTACAGGGAAAATACTCAGAGAAAGGCCCTGAGAAGCCCTGTTTCTATAGAAGCTGGAGTTCCAAGGGCATGGACACTAGCTGATGCCAAAATTTCAGAGGAGCGATATCATTATTCTTCCTGATATAAAGTTTTGCTTTGTTTTTCTTTTGAGAGGGAGGAGGAAGCAGACTAAAACAATACTGAACATTTATCGAGTACTGAACTATGTGTCAAGTGCTTTATCTACTCTAAGTGTTTCATCACATGGAATCTTGATGAGGTAGGTACGACTATTCCCCTAGATAGAAGGAAAGAGAGGGAAAACTGAGGCCGGGAAAACTTGACCTGCCCAATAACATGTAGCTAATAGAGGATAGGGAGGATGAGACAGGATTTGAACCCAGGAAGCTTGGCTCCACCGCCATCTCCATGAGGCTACTTGCCAGGAAATATGGTGGTGCCCTGTGACCACTCACATCCTCTGCAATGTTTTTAAATTCCTGGAATGTGTGGTGTGAGCATATTTTCTGTAGAAACAAGAAAAGGACTGAATTTTCTATCTTGGATGACTCTAGACTATCAAAGGCCAGTGAGGGTTTAGGTCAAGTTGACTTAGATTTCTGAGCGTCAGGACAAGGGAGTGAAGGTGGGGGCACAGTACTTAGATGACACTGGATAAGACTATTATTATATTACTACTGGTCACCCCCTTCCTGCCTCACTACCTAGTCACCCCTCACTCATACCCTAGAGGTTCCTTCCAGCCAGGCCACTTCCTCAAGGGAAACAGGATGTCTTCTACAGGCTTGAGCCAGATCTCTGGGGGATCGAGGTGGGAAGAGGCTGCCTAATTGGTTAACACGGAGCTAGGCACCAGAGAGGAAGTAATGTTTCCGGGAGTTGAGGAAACCGCCATTTCCTCCTCCAGCAGGAAGCAGCCTTGGCTATTCTCAGCACCCCGTGGCCATGTGGAGCAGTGGAAATCACAGCCTGGCAGTGTCTCAGATTTGCCTCCTGCAGTTTAACAATCTCCCAGTCAAAATAAACTGGCTCCTTAGGTCTCTGGGGCATGGTTAAGGTAATAATTGAGAGAGAGAAGCCAGAGGCCTGGCTGTAGCACAAAGATGTGGAGAGATTTTAAAAATATCAGGCTGGTGTTGACTGCTGGTGCCTCATTAAAGCGGTTTAACTGAAGCATTGTGAAGACAAACCAAGAGATGGAGTTGATGCTTTCTCAAATAGCCGGTCTCCATCTTTCAAGAATCTGGACTGATGTAGACAGGGGAGATTGTTGATCCGTTAAGCATATATGTAGATGAATTTTCAACAGGAAATCTCCATGATCCAACAGAAAGGAAACTGGAAAATGAATCAGAGAGACCTGGGTTTGAATTTGAACTTCAGCAGACGTGCCATCTTGAGACAGTCACAATAGGACTGACCTATGCTTCTTCATGTAGCAAAACCCACGTGTTTACCTCTCAAAGTTACTCTGAAATCAACCTTGATTCTTTCTTTCCTTTATCTCCTCATATCTACTGGTTCCAGAGTCCTGGAGATTCCCTTCTTCCCTTCCTCCCGATTCCTTCAATCACTCCATAAAAGTGAAGCAATGCTCTCCTTACCATATTTAAATAAGTCTTGGTGTTCTTAAAGGGTCAGAAGTTACAGGATCCATCAGCTGCCTTTCAAAATATATCCTTTCTCGGATCATTGTGACCAATAAAGACTTGACCAAAAAAAAAAAAAAAACACAACAATTTTTTTGTATACAGTGCCTGCTATGTGCTAGATTGATGTGAGGGTCTGGCAATACCAGGGTAAGTGATGGTCTATCGCTTGCCCTCACCACTTATTGATCTTACAGTTTAGTGGGTCTTTAATACCAAGGTAGGGCATTTGGATGCAATTCCAAGGGCACCAGAAGGCATTTGAATCACCCAAGAGACTTTCTGAGGCAAGTTATAGAGAACCTAACCCACACTGGCTTGAACAATAAAGAGGGTTTATTGGTTCACCATAACTGAAAGGTTGAAAGGTGGAGAGGCTTCAGATGTGGTACAATCAGGGCTCCAGCTCTGTGTCTCTGGGATTCCCTTGGCTCTGTCTTCCTCACACTGGTTTCCTTTCCCTCAAGGTCACAAGATGGCTGTTAGTGGTCACAGAGGCTGTGCTTTTTAAAATTCATATTTTGGAGAGAGAGAGAGCCCACAACCTCAAAAAATACTCAATTCGGAGCTTCTGGCTAATAGTTTCTCCTTATACTCGGCCCAGTCTCTGCAGCCCAATCTCTGTGATCAAGAAAACGCCATGCCCAGATTACCAATTCCTGCAGCAGCGCCAACGGGACTCCTGGGGTTGGCTAACAAGGCTCACCTCTGGAGCAGGGGTGGCCAGGACGATGCATAGGCAGGAAGGATGCTGGGAAGTAGCAACAATGCCTATTACCAGGAAAGGCTTCAAGCAGAAAGTTGATATAACCTGATGTGCATTTTTACAGGTCACTCGGGATTGGAGGAGAGAAAGAGAGGCAGCAGGGAGAACCATTAGGAGCTACTCCAAAGAGAGGTGGTGGTGGCTGGGCCCAAGGGGTAGGTAGGGGAGACAGAGCAAAAAAGGACAGATTTGAATCCCTTTTCTGTCACTTAGCAGCTGTGTGGCAATGGCATGTGCCTTAACTTTCCTACATCATTTTCCAAATTCATATGGTTTATTATGAATTCTCAGCTTTATTATTATTCTTGATATAGTTACAATTCTTAGCTTTCAGGATCTGAGAAATCCATGAAATGTGTCTACCACAACTTTAAGTCTTCAATAAGTGGCGTTATTATTGTTAGTGTGCAACCAAACTCCTTGGTATGACATACAAGCCCCTTCATATTCTGGGCTCAACTAACTCTGGGCAGGGGAAGCAGTGGGGCGTCTCCTGGGTTCAGCTGACACATGTGGTCGTCTCAGCAATGATGGAACTGTACAAACTGGGAAAAAGGTATCCTATAGCCAGTCATAAAACTTCTTTCTTTTTTTTGGTTCCCAGGGGATTTTGTCCCTCGTCCTACCAGTCAGTGTCCACATCTTGACCAGCAGAAGGGACAATTTTGTCATGTTTTCAGTCCACAAATATTGACAAAAGAATGAGGTTTGGCTCGATGCACTTTAATGAGTAAGAAACAAACCAGCTTGCTCAAATTTCCAGAAATTTTCTCCTGAATTGAGTTGCAGTGTGGTTTTTGCCCCTCCCTGAAGCCAGTGTCCCAAGCCCAGGAAAGCCCCTTGCTTATCACTGTCACTCCAAAATGTTTTCCCCAAAATCAATGGGTTGAGTGTTTCCTTGAGAATAATAAGTTTTCACAGCACAAATAGAGCCCCAGTCTGCAAGGGAGATATGAATTCCTGGCAGAAAGTGAGTCCACACTTAATAGAGAGGTTATAGACTGTGTGTGTGAGGTGCTGGGGGCCTGGTGGGAGGGGACGGATTGGGGTGGAATGGTACAGTACTCCCTATTTTTAGGTAGGTTTCAACCGGGATGGTGGGAACCTGTGAGTTTGGGGATTAATTAGACTGACCTGGATTTTAATCTCATCTGTGCCATTCATTAGCTGTGAAATTGTTCCTTCATTCAAAACAGACCTTATACTGGGGATAAAAACTACAAAACCTACTCCCAAGACATGACTATATAAGAATGGATACAGAGAAGTAGATTACAATAGAATATGATAATGGGGACGAACCAGAAGGAAGGGGTTATGAAAGGGCAGAGACGGGCACCAGTCCAGTCTTGCTGTGGAGGGAGAGTCATGGCAGACTTCCTGGAAGAAGCATAGGAGTACAGGACAGTGGGAAGGAAGAGCCATTAGCCTGGAGAAGGAGCAGGGCAGGGCAGCAGGGACTGTGTTCCAGGCAGAAGGAAGTGCACTCAAAGTTCTGGAAGCAAAAATGAATTGGTGTGTGATGAGGCAATGGGGGCGGGGGCGGACCAGGTTGAGAGGTAAGCAGGGGTCACATAACGAAGGCCTTGTGAGTCATTTTTGTTTCACGTGTACGTGAGGACAAGGGGAACGATGGAAGAGTTGGAAGCAGGGGAAAGCATGGGCACAAATTCATTTTAAAGCATTTTTGGCTGCTTTGTGAGTAATGGACTGAAGGGGAACAAGACAGGAAGCAGGGACAAAAGTGCCGAGGTTGTCACCTGGTCTAGGTGAGAGACCATGGCAGCCTGCATTAAAGTTGTGGGGCTGGAGAGGAAGAGTGACATATGGAATTAAGGGATATTTGGAATGTGGTTACTTGATCTATGAGAACGGATGAAATGTTATGTGCTAGACACTTTAATTGCTTCATTCTATTTCTTATAACATCCCTGGGAGGTAGGCTTGGTTCCCAGAGGTGAAGCAACTTGTCCACAATGAGTAAGTGACAGAGGCAGAATTCACACCCAAGTCTGTCTGCCACTAAACCCTTTGTTTTTCCCCACGAGATTATGCTGCTTGCCTAAGTTAACTGTAATGATGTATTGCTTATCATGCTTAAATTAAGGACCACAGAAGTTATACCAATTTTGAAGGATTTAAGGGAAGCACTGTAATGCAGACTGAAGAACATTTGCTGACTAAGAGTTTTGGGAGTATCATCCTGGTCTCAACGTCCACTTCCATCTGTCAAACCCCACCCACCATCGCTGCTGGGAGTTCATCTAGGAAAATTGACATCTTTACTAGGCGGTCTTCCTGGGTGGACCTCCTTCCCATCAGAATTCATAGAATTTGTTACCCGCCCATCCTTGCCTATTTACAAGTCTGTTTTACCCACTGGCCTGGAAGCTTCTTGAAGGCACAGACAGTGTTTTCATCACTGTGAAAATCTCAGTGCCCAGCCAGGGTAGCATACTTGTGAAATACTGGATGAATGAGTGATTGCAAGAAGACCATAGTTGCAATGACTGAATCTGTTTTGCTAGAATGTGTAGGTGAAGGTTCAGTTGGTGTCCTTTATCCCACATGCTTTGCTCTCCTTTATGCCAACCAAGTGTTGCTCCTTCTATGTCTTCTGAAATCATTCTTTCTGTTTGTGTCCCCTCTTCCCTTATGGAGCCAAGACTGCAGGGCTGTGTCTCCTTTGTATGTATTCAATGGAATTCTTCCTTAGCTGTTGTTCTCCTGGCTCTTTTGCACAAATTACATATTCCTCCTGGCCCCGCTTTAATCATCACAACCTTGAATCCTCATCAAACTCTCTGCCCTATCTCAAACCAGTGCTTAAGGGACACTCTTAACCCTCAGAAGAAATGGTATAATTTTCATAAACACGGGTCATTTCCCCCTTGCATCAATGTCAGATACCAAACCGGCACTTAACAAGAAAAGCAGCATGTCTGAACAAAAGCTGTGGACAACAGACTTTTTCTTTTTACCCTTTCTGTAGTTCTGTGAAATTGCTCTCCCAAAATATTCCTAATGCTTTATTTACTTCAGCTTTGGGTTTATTTTGGGATAAACTTTCCTGAACCTGAGTCTTAGGATGTGATTCTTATCCTGGTCACATCCTGAGGAGTTGTTTTGTGACTTGTTTGAATGGGCTCTGGCTTTTCCAGGGAGCCCTTGGCACTGAGGAAGAGGGAGGGACTGGAGGACGTCAACCCCTGTGTGCAGTACAAAGAGAGATGACAAACTGTCAGCTTGGGTGGAAGGATCCCCCTCCCCCCAAAGCAAGGCCTGTATCTCCTGGGCTCGCACACCACAGACAATGGCACAAGTGAGCCCAGCTCAGACTTTATCCGTTGTCAGTTCCGGAGACTGACGTGTCTCAGAGTTTCCAATCTCTGAGTGATTTGTGAATATTAGGCATTCCTACACCTCCAGTGCTGGGAATTTTCACATTTCAGGAAATTTTGGTGTGAGGCATGCTGGAAGCTCACCAGCAGGCAGACCCGAAGGGGAGGAAGTCCAGACAGAGGGTGGCGACAGAGGGTGGGATAGTGGGAACTGACCAGAAGTCAGTGCAAGGACTTTGCTTTCATGGCAGACAGCCTGGTATGGGAACCCTGCTTCTTTGAGCCTCAGTTTCTTTACTGGCAAAATGGGGCAGATAATCTCTAACTTGCAGAAGTATTATGAGCGTTGAACTTGATAGTGCCGTCCCTGACACACAATCTGGACTTGGGTGGGACATGTGAGTTCCATTCAGTGTCTATAGGCGTAAGTTGAACTGAAGGGCAGCCCAGGTGGTGGTCAGCGGTCCATCTATACCAGAACCTGGAGTTCAAGTGACTTGGTGTGGCTCTTAGAGGTAAGGGAAAGTGTCTGGCCAAGATCAGGCAGGTTATGGAGGTCATGAGTGTTCTGGGCTCAGGGTGGGGCTTTAACCTGAACTTTGATCCATGAGGAAGCTCATAGCCCAGCTTTACCCCTGATAGTATCGTTGAAAGCAGTAGTTCTCAAAGTGTGGTCTGAGGACCCTGGAAGAACCTGAGACACTTTCAGGTTTTGAATAATTTCAAAATTATTTTCAGAAAACGACTAAGATGTTATTTACCCTTTCATTGAGATGGTGTTTGAACTGATGGTGCAAAAGCAGCAGAGGGTAAAACTGCTGTGATTTTAGTATGAATCAAGGTGGTAGTACCAAAATGCAGCAGCAATCATTGCATTAGTCACCACCACATGTGTGCAGTACAAAAAGAAAGGAAGGAAGGAAGGAAGGAAGGAAGGAAGGAAGGAAGGAAGGAAGGAAGGAAGGAAGGAAGGAAGGAAGGAAGGAAGGAAGGAAAGAAAGAAAGAAAGAAAAGAAAGAAACCAGTTTCACTTAAGAATGCCCTTGATGGAGCAGTAAAAATGGTCAAATTTATTCAATTCAACCCTCCAATACCCGTCCTTTTATTGTTTTGTGGGATGACACGGGAGGACACATAAGGTATTGCTCTTGCTAAAGTGCGGTGAGAGTCGTGAGGAAAACCACGGGTGTAGTTGTTTGAGTTGGGAGCTGAACTAGCCATTTCCTTTTTTTTCATGGAACCCCATTTTTTCCTGAAAGAGTCATCAATTCACACAGTGTGGTTCTTCAGACTTGGGTAGCTGGCAGATTTGTTTTCCCCCACACAATGATGTTGAGGCTGTCGTTTTAAAGGAAAACAAGTGATGGTATTTGCTGCCAATGATAAAATTTGAGTTTAAATTAAAAATGAGAATTTTAGAAAACTTGTATACTCCACTATGAGCCATCAGAGTCCTCATCGTAGCAACTCTTTAAGAAACCAACACTTGTCAAGTTTGGGTGTAGTGGTCAGACATTAAAAAGATTTGCAAACATGTGAAGCAATGCCATTCTTACTAATTTTTATACAACTTCTTTTTCACTTACAATATGTTAGTTAGATTAACATGTAATGGATTTATTCTTGTTATTTGAAAGGAAATAATAAGTGATTAAAAACATTCTCAACTTTAATTTCTAATATAGTAACTGTCACTAAGTATAACACACACAAATGAAAGCTCTGTGGTGTCTTCAGTCATTTTTCAGAGTGTAAAGAAGCTTTAGTTCAAATCTCGGTTCTGCCATTTTCCCCAACTATGCTATCCCGGGCAAGTTACTTCTCTGGGCCTCATTTCCACCCCCAACAGAAATACTTTTAACCTACTTCATAAGGTAGGTTGTGAGGATTAAATGAAGCTTACCTATTCAAAATGATTGCAACCCTTCTGCCGTAGAACAAGGGCTATGTAAGTATTACAATAATAGTCACTACAACAAAGCTCCATAGTGTGATGGTCTTTGTCCCTCTTGCTTTTCCCCACCAGGCTCTGAGGCCTTTCAGAGCCACATCTGTCTGTGATTCAGCTCTATATCCTAAGCACAAAGCTTAGAACCCACTAGGGAGTCATAAAGTTTGGAGAGTGAATGAATGAGAAGCTGGGAGAAGGTAGGGCAGATCCCAGCTAGATTACTGACGGACAACCAAATTTATGATGCTGGAAGCAGATGCCCGAAGAGGTAAGAGTGAGACTTTACACAGGAGGCGGAGCCATGTACCCGACCTGGATTAAGGTGGGAGTGGGTGAGATTGAGAGAGGAAGGTGCCAGATGTTTCCAGTCGATTCTGGTGGGATAGCCCTCCATGAGCTGCTGTCTGGTGCAGGCCGGTGAGATACCAGGCGACATGAACATACAGAGAGGAGACTGGCCCCACCTGCTGATGGGGCTGGATAACACACATGCCTGGCTCCACCTGGATTGCAAGACGTTCGCTAACCCTGGGGATCTCGGATTTGCAGCTTCTTGGGGTGGGGAGATCAGAGCTGAAAGGAGTAAGAGCAGAGCATTAAGTATGGGTTTCTCCTAATTTTTCGAGCCCATCTTTTCCGTTCGGTGCATGTTTCACCCTCTTGTCTCTGGCAATTGTTATTCTGAGGTATTTTTGGACATTCAGGAAGGAAGGGAAAAATGTCGTTCAGTGTCTACTCTGTGCCAGGTAGTTTATTTATGCTTCCCTATTCTCATAACTGCCTCGTGAGGAATTTGCTAGTATCCCTGTTTTGGATAGGAGGAAACTGAGGCTCAGGGAATGTCAGTAATATCTCCATGGCCACACTGCTAATCTGTGGCCCAGCTGGGATTTGAAGCCAAGTCTGTGTGAATACCAAGTCTACACTGTTTAAAAGAAACAAATTTTATTATATTTTTATTATACAAGTAATGCATATTTTTGTCTAAAAAGGAGAAAATACTGATAACAAGTCAAAAATAAAACTCACCCATAAATTCTACCATTCAAATATAAGGACTATTGTCACATTTGTATGTCTTTTCAGACTTTTTTCCATGGACATATTTGTAAACTTTTCTGCTTAACAATATATTATAAACATCTTTCTGTATCTATAAATGTGTTTCTACATTTAAAAACACCACATAGTATTTCATTACATAAGTGTACCGTTTATTTAACCAATCTTCTGTTGTTAAATATTTAGCTTATATCTAGTTTTTCACTAGTAGTAAAAAAAATGTTGCAATAAACATCCTTGCAGCTTAATCTTTGTGTATATCTTTGCTTCCTTAGGATAAATTCTAGAAATGGAATTGATGATTTAAAGTGCATTTGGGTTGTCAGGACATTTCAATACACTATACTGCCAAATTATTCCCCAGGAATGTTGTAACAATTTAAATTCCCACCAGCAGTGGGTGAATATTCCTGTTTCCTTGCTCCCTCAACAAGTGAGCATAAACAGGTCTTTTCCAAATGGAAAGCCAAATGCAAAATATCTGTTTTAGTAAATCCATATTCTTTCAATTCTTTTAATCGATATTTTTCAGTAAATCCATCTTCTTGCTTCTTGATCTAGTTTGAGTAATGCTCTGTACTGGGATATGAAAATTTTGAATACGTTAGTTACCCAAGGAGATAATTTCTATTTCCTATCTGAGCTGGGTGGGGTGGCAGTGGCCAGGGAGCCAGGTAGGAGGGAAGGTATGGGTCTGAGTCTGGTTAGGCAGAGGAACATGTTAGATGGAGAAGAATGGGGGGCTGGTAATAATTCTCATCCACAGGGTGTTGGTCAGTGGTTAGAGGACCACTGACCCCCACTGCCAAGGAGGAAGGGTGAGTCCTGCCAGAGGTGCGTGCTCCTCTGTGAAGCAGTCCAGAAAACGGGTGCCAAGAAGTCCACCGGGGCGAGAGAGGTCTATGGGGAGAGGGGTGGACAAGTATCCCAATAGGGGCAAGACAGTAGGGAGTACAGATGCATCCTGTGGGTGGCAGCTTCAGGAGGGTCAGGGAGAAGTGGAATTTCAAACGTAGGAGAGTGCTCTTAGCAGCTGCATACCGTTCGCAATGACCCCGACTGGCTTGGCCACCGAAGGGTCTGTCTCACAATGTGACATTCACTCCTTTGTGAATTCCCCACGATCCTGCTGGCTTTTAGACTTAGACATCTTCTGTGAGGTTTCTGGCAGTGTATTTGTGATTCGACTCTGCTCACCACCCTGAAGGAAGTTGGAGAAGCCAAATTGTGCATGTAACTTGCTAAATCAAGGTTACAGTGATGGAATACTCCCACTGGCAATAATAAACTCATGCTTTCGCTGAAAGCAGACCTACTAGGAAGGTTATGTGGTAAGCATAGCATAGGAACACGGACAAAAAGATGCATAAAATGTGTAATGACATCTTTATAAGACTTTTCAATTATTTATCACATAGCAGGGCAAACGAAGCTGTAAATACTATAAGTGGTTTGGCTACATCTTCTCCACAGGCAGTGTCCCTGGGCTTGACTTTGTGACCTTTTCTTTTTTTAATTGAAAAGGTTAGCCAGCTTTGCTGCGGTATGACTCATCTTTCTTGGGAAGTCCTGGGGCTTTTCAGCCTCTCCAACCCTGAGCCCTTCTAGGTTCTTGAGGTGAATTTGCATATCTCTGTTCTAACTCGCTGATTTTTAAAGGTTCTCTGTGAGTGTAGCCTTAGATTCTTTACTTTCAAGTTTGCCCACTTTGAGCTCACATCCTGCCCCAGATGAAGGTGTCGGGGTTGTAGGTAGGACTCCAGGCTCTAAGACAGTGTCTGACCTTGGGGATTGAATAGCAAATCTCAGCAGAGGGTAAGCACAGGGATAGATGGGAACCCAGAACCTCGGCTGGGGCCCTGAGAATGGCCTGCCAGAAACACGGTGAACACCTTCACTGAAATTCGGACCCCTCTCCAAGTGGGTCCACCAGACTCATCTACTTGTTCCCCACATCCCGACTGCCCACATCGGGGCTCATCAATGCCCCTAATTAGAGAACTTAGAGTGGGAGAGGACAAGTGATCCCAACTGTAGGAATGAAAGGGCTTTAAAGGCAGGAGACTCACAAAAAGTGAGGATTGAAACCAGTCACTGGCCAAGCAGTGTCTAAAGTTGGCTCCTCTACACTTCCGTAGGGCTGTGAATTATCTATTTACTCAACCTCCACCTTGTTACAAAATATGTGAAGGCAGCTTACTTACAAGGATACAAGATAAAGTATATTTCAAGTCAAACAGTGTGGGAAAGAAGGAAGAGGCTATGGGCACGTGAGGTAAGGACACACACGACAGATGTTGACGTGTCCTTTATACTTGCTGTTGCGGAGCTACACCCTTGGATCAGGTTTTCTAGTAGTTAAGAAAAAAAGGGGGGAGCGCGTCTCAAACCCATTCTTCAAAGCCTCGTCCATAGGTCTCACTTCCTCCGAGAAGTCTCTACTGAATATATAGAGGCACAAGACACATATTTTTAGGGATAAATTTAACTTCTCTCAAAGACTTGAGTTGGTTCAAAGCAGAGACTACGTATGTGTCTTATTTTCCTTTGGAAACATGAGACTTGGGACATGTGATTTGGGAATCAGACAGAATTGGGCTCAGACGAGGTTTTGGACATTAGCTGTGTGACTTTGGAACGCTGTTTAACCCCTCTGAGTTTTAGAAGATTGCTGAGAAGATTCAAGGGAGAGTATTTTTGCTCTGTTTTTTATGGATGAAGAACCTGGCATTCAAGAAAGGCATAAGTTCTCTGGTTCTCTACTTGCTCTATATGTGACAAATTTGTATCTGTCTGATTTCATAGACTCTAAGCAAAGGAGGCTCAGAAAGTTTGGATGACTTGACAGAGATCCCACAGCCATTTGTAAGGACCTAAACCTGGACCTTCTGGTTTCATAGTCCTTGTTCTTTCTATTACACACACGGACTCTCCCTAAGACCCTCATTTCAGCTGCCTGCCTTCTTACAAAGGGGCTTAGCAGAAATGTCTAGCAGACAGCGCCCGCTTCTCCTTGGGGTGGTTCTGACCTTTGCTTTGTGCTTCCATTTCTAGGCTATTTTGAGCATTGGGGACATTAGGAGGGTCTGTGGTAGGAAGCCCTGCTACCACCACTTCATACTGCCAAGAACCACTGAGAGAACTCTTGGATTGCAACCTGCTGAGTGCGTGCGAGGATCCTGGCTTTATAGGGCAGTGGATCCCTGCATTCTTGGGAGAAAACTTGGAAAAGTAGAAACCTTTGCAAGAGGAGGCATTCTGGAATGAAGGCAAGTGGGAACAGAAGCTAGACTGGGCTCCAGGAGACCTCATTGTTGTGGAACGTGGAAGAGGAAGTGGGTGTCAGACCACCAAGAGTTGGGGAATGATACAGGGGTGGGCTTGGTGCTGGGGTGGCCTCTGTGGGGAGTCAAGTTCCTGTGCAAGTGGACGTTTCCTTGCCCTCAGGATCTCATGGGACTGTCTGGATTCAGACTAGAAAAACATCTGTTTGGCTGCAAGCTCTCAGTGGCTACTAGCTATTTTCCACTTCTCCAACCAGGGCAGGCTTAGAGTTCAAGGACCTCAGCCTTGCCGACGCTGACGGTGGAGGGACTCCCAGTCACATCACCCCTTAGGCTTGTGGACTGCTTCAGCGAGGTCCAGGGCCACTGAGGGTTGGCGGCTAAAAACCCAATGAAGTCACTGAATGTTTTTCCCTCACAGAAAGGTGAGAAGTTAGAACACACAGGATTAGATCCCATTTAGGAGCCCTTTGCCCCTGATGTTGATCAATTAATATAATCAGCATTGATGGAGTGTGGACTGTGTGTCGGGCGTGACTCTTGGTGATACGGATACAGAAATGAAAAAGACATAGTCCCTGCCTCAAGAGAGTTTTGTGATGGAGTCAGACCTCTAAACAGGAAAGTAGGCAGGCCCCAGTCCTGCAGGGCCTGGTGTCCAGACCAAGGAGCTTATGCTTCAGTGATGGTGTTGGGAAACCACAAATGAGTTCCCAGCAGGCAAATAGTAGGGTCTCTGGCCACTTTTGAAGGTGAATTTGAGTGGAACAAGCCTGGGAGCAAGGAGACCTTCAGATTTCAGAAACAGTCAAGAATTTAAGAATGGTACCCCGAGGTTAAACTATTGTATACATAGGCAACGTAAACCAGGAAGCATCAACTGACAATCAACTTGAATGAGAACCTTTATTTTTTACTTGACTCTTTATAAAACATATTTATAGCTCTTTTGAGACTCCTAAAGCTCCCTTTTGGCATCACTGTGTTCTCCCTGTTAGTCTACTAGTTTGGGGTTCTGGCTCTTATTTCCAGGAGGTTCATGCTGCCTCTCTTTGGAAGTGGGATGTATGGGTTCTCACCTCATGAAGGAGGGGCGACTTCCTGCTTCTTCCAAATTTCACTGAGATTTCCCTTAGCTCTCCTTACTCTTTTCCTGTTCCTGAGGTGGAGTGTATGCAAGGATCCTGGGCGGCCTCACCAGCATGTAACTCAAGGGTGGGGGGTGAGGTTGATGCCTGTGGGAGGCCTCCCGGCATAGCCAAACCAGAAAAGGTATTTACCCAAAATGGTTCAAGAAGGGAGGGAGAACCAGAATGTTGTTAGCTGGGAGGGGATCTCAGTATCTATAGCTGGTGGAAGGGAGTAGGGTTTGCCTCCAAAGTTCACTAGGCAAGGTGAAGATGTAAATGGAAAATGGGCAATGACGTCAGGCTCTGGGAGCATCAAGAGTGAGGCAGAGTGAGGCTGGAGGACTCAGTACACAGACAACAGGATTGTGCTGTGTGCCCTCTTTCTGTGGTTCCAAGTGCTAGAGATCCAGGCATTGTGGCTCAACAGAACCATGCAGAGCATTGAAGCAAAACAAAAAATTTGAATAGGAATATAAGTCTAATAGTGTTTTAGATAAAGCCAGAAGCAAAAACAAAACAAAACAAAACAACCCCTCCCCCCAGAAAAATAGGTGTCTAGCAAAAAGCAGGGGAAAAAAACGGGACAAGTAGGGTTAATATCCACTTGTGTTAATAAACTCTAGTGGCTGAGAAAACATGGCTTTTAAATAATTTTAAACACCAAACCACCACTCAGATTATTTAGATATGGTTATAGAAGGAACTGTAGGTACAGGCCTAATATAGTAAGACCCAGAAAAAGAGACACTGCAGGGGGTTTTGTGAAAATATGTAAATTCAAACCAGCCAGCTTGAAGCCTCTAAAAATTTTGGTTTTTCTTGATGGTGCAGGAGTTTCCAGAGAAGTATGTCAGTGTAAACATATTCATGAGTCTTTTCTCTGCCTTCCTCCGTTGGTTCACGGGTGGGTTTCTAGATGGGGAGAGTGCATTCTGACTAATGGTTTTTCATGTGGATTGGGATGATACTGGTCATGGCTGCGTGACTGCTCTCCTTGCCTCTTGTTCTCACCAAGGCTGACTGAGATCACCCGAGGCCTCTATAATTGCATAGTCACCTTATTCTTTTCTTCCCCTCCTTCCCCCCTCAACTCTGGTTCAAGCCATTGTTCTCAGTCTAGTTGTGTAGGACACAGCTCCCTGGCCCATGTTGGTATTATGAGCCTTGCACTCCCCTTGGCTGTCGGTTGCTGGCTGTCGGTTGCTGGCTGTTGGTCGGTTGTTCACAGCAGCTCAAGGCAGCACACAGCAACTTATGGCAGCACACGGCAGCTCACGCCGTCCTCCAGCTGTTCACGGCAGCCCAGCTCCAGGGAGAGCCGTTGTTCACAATCTTAGCTGTAGAGGGCGCAGCTCACTGGCCCATGTGGGAATCGAACCGGTAACCTTGGCATCAGGAGCATGGTGCTCCAACCACCTGAGCCACCGGGCTGCCCCTCACCTTATTCTTAAAGGAGGCACCATGACCCAGGGGCCACCGTGAAGGTAGTGGAGGTGTTTCCTGTGCAAGGATGCCTATTTGAGGGGGCAAACTGCAGCCCATGCCCAGCTTGCTAAACCATGTGCTCTGACATGGAGGAAGGGGTGCCTTTCTCTAATATACATAAAACATCATACATACCAGTGGTGGCATTGTCCTGACCTCATGCATGAGATTCTCAGCTGATTATATTTTCTATTTACAGCAACCTAGTGAATCAGGACATGGATGATTATGCTCCCCAGTATCAGCTGAGAAGAAGGAAGGGCAGAGAGTTTAATAAACTGACTTGGGCTAGTCTCTCAGTTTCTTTTTCTTTTTTGGGGGGAGAGGAGGAACAGGACTTTATTGGGGAACAGTGTGTACTTCCAGGACTTTTTTCCAAGTCAAGTGGTTGTCCTTTCAGTCTTAGTTGTGGAGGGCGCAGCTCAGCTCCAGGTCCAGTCGCCGTGGTTAGTTGCAGGGGCACAGCCGACCATCCCTTGTGTGGGAGTCGAACCAGCAACCTTGTGATTGAGAGCCCGCGCTCCAACCAATTGAGCCATCTGGCATTGGCCCATGTGGGAATTGAACCGGCAGCCTTCGGTGTGAGGGGCACGGAGCTCCAACCGCCTGCACCACTGGACCTGCCCCTCTCAGTTTCTTAGGGTTAGAAGTTGAATCCACTGATGCTTGATCATAGATCCAGTGCTCTTCCCACTGTGCCTCCCACCAGCACCTTTCCCTCTGCAGACTCCCATCATAGAAATTCCCAGCAAGCACACCTTTGACTCAGAGGGTCTGCCAGGACAGCAATCCTAGCTCGACAGCTCACAGCCTGGAGGTAAGGCATCCTTCTCGGAAATAGGACCAGGCCTGGGGGGTGCCTGTACAGGACATACTCACTGAACATCTGACCCAACCTGCCTGAAATTCTGTCTTAACCCTTCCTTAGCAACTTTAGGCTTAGCCCTTGCAGGGTGGAGTGAAGAGAGGCAAGGGGGGTAGGAGGGTAAGGATTGGGTAGTTTTGCAAAACATTAATTAATGTAATCTGTGCCTTTTCCCTGACCCAGTTTAGCCAGCTGCACTGGTCTGAAATTCTACATTCCATTGTTCTTCTAAGAAAACAGAACTGGCTCTATTTAGCCCTAGGAATTGTCTGTGCAGATTTGTTTAAGAGAATTTGCAAACCAGATGGATTTACTGTTTACTCTGTCTAGTCCAAGGGAAAAGTATTCTTTCTGAGGGCCATCAGCAACGTGTTCTGAAAGGTTTCCTAATGATTGAGCATATTCTTGTCACTATGCTTGCTTGATAATAGCTCTCGCTTCTTACTTACCTGGATGCTCATTTCTTGTACCCCAGCCATAGTGGGCAGCTTTTAAGTTGACTACCGAATTCCTTTCTCTGTGAACTCGTGGTCAATCTATATGGTTAGAATGATGGCGCTCTGGTAGCCCCTCTGTTCACCAGCATCCATCCCTCTGACCTGGTCACAGATGATTAGACCATGAATGTGCACCCCACTCAAGCAAGTTTCTGGGACTTGGAACTGGGACAGTGATTGGGCGCCAGGCTTTGTAGGGTATAACCATAGAAGGTGATGCCACCATGTCGTCTGTCACTGGACAGGAGGGAAGATTCAGAAGTTGGCATAAACAGAGGGAGAAGAATGAAACCAATTTCAAGAAGCAGAGACGAAAGCTAGAGATAGAGGCCTTTCTCTGGTTCCTGACCTATTTGAGACCCAATTATGTTTCTTCCTTTGGGTTTCAGGACATGCCCTTGTATCTGTGTGATAACACCCTTTTTTCCCCCCTTAAATTACCTCCAGTTGATTTCTATTAACTGCAATTAAGAGTCCTTTCTGATACCTTAGCGAAATGTTTCTCAAAGTATAGTCCCTGGACCAATGTCAACGTCTTCACTGGGAGACTCGTTAGAAATGCAAATTCTCATGCTCCACCCCAGACCTACTGAATCAGAAACACTGGAGGTGAGGCCCAGCAATCTAGGTGCTGTCAAGTTTGAGAACCAGTGACCTAGCCATCTCTTGGCAGTGGTTGGCAAGAGCATGGACTGGCCTAGATGTGAATCCTGGATCCATGAGCTCATTTGTGATGTGACTCTGAGCAAGTCACCTCACCTCTTGGAAGCTCAGGTTTCTCAGTGGTAAAATGGGAGATAAGGATGTTTATATTCTATAGAAGATGTAAGAAAGGCACATACCTTTGGGCCCTTGAAAAGCATCCGTTCCCTTCTTGTTTCCGTGGACCCTGTTCTGACCTAAGAAGAGAAGTGGCATTGAACTGGGTCATTACCATAGAGATACCACGTGAGCTTTTAAGAAAGCAACCCGACATCTTACTAGTACAGGTTACTACTGTTCAGAGCTTGTATTGAATCTGTGCACCCAGCCAGGTTCCCCTAGGGTATCTCTGGGCTGTTGGGAATTAAACCCAATAAATCTGAAATTCACTTTGAGCCCCTGGGTTTCACAGACTTGTTTTTCTGCTGTGTTGTGAAAACCATGCAGTCTGGACCATCCTAGGATAAAACAAGGACATTAACGACTTTGTATTTGAGGAAGGAAAGCACAGACTTCTATTCGTTAATTTATTGACTCACTCATTCATTCACTAACTCATTCATTTCTTCATCTACCTAACACTCACTGAGTTAGTTCTTGGTCTAGACACCATGCTAGACATTAGGGATTTCTAGATAAGACCTGTGTGTCCCCTCCTTCCCATGCCAATTTATTTATTTATTTATTTTTTTTATTAAATTTATTGAGGTGACAATTGTTAGTAAAATTACATAGATTTCAGGTGTACAATTCTGTATTACATCATCTATAAATCCCGTTGTGTGTTCATCACCCAGAGTCAGTTCTCCTTCCATCACCATATATTCGATCCCCCTTACCCTCATCTCCCACCCCCCACCCCCCACCCCCCTTACCCTCTGGCAACCACCTAACCATTGTCTGTGTCTATGAGTTTCTGTTTCTCATTTGTTTGTCTTGTTCTTTTGTTGTTTTTGGTTTATATACCACATATCAGTGAAATCACATGGTTCCATGCCAATTTATTGACAGATAATAGTATCAGCAAAGACCTAGAGGCAGGAAATGGTCATGGCCTGAGGGGATTACAGTCAGGAGCTAGATCTTGCTGAAACAAAGGGTGGGTGTTAGGAAGTACTGAGCCATGCGAGTCTAAGCCAGTAGAGAATGAGAAAGCTAGGAGTCGACATCTGGGATGGTTTCAACAGCATACTGTTCTGTAATTAACAGCAGTGGGTGTTACGCAAAGACCTCCCAGTTCTTTGGGCCACATGTGAGCCCATCCCAGATGGATGATCCTATGGTAGGTAGATTCATCTGCCAAATACTCTTCATGCTGTTCATATTCTATAGGGGGTGGGTTGGTGAACCCTCATTAAAAAAAGAATCCTGTGTCTGTTACTCCTTGATAGCTGAATCAGTCCAACCCCAAGTGAACTCCTTCTGGTATCCAGAAAGGATGGCTACTTTCTGGATGAATAGCTACCCATTTTTTGGCTGTCATTATCACTGGAACTTCCAGTTATATGAAGAAGGCACAAAAATATGGAACCTCTCCCCAGATGGCTCTTCAGGAAATACATGGAATTGGATGCTTCCTCAGACATATCCTTTAGGGAAGTCTGGGACCAGTATTTCAGATGCGAGCTATGGATATTTTGGGAGAGGAGACAGCTACTCAGTGGTTGAATGTTAAACCCCACCTCATATTTGAAGGGTAGTTTTTCTGTTTGCGTCAATGAAGAAATGGCTTAATGAGAGTCAAACTGTGTCTGTCTTATTCCCAGATTTTATGTATTAAAAAAGAAAACAACAAGCCAGAAATAATGACGAGCATGTCGTAGGGGGTGGATAACATCCTTCGCCTCACTTGCCCCTTGCCCCTACCCTAGTGGAGGAGTTATTAGCATTTCACTCCCACTTAACAGAAGATGAGGTGAGGTTCATTTCATCCAAGTTCATCTGAACTCGTTCTTCATCCCAGTTTCCTGAATGTAGATTGTATGCTCATTCCACCATACCAGGCTGTTCTCAAGGAAAACCACTGTTGGCAGTACATGGGAGAACTCAGAAATATGGAAACACGATTATCCTCTGAGAGTTGAAGTTTAAGATAGGCACAAGAGGATTAGTGAGGAGACAGGCTGGCTCCCCGGACTGTGCGAGTCAGCTGAGCTTAATCCAACCATAGATCTTAAATATATTTGAAGAAGGAAGGAAAGCAGAATCACAGAGGGAAATTTTGGCACTCTGTCCATGCCGTGTGCTAGGAATCACGTGAGGCTATCTTAATTGGGTGCTATTAGATAGTTTATTCATCTAATTCCTCTTGCGCTGACACCCAGCTCACCCGGCAACCTTCAGCATGTGTGACATGACATCCCAAGCAGCGGGGCCCCCAGGGAGAGAATGTGCAAGTTGTGCCGATGTGTGGATTCTGCTTCCATAAGACTATACCCTCTCCCGCTCCCTGTACCATAACACATGAGGAATCCAGTTTCCAGGAGATTAGCTCTTGCTGTGTAGGAGAGAAGGATCGGCGTTTGGGGCTGACAACATCAGGTTTCTGAGTCTGTAGTACTTCAGGATAAATTGAAAATTTGAGCAAATACAGTAAGGAAGTAAATAAAATGCTCCCCTGGAAGGCCTCTTGGAAGACTGGACCGTCTGCTGCCTTCCTCTGGCAGTGTTTTCTTCCCCTCACAGAGAAGCAACCTTAGTCAGGGCCCACAGCTGTGCCAAAGAGCCTTGCCCTCCTTTGGAACTAGAGGCCAATGGTGCCTACACACTTCAGGCCTTATGCCAATTGCTGCCCAAATCACTGGCTGACCCCCTGATCAATTCAAGACCCAGTCCTAAGAACTTTGAGAAAGGCAGGATGAGTGAGACAGAATCCCTCGAATGCAAGTGCCTTATCTTGCAGGAGAGACAGAATTGTGCATAAATAACTTCAATAATTTCAGTGGTTTTCTGTATTCCCCAAATTCATCAGCAAATATAAAAAACATTATATATGTGTATAAATGACTTTATTTGTTCTTCACAACTAACTCGTGAACAAATGCAAACATAGAGTGTCAAGAAGTGAAGTGGTTTGCTACATGTCACCGAGCTGGCACATGGTAGAACATAGATCCTACCCTGAGACATAAGCTGTGGGAAAGGCTATCGTTCAAGTTCCAAACAGATGGGAGTAGAGCACAAGGGGCTGAAGTTGTTCTGGAAATTTCTACTCACTACTCTGGTTCTGTCCTGGGAACTAATCAATATGAGGGCCCCTAGGTAATCTGAAGAGCGTACCATCTCCTTCATTGGGATAGGAGAGACTTGGACCAAGAAATGGATCCCAGTCTGTAATTCTAGTTTAATAGGAATTGACAAAGAGAGTCTAAGAACCATTTTCAGTAGCAAAAATTATAACAGAAATTGTATCTTTATCTTAGATTGCGCCGCACACACTGACTAAACCATTTTAGCTGGAATTTTATGCACCCAGTCTAGCTACCTTGGGGATCTCATACTTCTCATGAGCTCTGGGTAACTGTTCACCAAACTTCAATAAACACATCTAGAGTATTTATCTACTATGTGTAGGCAATGAAGTGTGTTCTAGAGATATTGAAACAAAAAGACATTCTCCGCACTTCAAGAAGCTTGCAGTCTAGTGAGGGAAGCATGCCTTAAAACATTTTCTTTCAAATTATAACAAGAATACATTCTCGTTGCAAACAGTTCGAAAGTAGAGAAGTGTTTGTTTTTTTAGATGCTGGAGAGCCATTGAAGGAGTTTATGCTGGGGCCTCATGCAGTGGGACTGGCATTTGGGAAGCCCGTCCTGGCTGCGAGGTGGAGGTTGGCTAGCGTGAGGCCTGGCTGCCGGCAGGACGCCTGGGAGGCTAGCAAGGAGGCCGGGGTGCAATCGCACCCAGAGATGAAGGGGCCCCAACAGGGGCAAAGGCGCTGAGGTGGATTGGAGAGATCTTTGGAAGGAAAGTATGTGTGGGGTGGCTGAAGAAAAGGGAAAATAAAACAGCTTCGGCTGAAGAAATGAGCCTTGCTAGACAAACCTTTTCACCAGCTCGTCTCCTGGAAGGGGCCTTGAAAGCGCAGCTAACCAAACAACCCTCCCTCCCGGGCAAGGGTTCCCCCCAGGTGAACGGTTTGCCATATTTCCGATTCCAGGAACTGGCTGGAATAACACTTACGCAATGGGAACACACGAGGCCCACGTCCAGGAGCCTGGCTGGTGGAGAACTTGGCCAGGCTGGGTCCTCGTTGGAGGGGGAAATGCTGCTGGTCGGCTTCAAGCAAACTTCCGTTGGACCGCTGACTTCAGGAGAAGTCGTGGCGGGCTGCGTGGCTGGCTGCGTGGCGGGCTGCGTGGGCAGGGAGCTGCTGGCAAAGAGGAGCTGGGGGGCCCGCAGGGAGAGGTGCCATCACTCTCCATGGTCACTTCCGTGGTAGAGCAAGCAGAGGACACTGCTGTCTCTCCTATGCAGTGGATACAGTGAGGGCTTAGGAGCCAAAATAGCCTGCCCTGTCCCCTCAGCACCGTGTGACCCTGGGCAAGTCACTTAACCTCTTTGATCCTGTGTCCTTGTGTGGGAAATGGGGACATGCATAGTAGTCATCTCCTAGCGTTGTTGCAAGAATAAGAAAAAATGAGTGAAAACTGCCCAGCACCTTGGAGAAAGGAAATGAATGGTGGTTACTGCTTGAAGGGTCGGCTCCCAGGAGGCTGGGGCTGGGGAGGCTGGGAGACAAAAGCCCACCTGTCACATCGAAGGACTAGTAAAGAATACTTTAAAACAATAAAGGCAGACTCCCTTTATGTATCTGGGGTGAGTAGGCTGCTAAATATTTGTTTTCAAATCAGATACATGGAAATCAAACCATTCTCAAAACCTCAAGGAGGTTTCTTATGTACAGGCACCCTAGGGGGAGTCTTTTCTAAAATTGCTATTGCTGTTGATTACAATACAGTGCTACTGTCTCACCTGGGGCTCTTAGAGGAAAGAGACAATTCATCTGTGTAACTTCAGCATCTCTTTGGTCCTCTTCTTTATTAAACCAAATCGTGTTTAGAATTACATGTTTATGTACTGTGCCTTGAGCAATCCAGAAGGGTCGATTGAGGTTGGGTTCAAGTCCCTGTTTTATAGGTGAGGAAACTGAAGGTCAGAGGGCTCACGTGGCTTGCCTAAATTCACTCCGATGGGATGGGGTGCATTAGAATCCAAACCCCTGTCTTCTGATTCTCAGCCCACTGTTTATTCTTCTCCGTTGTTAGCTCTTTCCAGGGACTTGGGAATCCACTCTCCTGCGTACATGTAAAAGTGATGGCATGGAAGACCCCCAGGCAGTGGGCAGGAGGTGTGATTTCAACATTGAGCATGGATGTTTTGTGACCGAGTGAAAGTATGTAGGACAAACACTTAGATGAGGAGACTCCCTTCCCTTGTCTACACCCTGGTTCAGTGTGTGGGAGGGAATTCTGGGGCACCACCAGCACCACCACCATTAGAATATTAATAACATGTTCTCAAGGGAACAGCCTAAAAGTCCTCCCACCCAACACATCACCAAGTTCTTGCTCTTAGACAAAATGTTCTAGCAAGGATTAGCAAATTCCTCACAAACCTCCTCTGCTAGCCTCTCCTAGCCTGGACGCCTTTCCATGAGTGACCTACCCTGTTAGGGAGGAGGATCCGGGAGCCTGACTACTGCCCCTGCTCCACAGAGAAGCAGGACCCTTAGTCTTCAAGTAGTGACCAATGCTAATGATTATGATCGATAGCCTCAAATTTGTGGCTGGGACAGTCACTCATATTTTATTTTATAAGACCAAGGAGGACTGAAAAGCAGTTTCCCCGTGGCCCCTCAGAAGGATGGTCTAGCTTTGAATTCTGATGCTCTTATCTCCAGAAAGAGGGGTACTTGATTGAGGGTGAACCGGGAGGTCTCTTGGAGAAAGACCTGATTGAGGAGAAAGAGCTAGCACATAAATAGATGGGGAAGGACATTCCAGAAGGAGGGAAGAGTGGGTGCTGAGGTCTTGAGGCAGGAATGATTTGGGAGTGTTCAAAGAAGAGAAAGAAGGTAGGTGTAGCTGGAACCTAGCATATGCCAAGCTAGTGAGGAATGGAGTTGGTAGCTAGTGAAGCTGGAGAGGCCAGTGGGGCAGACATTGCAGACTTTAGTTTTCTCATTTGTAAGATAATCTCCCTCCCACTAAGATTCTAGACAGATGAAAGAACTTTGCAAACTGGGACACTCTTCCAAGTCTAGGTCACATTGTGATGGTACCATTTCGCTAAGGACTAGTGGAATACCCAAGTACAAGGCTGGCTATGGGCTGCATTGTTTTCCTGATTTACGTATAACCTGATAGGCAAGAGAGCAAGTAGCAAGATCAAAAGCTTCTGGTTTGGCAAGAGCGCTCTTCTGTGGCCATCTTATAATTAGCATGTGGGTTTTGAGTGAGGAGCACAGAAGGGAATCTAATCACTGCATCTCCAGCATGATCATCTTAGAATTGCAAGGGCCAGAGGAAGGGCTGGGAGAACTGAACCTGACACAAGACCTTTATTGAGCACCCCACTCCCCATACTGTCTGCAAATGGTTAATCATCCCTCTTTCAGCATTTTCTGGCATAATGTGTCCTCTGACCCCAGACACACGGGGATATTTTGAAAAGAAAAAAGATAAAGCATTAGCCCCAGATCTTGAGAAATCACCCAATGTTTCTCCCACTTTTTCTTTTTTGCCTGAGCCAGCTTCTCCCTTCTCCCTATCTATGAGCATGTAACTTACTGTGTTTATCAAATAAGGTGGCCTATATGGGATTATTAATTTATTTGTAAACAAGCTTTCTAAATAAGGTTCCAGTGTGCTGCTTTGTAAAAAACCACTGCATTACCCATGGGGGTGTGTGCTTGTGTGTGTCTGATAAAATTAAGCACAGCAAGTGTGTGATGCTATGCAGGGTCCTTTCATGTGTATTCTCCTATTTGCATTTATTTTTAAATTGTGATAACACAAAATATAAAATTTACCATCTTAATTACTTCTAAACGCAAGGTCAGTAGTGTTAAGCATATTCATATTGTTGTGCAGCCCATCTCTAGAACTTTTTCACTTTGCAAAACTGAAACTCTGTACACTCATTAAACACCTCCCGTTTTCCCCCTTCACCCAATCTCTGGCAGCCACCATTCTACTTTCTGTTTCTATGAATGTGACTACTCTAGATACCTCATAGAAGTGAAATTATGCAACATTTGTCTTTTTTACTGGCTTATGTAGTCTTCTATTTAATCCTTGCAACTACCCTGTGAGATATGCTTTATTATTATTTCTACCTGATGGAAGAGGAAATAAAACCTCGAGATCATTAAGAGATTGTTACAGGCACATATACTGAAAAATTGTGCAGAAAAATAAACTTACATTTATGTACACATTGAAATCTCTCCCTGTATGTAAATATTCATTATTTATAAATATATAACTATATGTAGCATCATCTTAAAGAGAAAAGAACTCCTTGGCTCCAAATCTGTCTTACATGGTTGTTATGAGACAAGTAAGGAATATAAAATTGTCTCTGGTTACTGCCACATTTTGGAGGTTTATTTGGTAAAATCAGTGTAGTTAATGTAAAAAGTACAGGCAAGGGAGCTTCAACATTTACTAGCTGGGGAGCTCAGGTTTTCATTGGTCCTCTTTCAGATAATAATACTTACTCCCCAGGGTGGCCCCGAGGCTCCAGGGAGCTGGCCTATATGAGGGTCCAGCTCTGGCTCTTTCTTATCCCTGTCTCTACACCACACCCATCTCAGGAAGCTCCTTCCAGCCTCATCTCTGTATCCTGGGTTCTAACAAAGGCTTGTTTTTTCCTTTCTTTTCCTTCCTTCCTTCCTTCCCTCTGCCTCCTTCGTTTTCACCCAAATTGTCCCACCTCTTGTGCCCATGAATGAATTCACTAAGAAACTAAATTCCACTTTCAGGCTGACTGCAGAACTCCCACTGCTGTCAGGGAGATTTCTAGGCCTTTAATGAGGAGAGAATTTGATCCTAAGACTCCTTGTTAAGATAAAGACCTGGCTGGTTTATTAACTCTATCCAGCTGGGGTACAGACTCACAGAGAAATAATTAAACACTCCCAGCCTAAGAATGGTCAGGGTCTCAGAGAAAAGCTGGCCTGGATCTGGTGAGAAAGGGGAGAAGGGTGAGCATTCACCCCTCTATCAGGGATCATTTCTTGACAGACTACAGCTGGTCTTTTCCTATTTGGAAGAATTCTCTTTCTCTCCCCTCCACATATCTGGACCTTATCTTAAAGTGCATCTTAGAATATTAGAGTTCATTTATTCATTCAATTGTCAACAAAAGGTTACTGCCATCAATCCAATGCCAACAGGAGTCCCTATTCTGGGGTATGATAAAAGGAGAGACTTTACTCAGGTAAACAATTTGCAAACCAGGGAAACAGAGCCTCTGGTGGAAACTGACAATGTGCTCTGCCAAAATAAATAGAAGGCCCACTTATATAAAGTACCTGCCCTAGTCTGTGATTTGTCCATTTTAATGCAAATGAGGAATCCAAATTTGCACAATTTGATAGGTCCACATAGCACTGTCCCGATTGATCAGAATTATGCATCCTGATTGGTCATTATGGAGCTACTCTGAATGGTCGCTAAAGTTGCAAATGAGGATATAGCCCTCTCAGTCCAGAGACCTGCCCATTGATTGAAATACAATTCCAATTACTCTTTTGTAAGGTTCAGCTCAGATGGCATGAATGCAGTGTAGAACTTGGTATGAACTTGGTAGTCCAGTCTGTGGCTTTTCCCTGAAATGCAGCGTGGGTGGGAGGCCCCTTGGAAACAACAGCTGCTAGACTCTGATTATAAATTTGGGACCAGCGCTCCATGAGGAGCCCTGTTTGATAAGTATTAGGTTGGTGCAAAAGTAATTTCAGTTTTTGCGATTATTTTTAACCTTTTAAACCGCAATTACTTTTGCATCAACCTAATATATTCCTTCTTGGGGCCAACACAACAAATATTTATTGAATACCTACTATGTGCCAGACACTATGCTAAGTTTGGGGTGAGGATAGGGGTACTTAGAAGACATCCAGCTCATTAATACCATTTTATATAGAGACTGACGTCCAGAGAAAAGTAACTTATCTAGGCTAACAGGTTCAGTCAAGAGTTGGTCCCACTCTCATTGCCATAAAATGTCTCTTCATGCCAAGAACTCTGACCCCCTTCCTGTCTCCTCGTGCCCTCCCTGATCTCTCTTAGTAGTTTGGTCTCTCCGCCTTGTAGTTGGCAGCTCAGAGTTTTAGATGCTAGAGTGTAAGTAGTCTGCAGGTGGAACCATGCCTGTCACCTCTGGGCTGGCCCCTTAGCCTGCATCTAAGTACTCAGTTTACTGCAGGTAAACTATTATTAAAATAGATGAAATTCAACAAATTAGGCAAGATAAGGGGAGACTTTATGCAAAAGGAAGAATTTAAATTGTCTTAGAAAGAGGAACAGTGTTCAGGGGAGATTTTAAGGGTTAGATGGGGCGTGTGCATGCACCAGCAGGGAGAGGTGTGTGTGTGTATAAGCCATTCAGGAATGAGGCTATAACCTAAGTGGTTACTAGATGAGAGTGGTATGTCTGCAGAATGGTAATTTGAAGGCCTGAACTCGAAGGTGTATTCATGAGGCAGGCAAGTGGGGAGGAAGGCGTAAAGAGACAGTCCTGGGGTTGTTGTAGAAGTAGTGGAGTTCAAATTTCCATTCTATTAATTTGCTAGCTGTGTGATTTTGGGCAAGTCACTTAATCTCAGCTTGTTTGCTCTTCTGTAAAATGATACAATACCAATTATGGCAAGGTGGTTGGTTGTAAGCATTAAGTGCAACTATGCAGGTCAACAGCACGTAGCCTATTCCCAGATTGCTTTCAGTGTGAGAGTAAAAATTACTCTAGTCTCTCAACAGTGGAAGGGCCGTTTTGTGGATTTGTGATGCAAGGTCTATAAGGTAGCTAAAGGTTAATCATGAAGCATAAAATGATAGACTGAAGATTTTGAATAGCATCTCTAAGCCAGAAGATGTTGGAGGTTTGTGAGAAATGAAGTGAACAAATAATCTTTTTGTTTCCTTTTGTCTATTCTTTTGTTTTTAGAAAAATGTGGTCATCATATATGATACATAGGAATCTCAAGGCAGATCAGGGAGGGCATTGCTTAAAGGACTAAGGTGAGAAGAGAAAATCCCTGGAATAATGTGGTAGAAGAGGAATGGAGAGGAAAGGTAGGAACAAATTATAAAAGAAGAACAACAATAGTAACTAACATTCCTTTAGTACTTGCTGTGTACCAGGTACTATTCTAAGCACTTTAAAGACTTAGCTCATTCAATGTATCCAGTATATTAACTTGTCCAATATACACAACCCATCTGAGGCGAAAACTATTCTAGACACTATTCGGAGCTGGGGAAATTGAGACACTGAGTGGTCAAGATGCAAAAAAGGCATGTTTCCACCCCAATTTGCTTTTAGAATGGACTTAAAACCAATTATTAAAGAAGCGTGTTCATGTTATAGAAAACTCAACGAAGGTATTCATTTTCTACCTCTCTTTCATATCCAATGTGAGTGTGTTGGTATGTTTCCTTTTAGAATGTTTTAGATTATTTTATTCATGACTTACATGTAATTGTAATAATGGCGTGCATTTATACATATTATAAGTATATTATAAGTATATTGCCCCATGTCTTCATGTTGATAGTTTTAAATGGTGGTTTAATATTTTATTGCGTAGATTTACCAGAGCTATTTTTTCTGCTAATACAAACATCTTGGGACATAAACCTTTGATAGTACCTCTTATTATATTTTAAAGATACATTTCCTGACGTTGAATTACTGAGTGAAATAAAGTGACCAATTTCATGGATCTAAACTTATACTGCCAATTTGCTTTTCCTGCAGGGCTGAACATGTTCCCAATGTCCTTGACAATGCAGGAGGCTATTAATTTCACCACATGCTTGCCAGCATTGGGTATTAGTATCATTATTGGTAGATTTATCGGGGGAATATGGTCAACCACTTTGATTTAAATCTGCATGTCTTTAATTATTATTGGGGTTGATCATTTTTCCTCACATAAGATTGGTACTTGTTCTTCTTTCATGATATTTTTTTTGTGTGTGTATGAAGGTAATTTTTCAAAGCAAAAATTTGCATGTTAGGATATGTGAAGTATATAATGGGGTGAGGTGAGGGGAACCAGGAGCTTTTGAGCCTAGCAAACTGGGAGAAACGCCATGCCCTGGCCTTTACAAACACAGGGGAGGCGGAGTAACCGATGGAATATTTGGAACCAGTTTCAATGCTGTCCGGGAAAAGATGAGGTTTGCTGTCTTCAGGCTAATCTCTTCTCTGCTTCTCATACTACATAAATAAATAAAATATGTTCATTGCAGGAGAAAAGAAGATAAGGATTAAAGAGAAAAAAATCACCCATATTCCCACCATTCAGAGTTAAGTCCGTGATCGTTTTATTATATATACTCACAGAATCTCTCTTTTTATATACAAAACATTATATAACATTTATACTACACACGCGTGCACACACATACACCATTTGTAACACACACACACACACACACACACACACACACTATACCTCTGTGTAATGACATCTATTTTGAACTCTTTTTCTCCCAATAATGTGTTTCTAGCTCTTCCTACCTACCCTTCCTTTTTTACTCTCTCTCATCATTGAAGTGCCTTTGATCTTGCAGTTGTTTGCTTTCCCTTATTCAGAATCACTTAGGAGGCCTGAGACTAGAGTCACACTTTCAAGGTCCTAGGAGAATCCCATATCTGTGACTCTGAATCAAGTGATACAGTTGGCTGCAATTATTTCTATCTTTTTTTTTTTTAACTTTATTCAATTTGCTGCCATGTCCTGGACAGAGGACAACTTGGCTAGATTTGGAAGTAGAAACGTGGGATACATTTCTTGTGTGTGCTATGCACATAATCACCTCAGTGCAACTTTAGTAGATTTTCTTCAAAAAGTGATGAAAAGGTCCATGTGGGGCTGACCTCATTCCTTCTGTGGTTAAATAATTAGTTTCAATAGCAGATTTCTTCATAGCCCCCTTTATGAAGGAGGAGCCAATTCTGTTCTGAAGACGGTGAGTGAGTCACATGAGTACCAGAGGAAGCACATTCCAGGCAGAGGGAACAGCACGTGCAAGAGCTCAGACGTGGGGATGTGTTTGTGGAGGCACCGTGTAGAGGGGCGCAGTGGGGTAGGTTGGGCTGGCTTGAATGAGAGGGAGTGTGGTGGAAGAAGAGGGCAGAGAAGTGCTGACTGTTGTGGAGCCCTGTAGGACATTGTAAGGACTTTTGCTTCTACTGAGTGAAATAGGAAATCGTTGAAGGATTTGAGCAGTGATATGTGATCTGATTTTATAAAGTATCGCTATGGCTGCTGAGTGACAGAAGTCTATAACGGGCAAAGGTGGAAGCTGGAAAAGCAGCTGGGAGATGACTACAGCAATAATCCAAGCAAAGGGTGATGGGAACGTGGATCTCCGTGTGAATGGGGTGAATGGTAAGAAGAGATGGGATTTCAGAGGGTAGAGCAGTCAGGCTTTGCTAAAGGACAGGAAGTGGGTGTGAAAGCACAATATGACGTGAAGGTATTGTCCCTGACTAACCAGTACAATGGAGTTGCCATTTACTCAAATGGGGAAGTCAGGACAAAGCAGGAATCAAGAGGTTGGTTTGGGGCATATTGATCTAGTTGAGATGGTAGGTGTATCGTTAAATATTTGAGTCTAGGGTTTTGGTGAGAGGTCTGGGGTAGATAAACATTTAAGTCTTTGGCATATACATAGTATTTAAAGCCATGGGTGAAATTTCCAAGGGAATGAGTACAGGGAGAAAAGAGAAGGGCCTGGAAACTAAGCCTTCCAGCATTTTACAGTCGTGTGTGTGAGGGGAACCCATTGCAGAGGAGGAAGTAAAGCTTGGGGAGCTAAACAATTTGCTTCATAGGGAGTGGCAGAGGTGGAAATCAAGCTCCATGGGTTTGACTTTGAAGTCTGTGCTATTTATCCCTCTGCACTAAATCAAATGCTGAAGCAAAGGGGTCCTTTCCTGGAGACATAAAACATGGGTGGCTTGCCAGGACCTCATCTCTAACTATGCTGGGATAGCAAGCTAGGCCCTCAGGTTTGAGCAAACAAGACACTTCCCTTGCTGGAAGAACCAGATGACACATCCATCAGCTCCACCTGGTGTAGTACTCAGGGATCTCAAGGGAGCAAGAAAGGTCTGGTAATTAAGAAAGATTCCTTTCCTGAGCTGCAGTGGGTCATAGTGACTGTCAGGGTGGAAAGATTGATGGCTTAATAAAGACCACCTGAAAAGGCAATTGACCAGCAAGGGAAAAAAATCATTGCCACCCACCCACTACCCACAGCGACTCCATTCAGAGACCCACTGTGAAAGAAGAGCTGCTTGGAACTGTCTGTACCAGACCTCACTTGGCCCCATTTTATAGTTGTAAACAATCCGCAGCCAACCACAGGATACATGCCTTTATTCATTGATAAACAGTGCCATCTGCCCAGTTCCTTGACTAGACATGTAGAGGTAAATAAGACTCAGACCCCTGGCTCTCAGGAGTTCAGAATATCATGGAGGCCGTGACTACAGTCAAGATTCGGAACAAGCCAAGTGTTCCATTTCATAATGCATGTGCTTTTTTTTATTATTAGTTTCAGGTGTACAAAACAATGTAATAATTAGACATTTACACCCCTCACAAAGTGATAACTCCCTCCATCTATTACCCCTCTGACATCATATATAACTGTTACAATACCATTGACTATATTTCCTATGCTGTACTTTATATTCTGTGGGGGGAATACATATATATATATACGCATATAATTATAGTTGACATTCAGTATTATTCTACTTCAGCTTCAGGTATACAATGCAGTGGTCAGGCATCTACACAATCTATGAAGTGATCCCCTGATAAGTCCAGTGCCCATCTGGCACCGTATATGATCTTTGCGACATTATTGATTATATTCCCCATACTGTATTTCATATCCCATGACTGTTTTGCGTCTACTAGTTTGTACTTTCTAATCCCTTCACCTTCTCCCCCATCTCCCAACCCCTCCCATCTAACAACCATCAGGTTTTTTCTCTATCTCTGAGTCTATTTTTGGTTTGTTTGCTCGTTTATCCTGTTCCTTAGCTTCCACATATAAGTGAGCTCATATGATATTTGTCTTTCTCAGTCTGACTTATTTCACTTAGCATAAAAATTCATTTCTATAATGGTATGGAGAATAAAGCCCAGTGTGTAGTAAATACTCAATAAGTTATTCACTAAAGCATGTGTGGAGTTGTGGAGAGAGGGCCCAGAATTGAAAATTAGGACCAACCTTGCAGCTACAGCATTGCTTAAAAAAAAAAAAAAGCAAAAACAAGCTTCATGACTTCAGATAAATCACTCTTCTCTGCATTATACTTTGCCAATCTTTTGAAAAGGGGTTGGATTAAACTATCCTTGTAGATCTCTTAGATCTAAGATTAAGATTTGTGGAAAGCTCTGAAAAAGTCAACCCTTTCCTAAAATGCTGCTAAGTGCCTCTATGTGTGTTTCATAGGATAGGCATTTTATAGGGCTTAAGAAAAGAAAGCAGCTGCATGCCTGCTCTGTGCAACCTACTATTCTCTTTGTGGAGCTACCTCTTCCTCCAGTATTCCTCACATCCCAGTTTTTCAGGAGTTTGACCTGCTGGAAGGCTTAGCTGGGCCAGTTGCCATAGGGGCAGCCCAACAGTGGCAAGATGGAAAATATGGGAGTTACCTTTGCCTTTTTCAGTGCCTGCCAGCAGCAGCACATATGTTGGCCAGGAATATGGCCTCGTTTCTCCATCCAAATGGCTGGTTCCCCAACTCAGATTCAGGCAAATGGATGGCATGTTGCAGAAAGGAGCGGTGCTCTTTTCAGTGACATCTCCTGAAAGAGAACTTGTTGTATATTCCCTTTAGTTTCTGTTGGGAGGTCCTACTGGCGAGTTTTCCTAAGGGAAACATACCCTTAAGGCTGCTCTCTTTATCCTTGCTTCCATCACATTCATTCTGGCTTTTTCTCTACAGGACAATCACACAGCTTCCAGTGAGCATCTATCTTCAGCCTCACTCTAGTTCATTTTCTACTAAGGATCTAGAGTCATCTTTTTGGGAAAAAAAATAAAGATAAAAGGGAGGCTCCACTGCACTTAGAATCAATACAAACACCCACCATGGCCTGTGCGACCCAGACAGTATGGCCCGTTTACCTTTCCAACCCCTATGTCACTTCAATCACTAATTCCATCCACTTTTGATTTCTTGAATTTGTCACGTTCCTTCCCACCTCACGGGTTTTGCCTAACCTTTTCGATCTGTTCAGGGTTCTCTACTCTCTGCCCTGCCTTTCCTCCTCCTCTGCTTAAGTTCACCTCCTCCGAGAGTCCTTCCCTGATTCT
The DNA here is from genome assembly GCF_036562045.2 of Rhinolophus sinicus. NCBI lineage: Eukaryota > Metazoa > Chordata > Mammalia > Chiroptera > Rhinolophidae > Rhinolophus > Rhinolophus sinicus. Next base: position 25,015,220 of record NC_133756.1, on the reverse strand, counting down.
TCTATATCTGAAATTAAAGTACTCATTCTTTTTCTAGTTCGGCTAATTGTACATCCAACATGCAAATATTTTATCGATGTGTTTCTGTTAAACTATAACCTCTAGGAAAGCAGAAATCGTATCTGTGTTATTGACGATTGTCTGCCTCTCCAGTACCTACCTCAGTACCAAGCACACAGTAGGTGCTCAGTAAATGTTGCTAAATAAGCTATCGGGTTCTGCTCAACTTCCTAACACCGACCCTCACCCGGCAGCACTTACCCCTACCATACCAGAGTACTTGCGGTTCCCCTAATGGCAGCATTCTTTCTCTCTTCTGCTCCTGTTCCTTCTGTCTGAGATATACTTCTTTCCTACTTTTCTCCTGGAAAATTAACTCATCCTTCAAGACTCAACTAATCACAGCCTTTGTCATTCTGCGTTGTCCTCTTCTGTTTCTATATCTAGTTCCTCCACTAGGCAGACTTCTTGGGAGCAAGGAAGATATCTAATTCCTCTTATATCCCCACTTCTTAAAAGTGTTTGTCACATAGTAAGGGGTCAATACATGTTTGTGGACGAAATGCATACTTTAATAACCAAAGGAATTTCCTTTGTAACATTTCTCTGACTGGAGTCTTCCTCTCTGAACACATACCTCCGGCTTTGATCTTCCCTCTTGGCAATTTCCTCAGGTTCCTGGTTCAGGGAGACCATCTCTCTGATTTTTGTCTTCTTGGATGAGGCGGTCAGTTTGGTGTAGAAAGCAGAGTTTACTATTGCTTGCTTCGAAAGGAACCTGGTAGCTAACACAGGTCCCATGGTGGGTAGAGTAGTAAGGAGCCAATACTCCCCAATACTTTGTTTACTGCTCTACCCATTGGTAGGACTGGCTTTTAAGGATTCATTGATTCACCCATTCCTTCACTCTCTACCCATCATTCTCCTACTGTGTGCCAGGCACTGTGTTGGTGCTGTGGTCACAGGGAAGCAAGAGGTCCTGTTCCTAAAGTTTCTCACAGATGGGCAAGTGCAGAGAGACAGACAATCGCGTGTGATCAGTGCTCTGATGCACTGTGTTTGCAGAGTCACGAGGGAGCAGGGGAAAGGAGGCTTTCACCCCCCTGGGGGTGGGGGTTGAGGAAGTCTTCAGAGTGTAGGGGCTCTTTATGTTGCCTTTTGATAGGTGAGCAGAATTGTTTGATGGATAAGGGAGGTGAGAAAAGGAGGAAAAGAAAACTAGGGAAGGTAGCGGGAACAGCACTCACAAGGAGATGGAGGTGTGCTTGCGAAATTATGACGAGTTCACCGAAGTCCAGAGCTTTGCTGCTCAGTTAGGTGTGTTGACCAATAGCATCCCCTGGGAACTTGCTGGAATAGCAGAATGTGGATCTCCACCCTGGATCAACTAAATCATAATCTACATTTTCACAACATCCCCAGGTGGTTTCTGCCCACATTAAAGTTGAAGAAACAGTGGGTAAAAGAGGTGTTTTTCAAACAGAAGCAAATGTCAAAATTATCTGGAGGGTAAAACACAGATCCCAGGACCCACCTTAGAGTTTCTGAATCAGTAGCTCTGAGTGGGCCTGAGAATTTGCATGTCTTAGAAGATCCTGGGTATTACTGATGCTACTGGTCCAAGGTACCACACTTTTAGGACCAGTAGGGTGGAGTATAGTGGGAAGGGTCATTTCTGGGATATGAGCTTGGACAGGTAGCAGGGATCAAATCCCGAAGGGCCTTGATGGAGGAAGAATGGACTTTATCCTGGAATGTGGTAGACTCTGGAGTTTTTACACAGGACAGTGAGTGGTCAGACTTTTATACTGGGAGGATAACTCTGGCAACATGTGGAAGATGGGCTGGATAATCACAAGATGACACACTCACTATATTCCAGGTGAGACTGATATGTTCTAAACCAAGGCAGTGGAGATGGCTTCAAGATAAGATTTGGGGTCAAAATCTATGGCAGTCGGAGACTGATTGAATGTGGGCATGAAGAGCACCAACCTCTCTCTTACCTGGAACCTGGGTGCAGAGCACATAGCCTGTGGTGCTTTCCCTGCCTGTAGCTGTTGCCTGTTCATGCCCAGGAAGCCGCCTGTTTTATTTGCCTTGTCTTCACAAGTCGTCCTGTGGCCTTATCTGACAGGTTTCAGCCTGCAGTGTTTGAAGAAAGGGGTGCAGTAAACCATTCAGAAATAGAATTTATTAATGGGAGGCATGTAATTACTGCCAGACACAGCAATCTGAAGAGTTTATGGCCTAAGTGTTTGGTGTCATTCATGAAAACAAAGTGGGCTCTTGGCATGGATACCATCACCCTGTGACCAGACCCGTCTGGTCTGTAATAGCTCCTCCCCCCATGTCTGCAAGTTGAGCCCGGCTGAAGAGGCAAAGGCAGATAAATCAGCAAGGCAGGGATCTGGCTCTGATGGGCCTCTCTTGGACCCCTTCGAGGGGCAGGTCCTGGTTCCAGAGCTGGGGTCCTGGAAGGGGTTGTAGCCTGTCTGCTTTTTGTCTCCTGGGCTTCTGATTCCATAGTAACATGTCAGCAGGACCTTTATGAAGGACAGTCCTGCACACTTGTGACTTCTCCAAAGCCTTCTTTGTGTCCATTGTACATCTCAGGAGCCCCTCACACAAGGCTGTGATGCAGACAGCAGAGGTTAGCGTCACCACTTGACCAATGAGAAACTGAGGCCCATAGAGCTTTGATGAGTGTCCCAGAGTCATATGGCCGAGGGGATAAGCTTGTGCTGAGCACCTAGGAAGCCACTTCCCCCTCTCTGCCAGGCAAGCCAGGCTGTCCCTGCTCTGTGATGAGAACACTGGTTTGTTGTAAGGATAGACCTGGCCATCAGAGGTACTGGCTACTGCAGCACTTGGGTTCAAGCCCAAGATTTCTCCTGGTTAGTTCTGTGTACTTGAGAAAAATGCTCTAAGCATCAGTTCCCTCAAGCAGAAAATGAAGAGAGGAAGAAGGTCTGCTCCTTCCTAGGGTGTTGTGAGGACCAAGTGGCACTGCAGGTTTGGTACTGGCCATCCCTCTTTCCCCCCCGCCCCCCGACGTGTGACCACCTCTGGGCCTCACCAAAAGCCCTGTGCTCCTCACCCAGAGATGCTGATGCTCAGATGAGATAATAGAGGAAACATGCTTTGGAAAATCCACACACACCATTCAAATGTGAGGTAATAATAGGAACAATGGATCTGCCACAACCCTGCCAAAACGCCCAGCAACTTGAGACAAAAAGCAGACCTGAATTTTAGAATCTTCATCATCATGATTGGTTTTGTGCAGAGGAACTCTTCTGCCCTTTCAAACATTTATCTCAAAAGGTTATTTTATTCGGAGGACTGAGATACTGTATAAAGCACAATATGGGAACCGTAGTAGGCGGTGGAGATCTGGTAGGTATCAGTATGCTAATTAGGGGGCTCCATGGACTGTAAGCTCTTCCAGGGGACGGACACCTTATTTATCTTTGTATTCCCTGGAGCCCAGCACAGGGTCAGGCATATGGTAGATGCTCAGCGATTATTTATTAAACGGAACCAAATTGGCTTCTGTCATATTCCATGAGTTAGTTCTTTGAAGGCAGAGCTTATGTTTTGCTCATTTCTCTCTATCCAGAGCTAAGCCTAGTGTCTGGCACAGAGTAGGTGCTTAGAACATTCAGACTGGATAGACATTAAGCAGTGTGAAAAATAAAGCAGACATATCTAGTGTCTGTGCAGAACCGCGGGGGGAACCCAGGGCTCCAGGTACGAAAGGAGTCTGGGATTTGTAGCCTGCCTAGGTACCGGTCAGCTGACAGGCTCACTTCAAAGGCACGCAGTGGGGAGGGAAGAGGATGCGGTTTCTCAAACGCTTTTCTGGCTGTGGGAGCCTCAGTCGGCAGCAAAGGTGGGGCAGGGGGAGGTCGGCAGCCTAGTGGAGGCCTCAGCCAGGACTACAGAGACGGAATAAATGAGCTAACGGAGAGGAAGCAACTCAGGTAGAGAAATAATGCACTGAAAATCGCCTTCCCCTCTCTGCCTCTGCAGAACCAACGTGGCAGCTGTGCGTGTGTGTGTGTGTGTGTGTGTGTGTGTGTGTGTGTGTGTGTGTCTGCTGGAAGGAAAAAAGGCTTTGCAGCCAAATGAAAAATACAATTCTGCGAGCAGATCTTCCCAGTGTAAGCCAAGCCAGGAGTGAGATCTTGAGCATGTTTTATTTTTCCGAGTCTCCATTTCCTCATCTTAAAAAAGGGGATCAGTGATTCTTATAGGGTTGTTGTGCATAGCAAAAAAGTGTTTTGTAAGCAATAAAACAGCCGTTTATTCAGCACCTGCTCTCTCCTAGGCACTGAGCCTACTGGCTACATGGATTCTGTCTGTAATCCCCTCCCTTAATCGTCCTGCAAGGTAGTTATTATTATCATCTCCAGTCTCCACTTTAGAATAGAGAAAACTGAAGTTCAGAGGCATTGAGTAATTTGCTCAAGTGAGAGTGCCCGGAATCCAACTGGCTTCGTTGTGTAAAGATTACACGATGGATATGTACATGGTGATTATATTTTGTGAATCTTAGTCCAGCTCAAAACTCTCCCACAGCGGTAGTTTTTCTTTTCTGTCAGCACTTTCTCGCCCCCCCCAACACCTCCCCCACCTTTTTTTTTTTTTTTTTTAAAGGAGAAACCTTTGGCTAACCTGGCAGTCTATGGAAGAAGGGTGAGTTACACTAAGCGATTTAAATATGTTTTGATTCTCTTTGTCCAGGCGCTTTGGCTTCCATGGGACATAGATCAGGACATTATTTCCAGGGGTTTATACGAGGAAAAGCTGCTGAAAGTTAAACTCTTGGATGACCCAACAATATCTGAAATATCAGAAACTATCCTTCCAAAAGAAAACGATCAACTCTTTTGACGTTTTTTGGAGTTTTTCTTTGAAGTTTTAGCCAAATAGGAGATAAATGGGGATGATCAGGAAAGCCAATTAACTTTTACTGAAATCTACCATGTGCCTGTGTCTTGACGTATTTGTCTTTTCCATTCCTCACAGTCACCCTGTACGGTAGGTATCATTAGATCCACTTGCCACATAAAGATGCTCAGAAAGATAATCCTTTGTCTGAAATCACACAAGGATTCGGCATCAGAGCCAAGATTCAGACCTTAGCCTGTTTGATCCTCAAGCACAGGCTCTGTTTTCTACTACTCTCTGCTTCTGAGTCTGCAAGTCTACTGATGAGAGAGCTGTTGCTTCCTTTAAACTCCATCATTAAGGAAGCTGTCCCTTTGTCTCTATAGCCCCCGGGAGATCCAGAGAAAGCTGCATACCTGTGGTTTCAGAAGAAAAAGGACGTTAGCTTTGAGACTGCAGGAGATCACCAAAAACCTGCAGTAGCAAATGCGGGGGAGCCCAACTTTTGGAAGATGCTCTTTGTGAAATGGACACCGGATGGATGTTTCTATTTTTGGATGTGGGCTCAGGAATTAGGAACAGGCTGTATCTTTTCTTTTCTTTTCTTTTCTTTTCTTTTCTTTTCTTTTCTTTTCTTTTCTTTCCTTTCCTTTCTTTTCTTTTCTTTTCCTTTCTTTTTTCTTTTCTTCTTTTTTTCTATACTCAAGGTGGATTGAGCTTGGGGGAGGAGGAAAAAAGAAGTAGGGAAGGCAAGAGAGAGGTCCTTTCAGTTCATGCAATTCAATTCAAAAGAACTATCATAGATTTAAGTAACCTGTGTGCAGATCCCATTATTTAGTGGTTTTACCTAGTTCTGGGTTTATTATAGGTGGAAGATGGCCTACCTGTCCAGCCTCATTTAACTTTAATGAACTCTTGAACTGTAGTCTGAGAAAAACCAAAATAAGCTACCAAACCCTTGGTTTGCATCCCATCTTCAGAATTCTCCTTCTGGGGTGGTGGCAAGCTCACAGACTTTGGGGTTCATGAGATACGGGTTTGACTTTCAGCTATGTCCCTTGTCTGTGTGGCTTTGGGTAAGCCATCTAACGTCTCTGACCTCAGTTCCCTAATCTGTAAAATGAGTATATTAAGGCCTGCTTTTTAAGGTTGTCATGGTTGTAAAGTGCTTGATACTTAGCAGACACTCATTAAATAGTAGCTACATTTTCCTCCCTGTGTTGCGAAGTGCAAATTTTTGGTCTATATTCTCTTAGGTAGTGAGGTGGACGTGAGTGATGACCTATAATTTTTAGGACAACTTGGATCCTCCTAGATTGTTGGCAGGGACCATCCACCATGGTTTAAGACTTAAGCCAATGCCCATTATGTCATTATGGAGCCTGCAGAAGTGATTACTAATGTTACTTTTCCAGTTCACTGCCGAGCAGAGGGGAGAGTTTTTCACACTGCTGGCGTTTTGTTGGAGCACGGCGATACAAATCACAGATGGCTTCCTCGGCAGATGTGGCTCTGTAGAACTGCAGTGTGGGTTTACAAGGGGTTTAATGAAAACCTGGCAGCCTTCCAGGCTTAAATCAATCCTCTGGGGTTCTCAGCTCATACACAGACAGGCCAATCTGCAAATGTCCACCCTGTTGATGGTGTAGGGAATGCTAGGGTGAAAAGTTTTTACCTGAGAAACAAAGCCAAACCCATCTGGCTGAGTTCATAGGCTTGGGGCCTGGGAGATGGAACAGTGACGTGGAAGGGAAGTTGGTAGGAGGAGGGAAGCCCACATCTGGAAGATGTCCAGATGGCTGCTGCCCAGCTGGGGGTGATCTGGGCCCAGGATACAAAGATGGCTTTCCCAGCTGCTTGGGGCTCATACTCTTTTTCTCTCTTACTATGGGTTAGGCTAAAAGAAGCGAGCAGGAACCACAAATGGGGGATATGGAATAAGAAAATAGTTTCAATTTAGTTGGTGATGTAGATTGAAACTGGACTTGACTATTGTTGCCTGTGCTTGAAATGCTTTTATTCTTCAAACAGTCATCTTGCTGTTTCTCATCTGTTTTATTTTGGCTTCAGTGTCATCTCCTTGGAGAAGCCTTCCTTGATCACCCTTTGAAAGAGAACCTCCAAGCTCTTTGCCATATTGTGTGTTAGCTGTACATTTGTTTCATAACATATCACAATTTATTTGCCTGCTTGCTTTCTGTTTTGGTCCTTTGGTAGAGTATAAGCTCCTTGCAGGTAGGAGCTTTGTTCATCTTGTTGACCAATGTAGACCAGTGCCTAGTGGGGTACCTGGCACCTGGTAGACATTCAATAAATACGTTAAATAAATGAATAAATTTTGGGACAAGAATAAGATCAGTGTCTTCAGCTTACTGCCACCATTTATAAGCTGTATAACTGTCTACATTACTTAATCATTCTTAATATGGAATTCTTCATCTGTAAAGCTGGTATAAAATTACAATAAAGGGTATCTGTTTATATAGAGTAGTGTCACGCACATAAGAAATGTTCAACAAATTGAAACTATTATTCGGTCACTGAGGAATTAAGTTAACCACTATAAGTTTACCGATATTTCTATTCCGCTAATATATGTGGAGATCCAGCCATACTAAGCAATTTTACGTGCATTATCTTATGTGATTCTTCACAAAAACTCTGTGAGAGAGTTTTCCCACTTTAGAACAAAAGAAACAGAGACTTGGAGAGATTAAGTGGCTTAAACAAGCTTACATAGCCACTCAGTGGCAGAGGCAGTATCAGTGCATTTCTATTTTTAAAGCCATAATTTCCCCCCATAATTCCAGGCTGCTTCCTATTAACACTCACTCTGGATAAATAAACATAAGGAAGCCACATTCTCTGTTCTCTGGGGGCTCTGGTTTAGGTGATAAGACATATGTCAGAGTAAAATGAACACTAATAAAAACCAACGTTATTTTAACGCTGCTTTGAAGTTTACAAAGCTTGTTCCAATATTTACAACACATTCAAGTTTTAAAAGATTATTATCCAGGATATATAACTAATTCATACAAGTCAATAAGAAAAAGACAAACAACTCAATGGAAAAATTGACAGATTATGAACAGGCAATTTAAATGGCCAATCGTCACATGAAAAGATGTTTGGCATCACTGGTCATGGAGAAATTAAAATGAGAACAATGAGATACCATTTTGCATCAATCAGACTGGCAAAAATAACAGAATCCTAAGCTTTGATGAGGATAAGGAGACACAGGAACTATCATACCATGCTAGCAGTACTATAAACTGATAACATCAGTTTGGGAAGCAACTGGAATACCTAATAGAGGTGCTTATGAACATGGCCTTGGAACCATGGCTTCCTGTAGAAAGTAAAAACCTAGAGAAACTTACCACAGAGAAACTTTGCATATGTGCAGAAGAAGATGTACCACAATGTTCAGTGTCAGTGTTTCATATCTCAGTAAAACCGTGGAAATGATCTAAAAGTATATTAATAGGGGAATGGGTAAACAGGTCATTTGTAGATGAAATATGAAAAAACAGCAGAAGGAATAAATTAAAGCTGCACTTAGAGTGTGGATGAATTGTAGACACATATTGTTAAATACGAAAGAGCAAGCTGCAGAAAGACACAGATAACTTGATATCATTTATGCATGTTTGAAAACCATGTCTAACTCCTGGTATTTACTTTTTAAATAAGAAGTTGCTATCACCGTCAGCAGCATCATTCCAATTTGTTTCAGCTGTTCTTCAATAACTTGTTTTATTACCCTCTCCTCACACCTCTCCCCTCCCCACAAGCAAAATCTGGACAGTTTCTTGTGGGCAAGCATCTGGTTTATCTGTGTCCAAGAATTGCTCCCAGCCTTCCAGTTAAGTCTGCCAAACCCAGAAGCAAGCAGAAAGGTCACTTCCATTTCTCTGGAATCTTTGCTCCTACAAGTGCAATCTAAGGTTCCATCATTGCTTTTGGATCCTTTCAGTACAGAGCTAAAATAAATGAATGAGTGCGTGTGCGTGCGTGTGTGTGTGTGTGTGTGTGTCTATGTCTGTCTCTGTTGGAGTCTGTGATGGTTAAATTGTTTTGTTTAGTGTTTTATTTTCTTGTTTTTTTGTTTGTGGTGATGATTAATTTTATATGTCAACTTGACTGGACAAACATTATTCTGGATGTGCCTGTGAGGGTGCTGTTGGAGTTTGAATAAAGCAGATTGCTCTCCATAATGTGGGTGGGACTCACCAAATCACCTGAAGGCCCAACTAGAAAAAAGACTGATTTTCTCTGAGCAAGAGAGAATTCTGCAGCAGATCGCCTTTCAACTCGCTCCACAACGTCAGCTCCTCTGTGGGTCTCCAGGCTGCTGGCCCAACCTGTGGATTTTGGGCTTGCCAGCTTCCATAAATGAGTGAACCAATTCCTTTAATAAATCTCCCTCTCTCTGTGTATGCACAACCTATCGGGTCTGTTTCTCTGGAGAACCCTGACAAATATGGAGTCTGACATCTCTAGTTCAAATCCAGTACCCTCAGGCTCTTGCATCTTACTCATCCGTATTTGTATTTCCCATCTTTTACAGTGAGAATCCTGGTTTCCAAAAAAGTTAATACGTTTACTCATTTGTTCTCACCCAAATATACATAACAAATCAACTATTCTGGACTCTTCAAAAATGTCAACGTCATGAAAAAAAGAAAGAAAAAAGGCAGAAAGAATGTTGTATGTTAGATAAAACTAAAGAGACATGACAACAAATGCAGTGCATGAGCCGTGTTTGTATTCTGGATTGGAAAAAAGAAAAACAGCCATAAGGGCACCCCTGGGAAACTTTGAATAGGGAATGTATATGAGATGATATTTTATAAATATTGAATTTTGGGGGAATGACAATGATATGTGAAAGAATATAATTGTAAGAGATAGGAGATGCATGTTAAATTATATAGAGATGCAGAGTTTTGATGTTGACAAATTATACTTAGACAGTTTTCAAAATATGTATGCAGTGATATATACAGAGAGATAGATTGATAGGGAGAAAGAGTGTGTAGTGTGTATGTGTGTGTGTGTGTATGTGTTAAAAAGAGAGAGAGAGAGAGAGAGAGAGAGGAAGGAAGGAAAGAAAGAGCAAATATGGCAAATATTAAAAATTGGTAAACCTAAGTGTAGGGAAAAAATATTAGTTAATAGGACTATTAACTTTTCTGTTGAAATTTTTTGGTTTGAAACTTTTCAAAATAAAAAAGATGGGTGAAATGATAGCAAGTATTTATTACATATTAACTATTGTCCATCTAGTAGCAAGAGCATCACATATCAAGTATTGTGTTAGTAGCAAGTAGTATATATTCCGCACTGACTTTGTGCTAGGCTTGTACTAAGCACTTCACATATATCATTAATTTATTTAATCCTCGTGTCATTCTTTGAGGTAGCTAACATTACTTTATGGTTGAGGAAACTGAGGCTCAGACAGAGGAGCAACCTGTTCAAGCCATCAGCTCGATAGTGGCCATGGCGGGATCAGGACCCTGGTGTATGATTCTTGCTCTGGGCTTGGTCTTTGGCATCAGAAAGGTTCTTCCTCCTTGTTTTCTTCCCACTGGAGCCCCAGTTAGAGAAGGACTTCAGCCAGTTCTACTGGGCTCACTCTGAAAAGATTCTGTTTCCCGTTCTGCTTTGAAAAAGATAAGGCTTCCAGCTTCTGGTCCTTGGCTCTTACCCAGACCTTCTACCCTCATTCTCAGTAATGTATGTTCTTCCCGGTTATTAGGTCACAACTTTATAAGATTCCAGAGATGTGAAAACCCCAGCAGGCAGCAGAAGCTTCAGACTAAGGGCAAGCATTCCCATTCACTGACAGAGGGACAGTGAGTCTTTGTCTGCTTCTAGCTATTTACACGCTATTCACTTGACACACAAGCATAGAGTTAGCCTGGTACAGTGTTCTGCAAACTAAGGGTCACGACCCCTTAGTGGCTCTTAAAATTGAGTTAGATGGTGGCCGTCAGTATTGAACATAGGATTTAGAGTCAAATTGGATAGAATAGAAAATATCAGTGTAGGCTCATTTTAAAGCCAGGTATTGTTTTGTCAGTGTACATACACACAGACATATACACATACATGTTTGTTTTGGGTGATAGTATAAATCTCATTTCTTACTATGAGTCACAGTCAAAACAATTCCGAAGCTACTGGTTGAAGACAAGGGTCAGCAAATGCCTGTCCTGTGACAAGGTTTATTGGAACACAGGCATACTGAGTTGTGTGTGTATTGTCTTTGGCTGCTCTCACAGTACAAGGACAGACTTGAGTAGTTGTGACACACCGTATGGCCTGCAAAGCCTAAAATATTTACTACTTGGCCCTTCTCAGAAACATTTGCTGGCTTCTGTGGTCTAGGATATTGAGGCAAAAACTTCTAATTCAAACTCAAATAAAGCTGCCATTGTATATAATGTCCAGAATTTCTATCTCTAGCATTTCTCTCCCAATAACTAAGTTGTAGTATTCACATACAGATTCATGTAAATGCATATACAAAAACAGAACAGTAGGCATAACAAAAGCAATTATTGCCTAAATATATATTTCTAACATAATACCTGGAGTATTCAGATGCAATGTCCTGCTAGCACACAGCAAACAGGATGACCTTTCCATGCTAGGAAAATATTCCGATGTTTAACCTCATTGCACTCAACCAGACGTTTCCTTGCACAAATTTTCAAGTGACATATTTCAATCCTGCATTCATCTTGGGGGCCACGTGTCTTATCCAAGTTAAATATTTCCAGAAAATAAATGTCTAGACACCGTCTCATATAAATTAAGCACCCGGTTTTTAAAAGATTTTTAGCAGACCTCCTTTTTGGTGTGTGGGTGAGAATAATTCTACCCCTGTGAAGAATCCTGGATAAAATCTGATGTGCCTATTTCAGTGCACTTACAGGTGACTAATGAATGATGCTCAGTCATTAGTGGACAGTGCATGGGGGGCAGGGTGGGGAAGACAAGACTGGGGAGGGTATTTCATAGACGAGTGGAGAGTTTTCTTTTCTTTGATATCACCTCTTCTAAGAATCTTGGATGAAAAAGTACATGTATGTTGAAATCTACCTCAGGAGACTTGCCGTATTTTGTTGAATCCTCTCATCAGCAAATAAAGAATATGTGAGTGACCATACATGAAGATAAAATTCTGCTGTGTCTCTTTGACTTTCCATTTTGTTTATGTTTGAGGTTTTTTAAACCATAGATTTTGTTTAATTCAAGTGAGCCATTGTTTAGTGCTTTTAGTGCTTTTTATATTTCCTTTGATATACACTTGTGTGTCACTATGATGTAAATTAGTTATTTTCACTGAAAATGAAATCTTTAAGAAAGACCAAATACTGAATAGAAAAATAAAAAAAATGTTTTTTAAGCTACTTTTATTTTTATAATATCTATTTATACTTTATATTTAAGTAATATTATATTTATATAAATTTTATCCTATATAAGTATAAAAATTAGAAAACATTTTATATAAATATAATGAATATATGACAAATATCAATATTTATATTTCATATAAATATGCAAATATATTTTATATATAAATGAATTACATATTGCACTTTATTATATATTCTTGTTATATATTTTTAGCTACATTTATTATTATAAAGAAAAGCATTCCTTCTTAGGGAATTTATAGTGGAATATATTGAACCACCTGAAATTCTACAGAGAGGTAATTCAAGAAGTAGTCATTATTTTTCCTTTCCTAGGTTTTTACAAAATCACGCACAGTACTCTTTTATGCATCATATTATTATTTTTTTTTAAAGGAGAAAATTTGGGAGCGGATTCAGGAAGTGAAGAGAAGGAAGAAAGAAAGTTTACATTTCATTGAGATACATGTGAAAGTCCTTCATTCTCCTTAGCGAAATCCCACAAACAAGCAACAAAAAGATTTCTGGGTATGGCACCATTTCCACTTACTCATTCAATGACTGTTTAATGGATGTCTGCTGTGTGCCAGGCACTGGGCTAATTGCCAGAGAGCAGAAAGAGCAAGGTCTATGCTCTAATGGCACTTCCACACGGAGGGTGGGAGTTGAGGAGAAGACAGAAAATAAACAAGATAATTTCAGATAGTGGGAATATTAGGGCTAGACCAAGACCATATAACTTGCTGGAAAGAGTGGGCGCTTTAGCCTGGGTAATCTGGGAAGTCCTCTCCAAAGAGGTGATGTTGGAATTGAGCCCTGAATAAAGAGAAACTCAGCCTTATAAAGATTGGAGGGAAGAGTGCTGAAGGCAGAGAGAAGAGCTGGTGCAAAAGTCCCGAGAGGGAACTTGGGGAAGAATTCATTTTGAGGTCATGGCTTGTATAAATAACCTCTGGATCACTATTTCAAAAAGTAGGCTTGAGGGATGCTTGTCTTTTCAGTGTCTCATAGGAAAACGTTTTGTGGTCAAATGACTTTGGAAATCAAGTGGGACTAGTGATGATGCCTTTTTGCTGAGCTAGCATTTCTTAGCAAGCTCCATAGCGGGGGGCTGGCCTCACCTACTGGGGGTTCTCTGAACTCTGCATGTGAGGTTCTGTGGGAGACTCTATTTTTCCAAAGACGTATTTTCCAAAGATGGTCACAATAATTTCTCTCTTCTCGCATATTCTTCCTGCAATATAACCTTGACATTCACAATTTTAATTGTGGCACTGGAGTTTCTTCCCCTTGAATCTGGATGGGCTTGTGACTATAGTAGAAGTGACTCTGTGTGACGTCAGTGGCCAGGAAGTGATACAGCTTCCATTTGGTTGTTGGGAGGGTAACTCTTAGAACCCAGCTGCAATTCTGTGAGGAAGCACAGGCAGCTACATGGAGTGGCTTCCTGTAGGTGCTGTAATTGACAGCCTCAGCAGGGGCTCTCACCAACTGTCAGCATCAACCCCAGACATGTGAGTAAAGGGGCCTTCAGACGATCCCTGCTCCTGCCTGTCAAGTCACCCCGGGCTGGTGTCTTCCAGCTGAGGCCCCAGATTCTGGAAAGGAGAGGAGCTGTATGTATTTATATATATTTTAAATATGCATGTTTCCTTAAAGTCCTTGCTACCTTCAATATTATGTTAACTGTACATAGCCACGTAGTTACACATATTCCTTATCTACTACCCTGCAAACTCATTGATGTCAGTGAGCAGGTCTCAGTCATGGTGTTTTACCTGGGAAGCAGCATAATGCTTGGCTTCCTCCCGGGCAGGGTGTGCGCCTTGTTCACGTCCGTGACCTCAGAATCCAGCACAGGCTCCTACACTGTGTTTGTTGCTTGAATGAATGAATAGCTAAGCGATCCATGTGGGATGTGTCAGTAGGTTGTGCTGCCCAACACTGTGAGATTGAAAAAAACAACAAAAAGAAAACCCAATGTCTTCTTCAATGAGCTCTATAACTGTCCATTGTCCCAAATAGCAGAAAGTCTGAGACAAGTCTCAGTGATTTAATATGTCAGCCTTGGAGAGGGAACCAGGGTCAGAGAGAATTGTGTCAGCCATTGTCCACAAAGGGAGGGATACAGCAAGAAGACATTTTACTGTGCTGGGATATTATCTCCCGTTCATTTACATGGGTGAAAAGGGCTTACCAATGGTTCAGGGCATTAAAAAAAGATAAATACACCTTAACCATCTCCATTTATTTAAGAATGTAAACAGCCCTAAGAAGTGACTTGGTGCTGTGGTAATTTCCTAGATGGGCTTGCAAAATGCATTAGTCAATTTCAAAGCAAGTGCAAAGAAACTGGAAACTCAGATGTACAGGGTTCTGGATGTGAGGGGGACACAGACACCAACATTACCACCCATAGTCTAAGTAGGAACCTTGGAAACATGACATCATGAGCCTAGGGCCAGGTCAAGCTGCAATGATAAGACACTTGAACGTGCAGTACGGAAAGCGGAGTGGAGACCCAGTGGAATGGAGACCAGCAGTAGTGGCATGAGGTAGTGTGGATTCACATTCATTAAAATATTTTTAAATACATACTCTGTGCCAGACAATGCTGAGGACACAGAGATCAATACAGTCTCTGTCTCTCAAGAAGCTCGTAACCCAACGTAAGTTACCAGCATGTAAGCAGATATGTGCACTAATGTGGTGAGAGAGAAGCACAGAGGGGCCTCATCTAACCTGCCAACACCGTTACTGCCAGTGGTGGAGGGAATTCTTGCTTATGACATCCCACATGCCTGCCAGGGGGATCTTTTAAAACTGCAAGTGTGACCATATTATTTCCTTCTCATAACACCTTTTTATGATGATAGTTTCTATGAACTGAATGTTTGCATCCCCCCCAAATTCATATGTTGAAGTCCTAATCCCCGGTATGATGCTATTTGGAGGTGGCGCCTTTGGAAGGTAATTAGGTTTAGATGGGTCATGAGAGTGGAGCCTCCATGATGGGATTAGTGCCCTCATTGAAAGAGACGAGAGCTCTTGCTCTTCTCTCCTCCTCTTCTGTCTCCTCCTCCTCCTCCTCCTCCTCCTCCTCCTTCTCCTTTTCCTCCTCCTACCTCTCCTTCTTTTTCTTCCTCTCTCTCTCTCTCTCTCTCTCTCCTCCCCCCCCCCACCTTCACCCCCTCTCCCTCTTTCCAGGAAGGTGGCCGTCTACAAGTCAGGGAGAAAGCTCTCGCCAGAACCCGACCATGCTGGCACCCTGATCTCAGACTTCCAACCTCTCGAACTGTGAGAAATAAATTTCTGCTCTTTAATCCATTGTTTAAGCCACCTAGACTATGGTATTTGTTGTAGCAGCCTGAACTGACTAAGACAACAATGAAAAATAATAGCTAAAATTTATTGAGGATTTATTACGGAATTTATAATATTTTAAATTTATTGAGGATTTATTATGTGTCAACCTTTGTTCTAGGTGTTTTTAAAAAAATATATACATGTGTATTACATCCATAGCTCTCTATTGCTAATGGAAGATATCTCAGTTTTCTTCGCAAAGCGTTCAAGGCTCTCTATTACCCTCCTCTTCAAGGACCTTCATTTTCCACTTTCATCTTCTGCTACTTTCCCATGGAAACCTTGAACCCAGGCATGCTCAATTGCTTGCAGTTTCTTCCAAAGAAGCCTCCATGCTTTGGTATCTGATATTCTGTCTGCTCTGGTGGTGATATTCTGCGTCTTGTCTGCAGGGCCTGTCCTAGTTATTTTCCAAGGCTCAGTTGAGTGGTCGCTTCCTCTGGGAAGGTTTCCCTAGCTCTCCAGGACAGAATTCAGTGCTGCCCCGTGGGCCTTTGCTTATGCTACTCCAGTGGCCTGGAATGCTCTTCTTTTAGTGGTCATCAACTTATCTTTTTTTAATTTACTTTTTTTATATCTAGCATTAATGTCTTATTTATTTATTTATTTTTCAATGTGTTTCTCAATTACAATTGACATACAATATTGCATTAGTTTCCAGTGTGCAACCTAGTGATTAGACGTTTATATATTTTATGAAGTGTTTACTCCAATAAGTCTAGTACCCTTCTGACACTATACATAATTATTACAATATTATTGACTATATTCCCTATACTATACTTTACATCACCATGATTATTTTTATAATTGGCAATTTGTACTTCTTAATCCCTTCACCTTTTTCACCCATTCCTCCTACCCTCCTCCTGTCTGGCAACCATCAATTTGTTCTCTGTATCTATGAGCTTGTTTCTGTTTCATTTGTTTATTTATTTTGTTTTTCTGATTCCACATATAAGTAAAATCATATGGTATTTGTCTTTCTCTGTCTGACTTATTTCACTTAGGATAATACCCTCTGGATTCATGCATGTTGCAAATGGCAAGAGTTCATTTTTTCATGGCTTAGTAATATTCCATTGTATATATGTACCACATTTTCTTCATCTATTCATCTATTGATGGACACTTAGGTTGCTTCTATATATTGGCTATTGAAAATAATGCTGCAATGAACATAGGCGTGCATATATCTTTGAATTAGTGTTTTGGGTTTCTTTGGATATAAATACCCAGAAGAGAGATTGCTTGGTCATATGGTAGTTCTATTTTTAATTTTTTGAGGGTCCTCCATACTGTTTTTCATAGTAGCTGTACCAATTTACAATCTCTCCCACAGGGCACAAGATTCCCCTTTCTCTACATTCTTGCCAACACTTTTTGTTTGTTGACTTATAGATGATAGCCATTCTGACAGGTGTGAGGTGACATCTCATTGTTGTTTCAATTTGCATTTCTCTGATGATTAGTGACAGAACATCTTTCATATGTCTATCTGTATGTCCTCTTTGGGGAACTATCTGTTGAGGTCCTCTGCCCAATTTTTAATCAGATTATTTGTTTTTTTTTGGTGTCAAGTTGTATGATTTCCTTAAATATTTTGTTTATTATTGGATGTATCATTGGCAAATATCTTCTCCCATTCAGTAAGCTGTTTTTTTTTTTCATTTTGTTTCATCAACTTACCTTTTAAAACCCATCTCCAGAATCACCTCAGGTGTGAAGTGTTTGCTGACTCACCTGAGAGAACTGGCCACTCACTCCCTTGACACTCCCACTCAATGAACTTCTGTTGTTCAACCCATCATAGTAGACTATGAGCTCCTTGAAGACAGGGGCTGTGAGTCTGCCTCCAAATCCTGTCTTAATAAATGTATGGCATATGAGTGAATAGATGCATTTATTATATCAAATTGTAATTTATCTGCATGCATATCATTATGTACCACTGTGTATCATCAGCCCCTTGAGGGCAGAGATTTATTCCTCTCGTCTATTCAATCTTGGCCTTTTCTATTTTTTCTCTCTCAAGCACTGCTACTCACATTGAGAAAGTAGGAGGCAATATTTATGAGATGAGTGAGTCAAGACTCAAAAAACTCATCTTCCTGCATTTGGGTTATTTTTTAACCTTTAAGTGAAGTGGTGACACAAGAGAGTCTTTGGTAGAGTCAAAAGAACACCTTACAAGAAGCTCTATGCTCTGGAATTTAGACCCAGAGTCTTTACCATGACCTTGGCAAGTCACTTACTCAATTTGAACGTATATTCTGGGAATGACTTGTTAGGTAGGCTAATAATATCTAACACACAGGGTGGTTTTGAAGACTGAACAAGACAGTATACATAAAATGCCTGACACTGGAAGGTGCTCAACAAGTGTTAATTTCCTTTTACTTGTTCCGTGTCATAACATGTCTTCAATTTGGTTAGTTCCTTGAAAGTAATATTCTGTAGGTCTTTGAGCATAATAGACAGTCTAGGTTATGTCCCTCCATCAGCAGGATGTCAAATGGTGCCCTTGAAACTTGACACTGGATTTTGCCAGGAAGATATTAGCCTACCCCCAACTTATACTATTTTGAGATTTGCTGGCTTTGGAAAGAAGATAACAGCTGACTTTATGCAGATAGAGGGTGGCTGTGCTCTGAAAGAACGTGCCAAAACCTCAACTAATGCCATTTGGAATGCACTCAGCGTGCTCTGAAGTTGGACATTCAAAGGCAATTATTTTTATGCCAACATAAGAGTTTATTCAGGAAGTTACAAGAAAAAGAAATCAAATCTCATAGCAGTACACTCCAAGGGAACTGGAAAATTTTCTAACCCTGTTGCTTATACATGTTCAATAGTCAGGAAGATGGAAAAAAAGGGTGTATTTGTCAGGATAGCCTTGGTAATGTAATTACAAATAACTTCAAATTTTCTGTGACTTAGAAGAGCAAAGATTTATTTTGTATTAATACTACATGTTGATTATGTATTAGCAAGGTTCTGTTATTCTCACTCCAGAATTGAAGCTGATGGAGCCTCTGCCAGATGCAATGTTGCCAATCATTGTGGCAATTGTTATAGGTCATAGAATTATGCACTGAGTCTGATAGCTTCTATCTGCTAGTGACATATGTCATATCTGCACACATTTCTTTAGCCAAGAAAGTCATACAGACTTACCAACATCATGAAATGAGGAAGTACAAGCTTTATATTATTTATTTATTTATTTATTTATTTATTTATTTAAGGAGAGCGCAGCTCACAGTGGCCCCTGCGGTGATCGAACTTAGTGTTATTAGCAGCACTCTCTAACCCACTGAGCTAACCACCCACTCTGAAGGAAGTACAATCTTATGATCCCTGAAAGAAGAGCACCAGAAATATCAGCAAACCACAGTAAAACAGAGGGAGTAGATTCAAGAGGTATTTGGGACATAGAATTAATAGGATTCAGCTGTAGGATAAAGGGAAAAGAAGAAGTCTAGGGTGATGCCTTGCTTTCTGGTTTGGATGTCTGAGTAAAGGTGGTGCAATTTACTGAAAGAGATACGTTCAATTTTGGACGTGTTGCATTTGTTCTGGCTGAAGACAATCAAGAGGGGAAGTGTTCAATAAGGAGTTGAATACATAGGTCAGGAGTTTAGGAGGAAGATATAAGCTGGAGATAAATGTTTGGTGGTTCAGAAATGGTGGTTGAAGATAAGGGAGAGTGGGTAGAGTAAAAAATAACTCTGAAAAGTATAACAATATCAAGTATTGTAATTGGAATATTTATGCAATAATGATAAAAGTGCAAATAGACAAATTATTTTGAAAACCAATATTTAATTATGTACTAAAGATGTGCAAACCTTTCACCCAGCAACACTAGCTCTGGTTCTGTATCTTAGACAATCTCAGAGAAGATATATAAAAGAAGTTCATAGCAGCATTGTTATACTAGCAAAAAATGGGAAACAACTCAAATATTCATCAACAGTAGAAAGGCTAAATAAAGTGTGGGATATTCATACAATGAAATGATGCAGCAATAAAAAAAACATGATGAAACAGCCTTAGAAACAATGTGAAAGAACCTCAAGAACATAATGTTAAGTAGAAAAAGAAAGTTGCAGAAGAGAACATCCAGTGTGATTCTTTTTATATGCTTTTCAAATTGTGGTAAAACTTAAAAAACAAGCAAGGAAGTGATAAAAACAAAAATCAGGATAGTGGTTGTCTCTGTAGGGAAAAAGTAGGGCATAGAATCCCAAAAGTGCACACAGGGGGTTTCAAAAACTATTGTCATATTGTATTTCTTCAGTAAGGTGGTAGGAATAGGGGTGTAAGCTGTTCTTGTTTCCTTTTAAACCTACATTTAGTTCACTTTTTTTTGTTTCTGCTCAATACTTATTAATATTTTATTTTTAAAGTAATAATTTAAAATGTGAAAACAAAAATACACAAAAATAGACCAATAGAACAGGGTAGAGAGCCCAGAATTAAACCCTTGTATATGTAATCAACTTATATTCAACACGAGAGCCAAGAACACCCAATGGGGAGTGATAGCCCCTTCAACAAATGATGCTGGGAAAACTGAACGAATGCATACAGAACAATGGAATTCGACCACTGTCTTACACCACTCAAAAATTACCTTGAAATGAATAAAAAACTTAAACATAGGACGTGATGCTATAAAACTCTTAGAAAAAAAATGTAGGGAAGTAGCTCTTCACCTTCATCTTGGCAATGATTGTTTGGATATGACAACAAAAGCACAAACAACAAAAGCAAAAATCAACAATTATGATTATATCAAACTTAAAAACTTCTGCACAGTGAAAGAAACAATGAACAAAATAAAAAAGGCAACCTACAGAACAGGAGACAATTTTTGCAAACTGTATTGGAAAGGGGGTTAATATCCAAGGTATATAAAGAACTCATACAACTCAACAACAATAACAGCAGCAACAACAACAATGACAAAACAAACAATCCAATTTAAAAATGGGCAGAAGAATGAAATAGACATTTTTTTCAGAGAAGACATCCAAATGGCCAACAGGTACAGTAAAAGATGCTCATCATCACTAATCATCAGCAAAATGCAAGTCAAAACTACAATGAGATATCACTTTACACCTGTTAGAACAGCTATCATTGAGAGAACAAGTGCTGGTGAGGATGTGGAGAAAAGGGAACACTTATACACTGTGGGAATGCAAATTGGTTAAGCCACTATGGAAAATAACATGGAGATTACTTAAAACATTAAAACTAGATCTACCATGTGATCCAGCAATTCTACTTCTCTGTATATACCCAAAGGAAAGGAAAATAGGGTTTTGAAGAGATCTATGCACTCCCATGTTTACTGCAGCATTAGTCACACTAGCCAAGCTATGGAAACAATGTAAGTGCCCATCAATGGGTGAATGGGTAAATAAAATGTCATATATATGGAATATTATTCTGCCATTAGAAAGGAGGACATCTTGTCATTTGCAACAATATGGATGGACCTTGAGCACATTATGCTAAGTGAGATAAGTCAGACAGAGAAAGACAAGTACTAGATGATATCTCATACATGTGGAATCTTGAAAAACCAAACTGGTAAAAAACAGAGAGTAAAATGGTGGTTGCCAGGGGATGGGAGATGAGGGGATAGGGCAAATGTTGTTTAAAAGTACGAACTTACAATGAGTAGTAAATAAGTCCTACAGATCTAATTGCACAGTATAGTTAATAGAGACAACAATATTGTATTATGATCATCAAACTTGCTAAAACTAGAACTGAATTATTCCAATCACTAAAAAAGTATAATTATGTAATGTGATAGAGGTGCTAATTATCGCAACGGTAATCATATCGCAATATATAAATGTAACAAATTAAAGTTGTGTATTTGAGTCTTT
This sequence comes from Rhinolophus sinicus, assembly GCF_036562045.2. NCBI lineage: Eukaryota > Metazoa > Chordata > Mammalia > Chiroptera > Rhinolophidae > Rhinolophus > Rhinolophus sinicus. Next base: position 24,993,610 of record NC_133756.1, on the reverse strand, counting down.
GTTTACATAATCGTATACTAGGATAATGAAAATATCTGTTTTAGGTCAAGTAATTTTACTCCTGGGCTTAAAAGACTTCCACGTTTTTCTATGATCTTTGAGATAAAGTCCAAACTCCCCGGCCTGGATCTTAGATCCTTCATCATCCACCAGTCTCCTTCCTCGTTCTCCTGTCCAGTCTCATTCCTCATCACGTCTCACCAGGTTTGTGGGCTTCCATACCTGGCACTCTTACCGGCTCTAAGCCTAGTTTCCACCGCTCTTACTCCCCAGAATATCCTTTTTTCATATATTGACTAGCTAAGCCACACTTGACTTTTAAAACTTAAGTCACACGAGAACTTCTCCTGGAAGACTTTCTGACTTTCCCCCTTTGCACTGCTTCACCCCTGGGCTGTGTTACACAAGGTTTTTCTGAGCTCCCATGTACCCTGTGCAGACCTTCATAACTGCATCCATTTCACCATGGGGAGCGATTTCCTTCTCATCGTTTGTGTTGATCGTGAGGGCAGGGATTGTTTATCTCAGCGTTGTCTTTATACTCAGAGCCTTGGTTAGAACCTAATGGGTGTCATTAAATATTTGTTGAATGGGCAGACCTGAGAATCAAACAATTCATAGTTTATGGAAGGAAACTTCTCCCCCAACTCTTCCTCAGTAGAATGAGATATTCCTCTATACTCTCCTCCCGCTCCCGGTGCTGACCGCAGAGGCTTGGACAGAGAAGGGATTGAATCCATGTTGACGTCTTTGTTGAAATGTGCATCTAAGAGAGGTTGCCGTTAATACTTTATTTTAAACTAAAAAACTAGTTCTAGTTTTGGTTCTGTTAACCTTGTGAACTTGGATAATCACTTTTGCCTTTCTCGGTCTCACTTTCTGCATCTAAATAATGGGAATGATAAAACTTACCTCATAGGATTCTTTTGAGAATTAAATGATATTGCTCTAGATCAATAACTGTTGGTTGCATTTGCAATTGCCAAGCCGGGCTTTCTTAAAGGGCGATGCCCACATTTATCCAGAGGGAGTCAAGTCTGGATAAGCTGGGGATGGTGTTTCAGAAAGGATTTATAGGGTATAGTTTTGAATCCTATGGCTGAGAGATAATCTTGAAAAAAAAAACCAGAATGTTTGGGGTACAGCAGGGAGAGGCCATATCTTCCTCTCCCTCTTTCTTTCTTCTGAGACTTCTATTCACATCTGGCTTAGGTCATCCGGTAAAATTAATTTGTTGCTTTCACCGTGTTGACATCTATCTCTGTCAATGCAAGCTCCAGGCAGTTTGGGTGCAAATCAGCACAGGTCAGACTTCTCCCCAGGAAAGACCAGAGAATATACGACTGTATCAAGAAGGGGATTTGGGAGTGAGAGCAAAGCAATGTCATGGTGTCACCTTGGAATATTTTGGGTGTGCTAAATGACAAAACTTGGGAAAGGGCTACCCTCTGGATTTTATGATAGGTGTCAAACTTCTCAATTGCAAATAGTGACAAAAACAAAACAAAATCAAAACAATTGCTTTGGTTCCTTTCTTGTTTAAAGAGGAAAAAGTTGAGTAAGAAAATAATGATAACAACTGTTTTTTTTTTTTTTTTTTAAAGATTTTATTGGGGAAGGTGAACAAGACTTTATTGGGGAACAGTGTGTACTTCCAGGACTTTTTTCCAAGTCAAGTTGCTGTCCTTTCAATCTTAGTTGTGGAGGATGCCGTTCAGCTTCAAGTTGTCCTTTCAATCTTAGTTGTGGAGGGCGCAGCTCAGCTCCAGGTCCAGTTGCCATTGCTAGTTGCAGGGGGTGCAGCCCACCATCTCTTGTGGGAGTCGAACCGGCAACCTTGTGGTTGAGAGGACACGCTCCAACCAACTGAGCCATCCGGGAGCTCAGCGGCAGCTCAGCTCAAGGTGTCGTATTCAATCTTAGTTGCAGGGAGCGCTGCACACCATCCCTTGTGGGACTCGAGGAATTGAACTGGCAACCTTGTGGTTCAGAGCCCACTGGCCCATGTGGGAATCGAACCGGCAGCCTTTGGAGTTAGGAGCATGGAGCTCTAACCGCCTGAGCCACCCGGCTGGCCACAACTGTTGTACTTTAAACACACACCATCTTTTTTTGTGAAAGTAACTATTCATGATCTCCTTTGATCTTCACAGCAATTTATTGGGGGTAGACAGGGCAGGTATTACCACCCTATTTATAGTCAAGGAAAGAAATATTCAAGTCCACATTGGTTAAATAATCTGTCCAAGGTTACCAGCTAAGAACTAGGAGGCATGGCCCTTAAACTCTTGTCTTCTGATTCCAAATCCTCTTTGAATGCACACTGCTGTTTCTCTCTTCCCTGCTTTGGCTCAGATTATCTCCTCTGCCTGAAACAGTGTAAAAGGAAGAAAGAACTTTGTAAGAGCCATGTTTTCCAAAGAAGGAAAGAGGCAAGGAACTCCCCATTGCTGGAGAAGGGTAAGCAAGGATGTTGTAGATGAGATCCGAGTACTGAATGGTATATTGGACTTGACAGCCCAAAAGTTCCCTTCGAATCTGAGATTCAGTATCCCTGAAAGCACTAAAGCCAGCACTATAATCTGTGTACGTGGAAGCCAGGCTGAGAGAGAAGTATGAGGTGTGAACTCTGAACCAGAGGAGACCCTTCAAATCCCAGAATCCCAGAGCTTCATACCAGACCTTGGCCCAGCTCCCTGCACTGACTGTACAACTCTCTTCCCGCTTCTACCACCTACCAGTTAGGAGAGTCCGAGCAACTGGAAAAAGAACCTCAACGTCTGTTCTGGCTTTAATAATCTAGGAAAAGGTGCATCTTGATGGATCCTGGAGTGGACCAGGCCTGGAGTAGGTTCTAGGAAGGACTCTCCCAGATTCCATCTGTATTGGACCTCCTCATGACACTTGGGATTGAAGACAATGGACCTGAAAATTTAGCCTGATAACAACAGGACTCCAGCTAAAATGTATCGAGTGAAATAATTCACTGCAAAAATTAACCAATGAAAAACTTACGTCTTACCAACAAGTGAGCAATGGGCCAAACCAACTCTAGTTATTTATTGCTAGAGCAGAGGTGAAGTGGGAGGGGCATGGATAGACTATACTTTAGAGTTGAATAGCTTGGAATTGAAATTCTGGTTCTGTCACCAAGTTTCAAGGTGACTTGGCAAGTTAGTTACCTGTCTTTCCCTGTATCCTTATCTATAACTTGGAAAATATTCACACCCACCTCTCAGAGGAATTAAATGACAGGTGTAGACGTACACACAGGGCACATTATAGGTGTTCAATAAATTCCAATTTGTTTTCCCCTTCCCAGAGAGTAACAGAGTGTCCAATTATTGAAAAGCAGAATGTTGTATGTCATCAAGCACACTTAAAAATACTATGAAAAAATGTAGGAAATCGTCTATTGCTTTCCTTAGACTGACTGAGTGCGGACCAAGGGCTAATGTTTATCATCCATCATTTAGGGCAATTTGAAACACAAATGGGAATCTGTGGGTCATTAATCTGGCTCAAGGGGTCACCCTGCTCAAGGCCAAACCAGTTGTTCTTCACAGCTTTGCTCTACCCTGGGTTTCCCCCTGCACTCTGGGAACGCCTTCCCCCACCCCACGTTCCCTGTCAACATGACTGATGAATTCAATATCCCCCTCTCCCCAGCTGACAGCCCAGAGAGCTGACTCCAATCACCAGGCCTCCCCAATCAGAGCTGGGGTCTGCGGTGGACAGACAGACAGGTCTGGAGAGGCTGGTAAGTGAGAACTCCCTGAGTGCCTCCATCAAGAGCCGATTTGACGAGGCTGCCATTCACCCTGTCAGGCCGCGTGTGGGATTCATCAGGACCCAGCCCGTCTCTCGCTCACCCCCATCCACATGCCCTAGAGGGTTTTTCTTTGAACTCGATTGCTCTGAGGGCATTGGTAAATCTATCGGTTTGTGATCCATCAATGCCTGACAGCCTGTTATTCCAGAAGCATTTATACCCTGAACCAGAAGAGTGGGGAAGGCTTCTAGGTGCCATCATGGGACGGAGACTCCCCGGTTTATTGATTCATCCCACAAATATTTGCTCAGCCTGCTGTTTAACTATAAGATGAACCGGGGGTGAGTGCTGGTGGGCCTCCTTAGGAGGAAATCCCACTCGATGAAATGGAATCCAGAAATTCAGACGGAAGGACTATGACTATAGAATCACGATTGAACCTGAGTCAGGCATTTTACGTTGAATCCAGGCTGCTATGACTTCAGAGTTTTCTCTCCGCTGCTGTGAGGTCCCTGTATGTAATACTACTACCTTCATTTTATAGATAAGGAAACTGAGGCTCACAGGGCCCAGTGACTTATTCAAGTTCCATAGATACCAAGTGTCAGAAATGGGATCCAGGCCAGTCTGGCTCCAAAGCCCATGATCTTAACCATTTATGCTGCATTGCCTGGTCCTATACTTTTTCTTTTTTTTGGTTGTTGTTGTTGGTAGGATAAAAGGAAGCCAAAGCTGCTTATGGAAGCGCTTTGAAAACTATAAAGCTCTCTGCTGTAAGAGAATAATATTGTGTTGGGCGTAACTTTCAGTGGATAATAAAGCATTTGGTCGCCTGACCTCTCCTCCAAGTTCAAGAGACCTCTCGGGTTTCAGTCATCAAGGCTGCCTTAGAGCGCTGGGATTCTGAACCATTCTTTCCTTGTGTGCTTATCCTGGGCCGGGCTCCTGAGGGGAGGCTGAACCTGGGGATACTCTGCCGCCCACAGAGAAATGAGGTTGGCCTGACACTGCCCTGGAGTTTTAATCCAAATAACTACTGGAACAGGCTACGTTCAACCTGGTGAAATGTTTATTTCTTGTATCCATTTGAAGTAAGCTTCTTTTCCAAAGGCTCCCCGCTAACATCGGAAGTAAAAAGGGCTTTTCTATGTTCAGAGAGCTTTCTCTTGCAGTTCTTAGCTATTCACTGTAAAAGTTGACTTGTTCAGGTCCAGAAGACATGGAGAAGGAGCATTAAGAGACAATGTGTAATAGCAGAAAAATGCACTGAGTGAGGGGTCCCATTTACTCAATGATTCACTCACTGTATAAATTTGGGCAAATTGCTGACCATTTTTTCTCTTTCTCCATCTATTGCTTGGGGATGATAATCCTTTTTCATCTTATGTAATTATTGTGCAGGACAAATGTGATCATGATGCCATTGAGCACGTGTTTCATTCATTCAGTAACTGCCATAAATGAAATATACCGATGAACACGACAGTCATGGCCTGTGCTTATAAATTGTTCGATTACATACCACCACTGTTTCATATTCTTTAAGCACACTCCTCAAGTTAGCCTTCAAATCAGGCCTTACTATTTCTGTTGTGCAGATGAGGAAACTGAGCACAGAGAGATGAACTCTCAAGCCCACGGACCCTTAGCTGGAACTGGGTTTGAATCCAGGCTGCTATGACTTCAGAGTTTTCTCTCCTTTGCTGGGTAAGGTGCCTCCACGGACAGAACACTATTGCAGAGTTGTCTCAAAGCATGTTTACAGAACAGCAGCTCTGTGCTGGGCCCTCCCAGGTGCTTTTATATAACTTAATTGATGTAAGTTTACCTTTATTATATAACCTAGGTGAGTTATTTAACCCTTCTGGGCTTCTGTTTCCTCATCTATAAAATGGGAATAATAATAGTACTTACTTCAGAGGGCTGATGTGAGGATTAAATGAGATTAAAAAGCCATGCAAAGCACTTACTAGAGAGTCTGATCAGCAGCAAACACTCAAAAAGTGTTTGCTACATGAATAATTTCACAATTTCCATGTTAGGTAGTTACTCTATTTTATTATTCCTATTTTAGCCTGGGGCTGGGTGCCCTAAAGAAGGCAAAAGACATCCCTTGCCTCTGGGCCAAAGTAGCCTCTGAGTTACTTTTAGCATCATAGGTACTATTTCTTCTTCTCTCCACTCCCCTACTTCTTCACATAGAATAAACGGCACATGTTTTAAGTGTGCAATTTGACACGTTTATGCACATACCTGTGGAACCATCAACTTAATCAAGACAGTGACCATATCCATCAGCCCCATGTATTTCCTCATGTCCCTTCAGAATCCTTTCTTCTTGCTCTTGTCTGCCACTTTTCCCATCCTCATCTCCAGGCAATCACTGGGTCTGCTTTCTGTTACCAGAGATTAGTTTGCATTTCTAGCATTTTATATAAACAGAACCATAGAGTAAGTAGGCTTCTTAAATTTTGCTTCTTTTACTCAGCATAATTATTGAGGTTTACCATGTTATCTTATGGATGCATAATCATTCCTTTTTATTGCTGAGTAACAGTCCATTGTAAACATATATCATAATTTATCCATTCATTTGTTGATGAACATTTGCTTTGTTTCCAGTTTTTGGCTATTAGAAATACAGCTGCCCAGACATTAGTCTTGTGAAATTCCTAGAAGTAAAATGGTTGGGTCACATGATAGATGTGTATTTAACTTTATTTTAATTTTTTTTAAAAAGCTGCCAAACTGTTTTCCAAAGTGGTTGCAACATTTTATATTTGTACCAGCCACGTATGAGAGTTCCACTGGCTCCATACCCTCACCAATACTTGGAATGTCAGTCTTTTAGAATTTTTGACATTCTAATAGGTGAGTAGTGTATCTTATTGTGTCTTTAATTTGCATTTCTCTGATGACTACTGATGTTGAGCATCTTTTCATGTGCTTACTTGACAACCACATATCTTTCTGGGTAAAGTATCGGGTCAAATCTGTCTATTTTTTAAACTGGGTTGTTTGTTTTCATATTATTGAGTTTTGAGAATTCTTTAATGTCTGGATACAAGTGTGTTTATCAAATATATGATTTGAACGTAATTTCTCCCAGTGTGTTGTTTGTTTCGTCACTCTCTAAATAGTGTTCTCCCAAAGCTTACTGATGTTATGTTCATTGTTTTTCTAGACTTTTTTTTTCTCTCTGTGTTTTATTTTGGGTAGTCTTCATGTCCACTCTCTTCTGCACTGTTGCATCTGCTATCAGTGCCATCAATTTATTTTTTATCTCAGGTATTGCAATTCAGTTTGGGTCTGTTTTACATCTTTCATGTCTCTACTT